>NW_012107264.1:892882-931634 GCF_000951045.1 Mandrillus leucophaeus
TCTCGAACTCCTGACCTTGTGATCCGCCCACCTCGGCCTCCCAAAGTGCTGGGATTACAGGTGTGAGCCGCTGCGTCCGGGCGACTGCAAGACTTCTTATGATCTAACTCCAAAAGACCTCTGCCATCCCAGGGTCGCCATCTGCCCTGAACACTTAATGCCCAGCCATCTCAAACTCCTTTTAAGGTCCTCTAACTGTACCAACTTTCTAACTTCTACATGTTTTTGCACATGCTGCTTCTCCTTGTATTTTGGACTCTTCAGTATCATTTATTGTCCACCTTCAACTCCCTTTTCAAAATCAACTTAGAAGTCACTTTTTCTGTGAAACTTTCTTAGCCTCCACTATGCTAGTATGCAGTTGATAGCTTTCTCTTAGTTTGCCGTGGTACCTGGGCATATCTCTTTCGTGACACTTTTCAAATAATATTGTAGGTGTGTATGCAGCTGGTCCACTTTGAAGAGTGAGCTACCAGAAAAAAGAAGATGTATTTTATTCTTGTTGGTAATCTCAGAGCCCGGCAGTATCTAACACTGGTAGGTGCTCAAACTTTGATGAGGGAAAGAGCGTAAAGTCAGTTGAGCAAGAAGACAGAGACTTTTGATGGAAACGGAAAACTTCAGGGCCATATTTCATTTATGAAAACCATCCCCGGGCCAATAACTAATTAATAGCAGGCGTTTGGTAGAGGCAAGTTGCTGAGAGTGAACCCCTTTAAAATCGGAATGATAGAAAGTTTTTAGTTACATTATGCACTGACAAATTACTTGAGCAAAAGCTGAGAATTGTCTGCATATAGCAAAAGGAACTTGAAATAAGGAAGTGACATCCCAGGGTGAAATCACATGTTACTTAAGAAGTTCAGCAGAATTTTAGCAGTAGAAAAACTTAGCAATGGAAACCAACCCTGAATAGAATTCTTTTCTTAGTTCCATTGGGCTATATGTAACCATTTTCTCACAAGGCAGAATTGGAAATGAATATTAGAAACACCTATCATTCCATTTATAGTAAATAATTATACTGGATTTGATTGTATATTGAGTTGCAGATACAGTTATTCCCAATCCATAATTATTCTTTGTTTTTTTGTTTTTTGAGACGGGGTCTTGCTCTGTCACCAGGCTGAGAGTGCAGTGGTGTGATCTTGGCTCACTGCAACCTGCGCCTCCTGGGTTCGAGCGCTTCTTGTGCCTCAGCCTCTTGCATAGCTGGAATTACAGGCATGCACCACCACACTCAGCTAATTTTTGTATTTTTAGTAGAGTTGAGGTTTCACCATGTTGGCCAGGATGGTCTTGATCTCCTGACCTTGTTATCCGCCCACCTCGGCCTCCCAATGTGCTGGGATTACAGGCTTGACATAATTATTCTGAATTAACCATTTTGTTGTTTGTGGTCTTATAAAATCTTCAGTTAAAAGAAAACCTGACTATCACAATCAAGATTCCAGGCCCCAGCGTGAGGGACACGAGATGAGAAACAAGCCTTAGTGATGATTTCTATAACAACATGTATCCCAACCACACATTACATTTGTACTCTCTTACACCTTGTAAAGGGGATTTTATTAAAACTGCAAAAAGGTAAATGTATATGGATCTAAATAATTAAGACAGAGAAGATCAGGATAGCATCCGAGGCTGCAGTTAGGATGAATTTCAGCTGAGCTGGGGAAAGTTTTTAGGAGCCGGAACTAGAGCAGGAGCTACCTTTCTATGAGAAAGATTTTAGGCAGGCGTGGGAAAGAGGATGTTTAAGAAGTGTTGCAAATTTCATTTTCACATTCTCAGTGTTCTCACTCTGGTTTCTGTGTGTGACACCAGACTGATATGTCTTCCAAAGCATTACCCAATGGCTGGAATTAGTGTACATTATCATTTATTGTTTTAAATGTTTTCAGACTTATTGTGATCTCTTCTGCCACATCAAATTTATGCAGAGTCCCTGGCAAAGAATATAGTGGACTTGCCCACATTCCGCTCCATTCCCTGCCCTCTGACCTTCAGCACAGACCACAGAACAATGGTTGAGAATGCAGACTCTGGGAGCCAGACTGCCTGGTTTCCGGTGTCCATGACCATGAGCAGGTTGTGTGCTTTGCATTCTTCCATCTGTCTAATGGGGACAATAATAGTTCCTCCTAGGCTTGTTATAAAAATGAATAGTTACTGTTCACTCTAAGCGAAGCTCTTAGATCAGTTCCTGGAACATCACAAGGCCCTGTGTACGCTTGCAAAATAAATAAATAGCTCAACTTTGGGCAGGTAAAGTGAAGCGTTGAGTAAATTGTTTCTTCATAGCGAATAAATAAACAGTTACGGAATGCCCAGCATATGCCTTAAACACATCCGCTAATCTTCCTGGGTAAAGCCAACAGTGATACTAGGGGAATAGTTATCATTACTGTCTGCACCCCAAAACTGAGGAAAGAGGACCAGGGAGAATATCAGGGCTCCTATAACCTTACGCTTTATTTCTGCAAATAAAGGAACTGAAAGAGTTTAAAGAATTTGCTTAAAGCCACATCACATATTTAGTATCAGAGTCACAAACCCATTTCTTGTGACTATCAGCTTAGCACTCTCCATTACATTCATGTCATTAGAGTGGTTACAACAGGAAAGCAGAAGAAAGGCCAGGAGGCCAGGGGTTCCTTGAAGAAGCACCACGGAGATGTAACAGGCAAAGAAAGGAGAAGCTGGGGCCCCAAAATATCACTTTGTCTACCAGTTCTACCAGAATATTTCAGACTGGCTTAAGAAAGTAACTTTTCACAATGTTTTCATCAGCTAAGAGAATAGTTTACGAATGTCTTAAATAAATTTAACTATTTTTTTAGCTTAATTGATAAGAAAATGCATTTCCATTTACAGAAACTAAAAGTAACCTACTTGAAAACTCAGACCTCAGGCTTTACAGTTTGCATGCACTCTGTAGGAATACATCACTTTGGGGTCATGATTCGCCTTTGGGAATTCTTGAAGTGAGTCTGTTTACTCTTGTATTTCAGCACCTAGCCCAGTGCACAGCATTCAGTGAATGTTTCTGATTTCCTATTTTAGCGTATATCAGCGGCCCTCAAACTTTACTGAACATGAGAATCACTTGGCAGAGCTTGTTAAAAAAGATGAATTCCCTGAATACAACCCCCAGAGGAGAATGACCCAGCAGGGCTGTGGGGCATTTTTAACAAGCTGCTGTTGATTCTGAGGGAGGCAGTCTTACATAATGTTCAAATTAGAAATATAAATAATAAGCTCATATCAGTTTGTCACCTTTATCATTTGAGCCCAAATTTCCCCCACCTACACACGCTTCAGAAAGTGATGTTACAGGTTCTGTCTAACTCACATGCCTCAGGGATCCCATCGGCACCATGTTTTTTTCTAGCCAGAATTCTAATGAAATGTAAGAGTAGTATTCTCCTCCTGCAAAACTTAATTCTGTCAACTCTTTCTCGACTTTGGGTTATTTTTGTTAGTGAGACTTAATTGCAGAGAACTGTTTAGAGACATGTTGAAGGGCTAAATTTGACATTTTCAGCACGATGGAAGATTTTTTACCTCCTGGGCTAGAGACTTAGTCAATATCTCTTCAAGTCTATTCTTTTTGCTTGTTTTCAAATACTCTAAATTAGGACAATGATCTCAGACTAGGGCTCACATCATGAGAGGCAAGGTGACTGCAGAGCCATTCTATGACTGATACTAGCCTTTGAGGACAGGCTTCCACTGAAAGGTTGTCTGGGGTCAATATGAGACATCCTGAAAACCAGTGATATTTCACATGCCCAAAGATACACATTTAGGCCCAAATTCTCCATATTCAAAGGTCTACAGGGTTCCAATGCTCACCTCTGAGGCTTTTTTGCTAGTAGATCTGGCTCTCATAACAAGTGACAAGATTATGGCTGACACTCAAGTCTCTGGCTTATGTGGAAAATATCATTATTTACAATTTTTCTTCTTTGGAAATATTAATTAAAGAAAATATGTTTGGTGGTTTAATTATCATCAAAAAGTACTTGAGAGATACTGGGTACGTAGAACTATAGTAGGAATTAGAAAATGTAAATTAATCTATAGAAAAGTGACAGCTCTGGAAGGCTATGCTATAAACAAAGTTAACAGACACACTGGCTACTGACAAATATGTAAATAAGAAAGAACCTAACATTATGAATGTAAATACAGAGTCAAGTGTCTGTTGAGTGGATGGACGACAAGGAAGCTGTGGATTTACTACTTTCCAGACACTCGCTACACTTTCCAAAGTGTGACCTGGCACACTTGAATCCATCCACTGTGTGCCTAAAGAGACCACCCTTATTGTTATTTCAAGGGAAATATTTTAAGACTTGAAATCTGAACAAATAGAAAAGGGAAAAAAAATTGGAAAACAAAGTGATACAGTCTGCCCAGGCTCGAGTGAAAATCAAAGTAGCATGGTGTACTAGTCCATTCTCATGTTGCTAACAAAGACATACCTGAGACTGGGTAATTTATAAAGGAAAGAGGCTTAATGGACTCACAGTTCCACATGGCTGGGGAGGCCTCACAATCATGGCAGAAGGCAAAGGAAGAACAAAGACTTATCTTACATGGCAGCAGGCAAGAGAGGGTGTGCAGGGGAACTGCCCTTTATCAATTTGATTTTGTGAGACTTATTTGCTACCACAAGAGCAGCATGGGAAAAACCCACCTCCATGATTCAATTACCTCCTACCAGGTCCCTCCCACAACACATGGGGATTATGGGAGCTACAATTCAAGATGAGATTTGGGTGGGGATGCAGCCAAACCATATCGCATGGTATTCATTGATATGTCAATGGAACCAGTAATCAACTAACAATGATAAGCCCTGTTCTGAGAAAGTGACAAAAAAGAAGTATATAGGGCCCCTGTTTTTAAGAAACTTGCAAACTATGGGTGGTGAAGACCACATACATGCATGTGGATTACAAAAGTGTCAGAAACAGGTAGGTGCATATAACATAGGACAGTGGCAATGAAGTTGTAAAAATTAAACAAAGTTTGGACAGAAATAAGTGGCCTGGTTTCATGGAAAGGGGTGTGGGCGATGTTTTAAGTGAGGGCAGTGGCAAATCTTCAAGTAGGAAAATAATAAGGCAAGCAGGATGGCATAGTTTATGCTTGGCCGCAGATAGGAGGTGAGAGCAGTGCGCAACACAAAATAAGAACAGCGAGGTACAGGATGAACAAAGAAAGAGAGTCAGAACATTTTATTTTGATGCAAATTAAAAACTAAGAGTTCTTTTCAAGTTATTTCAAGACAGTGACACCATCAAAAGGATGATTGCAGAAGATCATTCCTTCTACTTATAATTGGAGGGGGAAAAGTAAAAAAAAGAGTTGAGGTCTACTGACGTTTTTAATCCATTAATTTTAAGGTATCCACGGAGGACAAAGTTAGATCAAAAACTTGAAAGAAGTTCACAACATTTCATCAGATGCCCAGGAGGTCTTGGCAGGAAAAGTGAGGACACCTCTGCACCAGACCATGTCGCCTGATTGAAAAAAAAAAAAAAAAAAAACCAGCAGAAAAACTCTTCTTCCATGGAAACAAATAATGCGTTCCACTTCTGCCAAGGTCATTCTGCATATACAGATGGCTTAGGTGGCTCAGTGTAGTTAACTCCTCTCCTTTGGCAGAGGAACAGAGATTTCCATCATATCCTTCTCTGCTCACTGATATCTGGCCCCCAGCCTTGCTTGATCTTGACACTTTGGAAAAACTGTGTTGTTTGTTGTGGTGGTTATTTTGGTTTCTCTAATCTTAATGTCTTCTATAACAATTATTAGTGGCAACATATAGATGAAGCCAATTCAACATTACCTCGAAGAGATGAAATGCTTCATCTTTGTCTCAACTGCCAAAGTTGGGTGGCTGAGAAGAGTCTGTTAACACAGCTCCCCTTGGCTGGGATTCACTCCAGTGTTTGTAATTTCTCTGAAGACCCATTGAGCAACCTGGCCTGAGTTTGAATTTGTGCAAAAAAGCCTCTAACCAGGTGAGTTGCACATTGTTTCCAGCTCATTAGAGATGTTTTGGACAACTTTTCTAATGAGGTTTGACATTTGACTACCATGGCATATGTGTCTTTCTCCACCATGTCACCCTCCCCCACTCTCTGCTTTCTCTGCTCTTCCTTAGGTGAGTGAATGATCTGATCTGTGCCTTGTATGACCGTGCTCGAGTGTGATTAATCTCTCTCATCAGCGCTCCTTCCTGAATCCTCTTGATTAAATCTGCTCTTCTCTCCCCTCCATAATACATGGGGCCTTTTACCAGCTATTAATTATTTAAAAGAACGTTACTTTCCATCATGCTCAAGTTGGTTGCTACAGCTTTCTGTCCACCATGTGGCCTCTGTTAAAAATTATTGAACCCAATTAACAAAGACTTTCAAACACCAAGTTCTAAAAATCTGTAGAAGATATTCTTTTCCTGTTACATTGACAAACTTGATAGGCTGGGGGAGGAAATAGATACAATACGTCTCACCAAAATATCCCTCTTTATTCTATCCTAAATGGCATATGGTACTCACCAACAGATTGAGAAAGTGTTATTTAAATCAAATTATCAGCAGGTGACTGTAAAACTTCTAGGGGTCATTCCCAAGGAGGATTTTACTAATGGGTATTTCCGATCCAAGCAGTCAAAATTCTGGCAAAATTCTACATACGTAAGTCCTTTATATAATGTCATTGTTTAATTAACCCAGTTCATGGATTACTGAAAAGTGACACAATAAATTAACTAGTTGTTTGGCTTAAACACACACACACACACACACACACACACACACACACACAAAACAAAATACTGGCTGGACTGATTTTTCACCAATTTGACTGAATTAGCTGAAAGTTAGGTTGTCGTATAGATACAGTCTTCAGTAAATCTGCTCGCTAATTAATTTTCTGATGGTGATGAATTAGCTGATAACAGCTAAAATAAGACATGACCTTTATAAGCTGAAATCGCCTGTGGGTCTAAAGAGGATGAAGTAATAATATAGTGCCAGGTGCAGCTCACGTCAATTAGGTAGAAAAAAATAAAAGATCCAGAGAGAGTTTTAGACTGACTTGTCTAAGCCAGACAGGCATCTGAAGTCAGAGCTGACCCCACTTCAAACGTGGCATAATAACATGGCAGTGTAACTAAGAGAAGCACGGTGCTTAGCTGTATTAATAGAAAAACAGCATGTCAGGAAATGAAGAAATTCTCATTAACAGTTTCCAAGCAGGGCTGATATTCAGTTAGTAAGTACCAGGGTGGCATTCAGGTTAGAGTGTTTATGCTGATCGGTCCATGTCCATCAGTGTTAAATATTTAAGGTTCTGTGTATATAAGGAAAGTTGGTGCTATAGGATACTATTTGGATACTGATTAAAGGGAAAGTATGATCACTGTAAAGTTTACTGAGGATATGGACTCTACTCTTGCCTTTTCCCTTAATAAGAGCGTAGTGCAAGTTATCTCTGTAACCCTTTGTTTCAATACAGAAAGTTGGACCAAATAATATTGATTACCACTTCTAGCTCTAAAATTATGACTCAAGGAAACCTTGTCTCTGAATTTTTCAAACTGAATAATGTCATATTTAATTTAAAATACAAAATAACGTCTATGCCATTTATACAAGAATTGTGTAATGACAACACCCTGAATCTTAGACATTTAGTAATATTTAAAATTTTACATTACTGCTATGCGTGTGTGAGTTGTTTACCTCTCCATAACAGTAAAAATATAAATGAATAACATAAAAATAAAACTTTATCATCATTCAAAAAACCAAGACATTGGTTGGGAACGCTAATATGAATGTGCGATTTTCCTTTTCTTTCTTCTCTTGTTATTTTTTTAATTTTAAAAATTTATTTTATTTTAATTTTTTCAGACAAGGTCTCACTCCTTCACCCAGGCTGGGGTGCCGTGGCACAATGACAGCCCTCTGCATCGTTGACCTCCCAGGCTCAAGTGATCCTCCCACATCAGCCTCCCAAGTAGCTGGGATTACAGGCATGCACCACCATGCCTGGCTAATTTTTTGTGGGTTTTTTTGTAGAGTTTTGCCATGTTGGCCAGGCAGGTCTCAAACTCCTGGGCTTGAGTGATCTGCCCACCTCAACCTCAAAGTACTGGCATTTCAGGTGTGAGCTGTAGCACCCAGCATCTTTTTTTTTTAAAAAAAATCCATATCTATTTTTGATCCATTCAAGAGGTTGTATATTTGGCAGGGGGTGAGGAGAAGTGACTACATCAGTGTGAATGAAGAGAGAAAGAGAAGCAATCCAAAGTCAAATTTACAGAAAAAAAATTTTATTTGCTTTTGATTGTTCAAATGATCATTCCATATAATTCATTAACCACAGCTCATGCCATTAGAAAGGAGAACATGCAGTATTGATGCCAAATTAGAACAGATACGGCCCACGACTTTCCTGAAAATATCAAGGCACACATTATTATTAGTGTAGATCTCACTGAATGTACGTAGAGTTGAAATTTTTTTAAGAAAAAAAGGAAGGCCTCCCCACGCTGCCCCTCTCTGGTGCAGCTCATCTGCAAAGCAGTAGTGAAAAGTCTCCTGGGCCTTTCATAATCCCTGCTAAATGCTTTCTCAGGCATTTTCCACATATTGCACAGAGGTGTGTTGATTAAACTAGGCTTATTAGACTAATTGCTTTCTTCATAAGCACACGTGTTAGTATACGAAACGGAGAGTGAAGTCAATATGAAGAAAAATAGTTTATATAGTAAACATTTGGCCAGCAAACTGATGCTCCCGACTCTCTTCATCCATTATATAACACACACACGCCAGCAAAGTGATGAAGAATACCAAATAGGAAGAAAACAAAATCAATTCTGGTTAGTAGAAATGCACATTTCTTTTGAGATTCTTTTCTTTTTGAGATTAGAAGAGGTGAATGAGGGGAGGGATAAGACATTTTCTACTTAAGAACGAAGAAGTACTAAACATGGGGGATTTATTTAATATGAAAATCACTTTATTGAGATTAGACCTCTCTTTCTCAAGGTGCTCCTGGGAGATAATAACTCTCACACCTGTAATTCATTGAAGGCAAAGGTATCGTCTGGTAACATAAAAATGGATCTGAGAACAGAAGTTAACACCTTCATCTCTATCTAGCACATGACGATTTTAAGAATAACTCTAGAATATATTTGTCCTTTTACATTATTGTCATTTCTCAATTTTTTAAGTAGTAGACTCTGTCAATTTTCTTTAAAATGTGGTAAACTTAAGACAGTTAAAAAATAGAAACTATCAAATATTTTCTGTATCCTGTAAATAAATAATTTAAAATACCATTCTCTCATGCCCGTAATCCCAGCACTTTGGGAGGCTGAAGTGGGTGGATCACTTGAGGTCAGGAGTTCAAGATCAGCCTGGCCAACACGGTGAAACCCTGTCTCTACTAAAAATACAAAAAGTAGACAGGCGTGGTGGAGGGGGCCGGTAATCCCAGCTACTTGGGAGGCTGAGGTTGGAGAATTGCTTGAACCCAGAAGGCAGAGGTTGCAGTGAGCTGAGATTGCACCACAGTATAATCAAGGCAGGAAAAAAAAAGCTTAGCATGAAACAGGCAGAAGAGTTAGAAAATGATTCTCCATTTGCATAATAGCTATATCTATATTGTTTTTAAATAAACCTTTAGAAAAAGCAACATTTAATATTCATTTTCACTCTCTATATTTGCTTATCTCAGAAAAAAATGAATAGAGGTAGATAAATGTTGATTTTTAATAAATAGATATTGAGATACTCATAGCATCTTTGAATAAACCATGACCTCATCAGGAAGCATTCCCAGCCTCTGCCCCTACCCTGCCTGTTTCCTTTCAAAATTTGGTCCACTACGATCTGTTTTTCACCTTCATTGTATGATGATTATAGTAAAATTTTCACCTCCTTAATCTGATTTCTTTATGGGCAGGGAGTGAAGTTGTAAGCCCTTTTTGTCCTTCACCCCAGTCCTTGAGCCCCTGGGCTTCATACAGTGTAGCACCTGTTCCAGGTGCTGTGGCACACTTTACACTGTCTCATCTTGAGGCATTGAGCATGTTTGTTCAAAGTCTACCTCTTCTTCAGTGCTTCACTCTAATTCCACTTACACTCCAAAAAGCTTTCCCAGGTTTCTCCAACTCAGAATAGCTACCTCTTCAGCTCAGAATGGCTGCTTCCCCAGGACTGTAAGTCCTTCGCATGTAAAAATTTCACCTTGCCTTTTGATATCTACAACATGGTATTACATACTATTACAGGTGTCTTTCATCTCAACTTTGCAGTTAGACTGAAAGTTTTCATAGATACCACCTCTGAACGCCTATTTATATGCTAAGGGATATTTTAAATTTTTACATGAAATTGGCACAACGATTATTATCCTTATTCTTCAAATGAGTAAATGAGGCACAAAAGTTAAGTTACTTGCCTAGAACTATGTAAATACTGTGTACTAGACCTGAATTGGAATTGTATATATTTAGAAGGCAGGGATCATTGTTGGAATTTTTGCCTATCCCCTTGGCCACTTTAATGGTGCTTTATGTACATTAGATACTGAAACACTATTTTCTGATTGATTGGTTTTAAGCACTGACTTAAAACTGTCCAGGTTATTATAAGTAACGTTCCACGGTATCAACCAAAACTAATATTTAGTGCTGTCTAACTGGGCATGCAGTAGATTGGCACCAGGCCAATGCAATCAGTGATGGTAAGAAATATGATTCCTGAGGAGGAAAACAAATGCTTACATGGATGGCTGATCAGGTACATATGCTTCAGAAATAAGCAATGTTTTTGACCAAGACTATGTCTCTCCTTGAAATGCTACAGAACTGATAAGAAGAGACATTAAGATTAAGGATCATGCGAGAAGATGATAGCATTCAAGACCAAGATTCAAGCACCCCTGGAAAAAAAAGTAGCTAATTAAAATGGCTGTGAATGGAGGTAATAATTAAAATAAGTAACAACTAGAAAAGGATGGGCATGCACCAATTGGGACAGACAAAATGAGCTTTCAGTACTGACACCAACAATGAAGAACTGGTCCAGCTGTCCCAGTGCATGCTAGCTGGGCATCAGTTCTGGTTATAAAGTACGGGTTGGCTGAAATACTTATTGAACAAATGCTTCTTTAATCCCTCCACATGGATCAACTCTAGTCTGCTGTGACTGTTCTAACTCTGGAATTATCAGACCTTGCAACCATGTTATTTAGACCATCGTGATCTGTTCCCCTGTATTGATAACCTACTCTGAGATAGGCACTGTACTACTAACTCCATAGACAAGACAAATTAAGCACCAGTCTCGGTATGTATGTACAATTTTACAGACTCTTCACCAAAACTTATGCTTGGTGCAATTCTAGGAGCAGTTTTGCCACTAAAGGATGAAGACAACATGCTTTCCTAACAAGTCTATGTTTTAGTTGGCTTCTCTCCAGTTGCAGACCCTGAGGCAAGGATTATATGCACACTTAGCTGTGCTTAATCAATAGGAGTTATGGAATGAATGTTTGTGTGCCCCCTAAATTTCTATGTTGAAATCTAATCCTGAATGTGATGAAATTTGGAGGTAGAATCTTTGGGAGGTATATCATTCAGGGTTCTCTAGAGGGACAGAACTAATGGAATATATATAAATATATACTTATATACATATAAACTCCTTTTCATATATATATAAAAAATATATATACATATATACACATATATGTATACACACACATACATATATATATATATAGGTGTTTATTAAGTGTTAACTCACATGATCACAAGGTCCCACAACAGGCCATTTGCAGGCTAAGGAGCAAGGAATGACAGTCTGAGTTCCAAAACGGAAGAAGTTGGAGCCTGGTTTTTGAGGGCAGGAAGCATCCTGCATGGGAGAAAGATGTAGGCTGGGAGGCAAGACCAGTTTCTCTTTTCACATTTTTCTGCCTACTTATGTTATAACCCCTCTGGAGGCTGATTAGATGGTGCCCACCCAGGTTAAGGGTGGGTGGGCCTTTCCCAGTCCACTGACTCAAATATTAATCACCTTTGGCAACACCCTCACAGATCCAGGATGAATATTTTGTATCCTTCAATCCAAGCAAGTTGACACTCAGTGCTAACCATCACAGGAGGTAATTAGGTCATGAGGATGGAGCCCCCATGATGGGATTAGTGCCCTTATTTAAAAGAGGCTGAGAACTCTTTGACCCTATTTCCTCCATGTCAAGATGCAAGGAAAAGACAGTCATCTGCGACAAGGAAGAAGATCCTTACCGAAACTCAACTAGGCTGGCATCCTGATCTCAGACTTCCAGCCTCCAGAACTGTGAGAAATGCTTATTGTTTAAGCCATCTCATCTATGATAATTTGTTGTAATTGCCTGAACTGACTATACATTGCACTAGTAACTTGATAGACAAAAACAAATTAGACAAGTCTTTGGCAACCAGCCTGGAAGCCAACACCAGTTATCTGCCAATACTACCAATAAATTCCTCTTTTTTAACGCTTTAGACCCCTACTTCAAATTCCCAAGGGTAGCTGTGTAACAAAACTGCTGGTGGTATTATTTCTACTGAAATAAAAAAGAGGAACCAAGAGGAAGGGTGACATTCTGATGATGTCTTCTGCAATCTTTTATCTTTATAAAAATTAAGAACCATATGTAATTAGCACAATAAATGTAGCTATTGTTAAACAATAAAGATTAATATGCTAGTAACCGAAAGACAAGGGATAGATCAAAGTGAAAAGCTTGTTTATTTCTACATTATTTAACAGTAGCCCCAACATGACAAATTTTCTGCCTTTCAGAAAGGTATAGGCTAATTTTATGGGACAAGTTACACATAAAATGACCTTCCATAAGCATGCATGATAATTCATGATATAATTAGCAATGTTTTACTTGCAGGCTACAGAATTTAATTTTCATCTAATTTATCCAGAAAATTAAAAAGAGTTTATTGGTTGTTTACTTGTGCTGACTCTTGGATCCCCAAAAGACCACCAGAAAAACCCAAAGATCAAGCAAAGCTAAGTTTATTGTATCTCCTGTACTAAATAAAGTCAACAACTTGATAGCATGTTAGTATTATCACTGAAGGGATATCTTCAAGGGAGTTTAAATATGAGATTTTAGGGCCCGGGTATAGTCATTTTAAAGGAAGTCATGAAGGCAGGGAATTGTTCGATTAGAATTTGTAATAGATTGGTGGGGACAGTGAGGCAAGGGCCTTAAAACGAGCTTTGATCTGGGAGCTGTTAGTCTTGGTTTTAATTGTCTTACAATCTTATTTTCTGGAGACAAATACACTGGAGCAAGCAGCTAAGCAATATTTGTTCCACATCAGTACTGCCTAATGCAGTCACAAGGAATTATGTTGGCTTTAGTTCTCAATAAATAGCGTAGAGACTCAAAGGAATGAAGAAAAAACTGATTTCCAGAAGGTTAGGAAGTGGGGTATCTTAAGGAACACAATGGCATTAACTCTCAAAAAATCTGTAGGACTCCACCATCTGGAGCCTCAGTTCTTACCACCTTTCATCCCTGAGTGTCTGAGTTTAAGGATCACATTCTCAGTAGGATGCCAGTCACTGGTCTAGTGTAGGCTGTGTGGCCTGCTCTGTGGTCAAGAGGGACAGGGTCTCAAGTTTTGTTCTCCAAAAAAATCACATGGAGAAGTAATTTCCCAAAAGAAGAGAAAGTAAGAAGACAGTAATAAAAGCTATCCTTTACAATGCTCAAATCCCTCTCAAATGTCTTTCTCCTCATAAGTGTTGAATTTTGGCTGAAATTGTTTCTTTTAGTTGTTATTTAACAATTTAAATGTATTTTTAAAATCATTTCTTCTTTCCTCTCCCCTGATTGCTCCCCTACAACTAACCCCCGGGGTCAAAACCTGTCAATTGTACATGTGTAATGAGTTTCTTTTACCCACCCTCTTCCTTTCTAGTCTACCTATATGTGCCCTAATCTGTTCCTACAGTATGTTTTTTTCTAAATTCCTGCAATAGCCTCCTGTATGTTCTCTACATTTATAGAATCTCTTATGTACTTCCAAATTATTAATGTTCTTGAAGCACAGTTGCAATTCTTTTATTCTCAGTTTTTCATGAGTCAGTCATTCCCCGTTCCCTATCACATAAGTGTCACATGCTTTGGTCTCACATCAAAGGCCACTTACAACTGCCAGCAGCTCTCTATCTGGACTCACTTTCATGTTAGCTTTGTTCTAATTAAACACACGGCAATGTCGCCAGGGTACTCCCTATGATTTCTTAACTCCGAACTCTTTGAGAACAAAATGTGTGCCTGATTCACCTTCACAGTCCCCACTTCCTTCTCTGGCCATTTGTGTAACTACTCTGATCAACTGAAACTGTTGCCTTCAATGCTACTTTGAAAAAGATCATGAGGCCAAGTTAGGGTCGAGTGGGCAGGAATGTTGTGATTGATTATTAATGTCTGTCATGGGCAGTGGGTAGAGGACAGTAGCAGTATCTGTGCCTGGAATTTTCCATCTTTCATTGTATATTTAACACATGTTTGTTGAGTGAAGTTCAACAAGAATTTAGAATAAAGAGATCCTAGGAAAAGGCTCTTTGAGTCTCTTTTGGTTTGAGAAATGACACCACCTTTGTCCACAGAGCCTAGCAATTGTCAGTAAGAACTGAAGCCACCTGCATTAACATGACAAATATTTGTTCCTGGAAATTCTTGCTCAAGAATATAAGGTTATAAATCAATAAATAACTTCGCTATTTGCTTTAGGAAAATTCCTGCAAACCAACTTGTCTGGGCAAATATTTTGCTCTCCTATCAGGACAGTAGATTGCTCACCTGGGCAAACAAATCACTTATCCAACTTCAGTTTACTTATCAGGATTCACGTTTAAGACTCTCCCGTCTTGAGTCCACCAATATGAAAATATTATGACACAAATATTTCCTAGGCATAATCAGTTCTCCATCTTAAACCACATACCCTAAGACTCACTTAAGCCCAGATTCTATCCAAACTCTATAAATATCCTCTCCTGACATTTGCCTTCTTGAAGCATACTAAGCCTCAATAAAGTAATACTCTCTCTTACTCTACTAAGTAAATCAACTTAGTTTTCTTTGCCAACATATTTTGTGTGTGTGTGTGTGTGTGTTTTATTTTTATTTTACACGTGGTAGATTTAAGGAATACCACAATGTGATCAAATTCATGAAACTGAGAAGCCTTCTGCAAACGCTAAGTTGTGCCTTCCTAGCTCTTGAACAGTTTCAGTGACATTTTGGGAAAAGGTGAACTGTTGTCTGGTGCTTTGTAAAGCAACGTGACATCTTTACACTTCCACAATGCAAGGAAAAGAAGATTAATTGGCCCTAGTTACTGTCCAGAGGTCAAACCCACGCAAGACCCACTGGTTCTAGAGTGGGAGCATGGAGAGGTTTCCAAACAATGATGTCTATTAGAATTTTCAGGGGACTTGTTTAAAATGAGGATAAAGGCCCATCTTCCAGAGACTGATTCGGAAGTCTGTGGCAGGGCTCAGGCATCTGAATGCCACATAATGTTGCAAGGGGATCATGGCCCACATTCTCTGAATCTACATAGTATCTAAAGTCCAGTCACTTAAGACCATTTCTACTACTGGTCAGTTCACTTAATGGAAATTTTATCTAAAATTCAACTTTCTTTTGATAAGTTTTATGTTTATTTGACTGTCTTCTTTTTCATCTTGTCCTTTTTTCAACTTTAAGAATATCAAAAAGAATGGAGAAAGGTGGGAAGAGAGAGAAAGAGAGAGTTTCATCTTGCCTAATTTTATTAATCTGGTATGTTTTCTGTATTTTATGAATAATGATAATATATTTGTATCTTTTACATTAATTTTTTGTGTTTGTATTGAAAACTAGTTTTAACTAGGCTTTTGGGAGAGACTTCCTTAAAAATAATATTTTTGGCAACACTAATCTATTAATAATACATAAAACATAAATTATAATCATTATGCAATAAGAATAATGATCCCTGAAGAAAATGTAGTCAATTTGTCAAGCATTAATTTGGTTTAGGAGATGCTTTCTGTTAATCAGCTTATTATATGGATGATGTCAAAAATAGCTTCTTCTTTCCTGCAAAAAACATTTGGATTTTCATAGTAAATGAAGAAAAATAGACCCCCCACCCATCTTCCTGACAAGATTTACACTGAGGGCTAGAAAGAGAGTAAAAAGAGAGGATATGATGAGAAGGAATTTTGTAGGTTATTGGACAGCAAATTTTCCTTCTTGACAGTTTGCCTAGGACTTGCACTGTAAGCCCTGTTTGCACTAAGCTCTTAAGCAGTTCTTCTGAACAATTGATAATGAAAGGTGAAATAACTCCAGGAATATTGCAAGTAATGTCTTTTATACATATGTGTGTATATATAGATATATGTGTGTGTCTAAAGTAACTGTTAACAACTTTTTTCTAGCAAAAGCCAATGCTATGTTGTTCATCTTGACAAATTCAAAAAAAAAAAAAAAAAAAAAGACAATATTTACATATCAAAGACAGTACCTTACTTGCAAAGAGGCCTGTTTCTCCAGGTACCTTTTTTAACGCCTTTGGACGAGATTTTTATTGTCAAGTTTATTGGACACTAGCTTTTCTACAAGCATGTTGTATTTTACTCGTTCAGCAGGAATTGTACCAATTAAACTTGCCTTACAACTTTTTGCATTATAGTTGGAGTTGGTGATTGGCATTAAAAATATATACTTTATAGCTTTTATTATATATAAACTAGATAAATTGTTAATGCTTTAGAACTCTCAAGGCAATATGAATGTTGGAGATTTCTGTGCTATCCTTGATAAAGTTGAGGATACAGAAAGCAGTTTTAATCCTCTTTTTATACTCTGCCTGTCTGCCTGTGGAACAAGTTCAGGGAGCTGCTGTTTAGAAGGCACAGAGCCACAGGCTTAATTTTCAAAACCAGATAATAATACATGGTCGTATATTCTAAATCTAGTTAAAATATAAAATAACTAAATAAACTGGCCTAACTAAAGTAATTGTTGTCCTTAAACAATGAATAAGATGTTGTTTTTATTTTAAGGCTGAATTCAGGCAAGATAAAATTTCCATTTGTTTGCATTGTTGTTGTCCAAAGTGCCAATGTTTTGTAAAATTTTAATCTTTCATTAAAAATAAACCACTTTTTTATGCAAGAAGGGACAATGATAACTATAGCCAGAGCCAATCTTTTAATTGTACCTTAAGTGTTCTGTCACCTATCCCTAATGTCTTCACTTCAGCTTTACGCCTTGGATTATATTCAATCAGATGCATTTTTTTCTTCTAATTATAATCAGGATGTGTCTACATGAAGTGGAAAATGTGAGCAATTATTTAGATTGTTCAAAAAAACTAAAAGCACATTCAACTGAAAATATGCAAGTAATTGGAGTAGAATGAAGTATTTGTGAGATGAGAATTCTTTGAATCTTACGTTTGTAAATTGTTTCTCTTCATTTCAAATTTCTTATAGTTTGTGGATTTGTGGATCTGGCTACAGACCTTTTTTAAGTCATCATGAGGGCATTTTTGTTTACAAATACAGGGAGTTTCTCTATGCCTTTAAACCTCTACTCTCAGAGAAGTGAAGGTTTCTGAGAATGCATGGCAGGTATGTTTTACATAACTTGTTGGCAATGTTCACAGAAATAAAGCTTTGGTCAAAGGAACCAGTCTCTCTTTGTCATACAGATGAATGACATTCAGAGGTATCCTTTATATAAGAAGACACATAAAATTTTCTGCAGCTGACAAGCCCCCAAATTACTACCCTTGTGTCTCATTCCTTCAGAACCCTGTGGGGTGATCCGTTTCCTAACTTCTGGTCTCCTTATTCCACATTTCCTGGAAGTGCTCCTGTTTTAGACCAGTGTTTACAGTGTAATATCCACCAATAACAAGTACAGTGTAATACTTGTTAGAAATACGGAGTGGTGGGTCCCATCTCAAACCTCCCAAATCAAAACCTGCATTTTAATAAGATCATCAGATATTTGTAAAGACATTAGCATTTGAGAATCTTGGGATTCGATCTCAGTAAGCCACAATGTGACCGACTGTCTGCTAACTAAACCACACTCAAATTGGAAATTCAGCAAAGGGGCTCCTCATACTCATGTAGGTTTCTGTACTCTCAATGAGACTTGACCTCATCTTTCCTAACTCTTCATTTTGTCTAAAGAGACCAGCAATATCTTCAGTGTCTTCTCCTGACATAGGCAACTTCTTACCCCAAATGCAAGGTTCTACTACAATGGTGAGAATTTTCAGACACCAGTAAGAACAGGGGCAGGAAAGGGTTTTTTGTTTGTTTGTCTATTTGTTTTTGAAACGGAGTCTCGCTTTGTTACCCAGGCTGGAGTGCAGTGGCGCAATCTTGGCTCACTGCAACCTCCACCTCCAGGGTTCACACCATTCTCCTGCCTCAGCCTCCCAAGTAGCTGGGACTACAGGCGTCCACCACCACACCTGGCTAATTTTTTGTATTTTTAGTAGAAATGGTTTCACTGTGTTAGCCAGGATGGTCTCAATCTCCTGACCTCGTGATCTGCCCACCTCAGCCTCCCAATATGCTGGGATTACAGGTGTGAGCCACCATGCCCGGCCAGGAAAGAGTTTTTAAGTTGTTCTCTAAACCATATGATATAGGCAACAATTCACCCTATCCACATGCGAGGAATATGTTGTTTATATCTACTTTCTTTAGAGAGGGAATAAATTGGTCATAACTCATAGGCAATTCTCTTATATCATAGACCAGTCTTAACAGTAGTTTTCAGAATCATTTCTCTGCATAGGCTTTAATGAAGACTAGCCTGGGTTTCTCCATATTTATTCTGAAATTCTCGATATAATTCTTCTCTAGGTTCTCAGACCAAACATAATTTTGATGTACAGAAGACTACTCACTCTTCTTACTTTATGGACATGACAAGTAATTATTTATTAAAGTAGTGAAAAGAATTCTATCAAGAGCAATTCACTCTCACTTTGCCCAAGCTGAATGAATATAGACAAGTCTACAGCAATCCCCTTCATCCTTACACCTGAATACTTCCTGAGAATATTTTCTTTTTTTTTTTTTTTTTTTTTGAGACGGAGTCTCACTCTGTCGCCCAGGCTGGAGTGCAGTGGCCGGATCTCAGCTCACTGCAAGCTCCGCCTCCTGGGTTTACGCCATTCTCCCGCCTCAGCCTCCCGAGTAGCTGGGACTACAGGCGCCCGCCACCTCGCCCGGCTAGCTTTTTTTGTATTTTTTAGTAGAGACGGGGTTTCACCATGTTAGCCAGGATGGACCTGAGAATATTTTCTCTCTTTTTTGTTAAGGAAAAAAATACTCAGTGGACACTTGTTAAAAATGGTAAAGCCCATTTTATTCAGAGGGAGACTGTTTTGATAGGTGTAAGGCTCATTGGAATGGGCCTTTGCAATGAGGGGAAAGACTGGGCTCAACTCTAAATATAACAAGAAAAAATGGGAATTTATAGCCAAAGATTAAGGTGGAGGCCAGTACATCGAAAATTACTTAAAGAAAATATCAGAGTAAAGAAGAAATTCTGGCTAAACCAACCTCACAGGATCCTTCCTGAAGACAGACATCACCCTGGGGAAGGTGGAGGATAAAGAATTTGATCAGAAATCAAGGGTGGTCAGATACATATCAAGGATGAATAAACTGGTTTTTTAGTATTCTTGCTAAAATTAGACAACACAGAGGCAACCACAGAGTCCAAAAGTTAAGGCCTAATTGAAAAAAGAGTTGAGAGAAGTTTGAGTAATGTTTAAACAAGGAGATAATCTCTTTTATTTCCCCCTCTCCATTGCCAGAGTCTGAGTTGTAATATAGACTATTACCATAGTCTTCTAATTGGTCTCTCTGACTGTGGTTGTAGTTCTTCTTCACTCATCACACTGTCAAAAATATACATCTAACTATGTCATACTCTATTCAGAAATTCAGAATTATTCTATGTCTCTCACATTGTCCCCCCAATGATACACAGACTTCTCCTTAGGAAACCATGCAAGGGTTTGTTTGGTGAGGTCATTGCCTTCTTGCTCAGTCTCATAGTCCCTTCCTATTCTTTCTCCAGAAACAAGTTACTTTACAAGCTCTATTACACCTTGATTCTTTTGTCTAGGATACTCTCAAATTTTCCTACCTTTAAATACTACTCATTCATTAAGTTTCAATTCAAACATTGCTTCTGTGAAGTCATTCTTAGTGTACTTCAGAAAAGTTAAATTATCTTCCTACATTTCTGTTGAATTTTATATATCCCTTTACCATAGTGTATATTTTTGTAACTGTCAGTGAACCAGGCTTTCAACATTATGAGGGCAAGAAAAATGTTTTCCCTTTAATTCCGATTTTCTGGCAAAAGGGAGAATATAAAAACTCAATAAATATTACAGATGGACTGAATAAAATGCATTTATGTAATAATTCATTTGGATGAAGATAATAGATTCTTAGAGATTGAGGAATGGGAATTGAAATACCAAATTTGTATCTACAGATATGTATTTAACAAGTGTATACAGTGCCACATAGAGAGAGAACTCTACACTTGATGCTGGACAGGACGTGTAAATTCATTCAACACGTACTTATTTAATGTTTACTTCATATCAGCACCATTCTGGGTATTTCAGAAACTTTGCTGAAAGATATAATTTCTACCTTAAATGACTGTATGATATTGAACTCAAGACTTTGTTTATCATAATCTGGCCAACTCTCTCTTAATTCATCTGAATTCAAATTAAGAATATAAGAGAGGATTCTTTTAATTCATTTATCTTTTAGTAGTGTAGTACAATGCTTCTCAAACTTCAGTGTGCATATGGATGCAGATTCTGATTTAGAGGACTTCAAGTGATGCCCATGCTACTGATCCATAGGCCACAATTTTATTAGCAAGGGTTTAAGGTTCAATAACAATGCCGACCCTTCCTAGGAATGAACCTCCCTCACATTACCAAAGCTCCAGAGTGTACTTACCAAGTTCCTCTGATCCATGGATCAGGGTAGGGTAAACATGGAATAAAGCTAAATATGTGGGGTGCTACGCTAGGAAAATCTAGAGACTATACTTTCAAAGAAATTTGTGCGGTTTGTCTGCCTCTAAACAGAGGCAAGGAAATAAAGAGGAAGAGGTCCTTGGATGATATTGGAAGTTGTTTCAAAAAGTTTCAGTAGCAACTCTCAGGAAGTAAAAGCTGGCACCAACCTGGCCTAAGTGACCGAGAAACAAGGATCTCTAGTAACAAACTTTCTTTGAATAGAGATGTCCTTGCTCAGCTTCCGTAGGACAAAACTGTATGTAGATTCCTTTTCATTTTTTGCAATACTTAGGATAGTGTTCCACTTAGAGGCTACATATATGTGGAATTAATGAACGACTGAATGAATTGTCTTTATTTAACAAGATAATTGGGAGCTTTCAGGATATAAGTGAATTGTCTGACCTATTACTTATGGAAGAATGTTTACACTTTGTTGAAATGCTATTGTTAAGCACTGAGTTACACTGGCTTGTGTAGGATAAAAAGATTTTAGAAAAGTACAAAATCAAATAAGCTGCCTTTTCACGGCTGGGGAAAGCTGTCATATA
The DNA here is from genome assembly GCF_000951045.1 of Mandrillus leucophaeus. Taxonomy (NCBI): domain Eukaryota; kingdom Metazoa; phylum Chordata; class Mammalia; order Primates; family Cercopithecidae; genus Mandrillus; species Mandrillus leucophaeus. The sequence goes on from NW_012107264.1 coordinate 914,639, forward strand.
AGCATTGTGGTCTTCATGTTCTGTAGTGGTCGTCTGCCACAGTCCAACAGAAGTTTAGCGGTAAATAATGTTAAGCATGTGAATTGGGGGCGGGGCAAGGGGGGCATTTGCATTTGTATCTCATATGGTTTGTTGCCCAAGTAGAACTGAGTGGCTACATTTTTCTATTTTTTCGTGTCTTATTTTGTTAATCATTCCAAACACATTTGTTCCATTCCATAAAAATGAGCAGCTTACCTTCTACCTTTGTGAAATTACTGTTAATCATTCTCTAATGCCTGCATTATCCCGTTTAAACCGTTCCCCTGTGGTTTTACAATTCCTTCTGCTCACTAATCCAACAGGAGGAATGATGTGCAAACAAGCAAATGTAGAGAAACAAATAGGTTTTCTTGTGAATCATCCTTATAAGCCTCATCAGCGACATTAGAGTTTCTCAAACTGTTATTTAAGAATCAAATAAATCTATAGATAAAGCATTCAAGTCAGTGGGCTTGAAATTAATCCAGGTGATGATATAAGCTCAATATAAGACAGAGGATGTTTTATACCCATGAATCATCCCCACTTCCTGCACCTAGCCTTAATCTTGACTGATAGAACAACATTCTTAAAACCTGACTATAGCGAAATAATAATCGGCAACATGCGAGGCATATAATGGAAAGAGAAAATGCATATAATTTCCTAAGACTTACATCCCCATTGCTAGCCAAACTTACCTCAAATGATAAAGGACTGTGTATCGCCATGTGTATTAGTCCGTTCTTACACTGCTAATAAAAACATATGCAAGAATGGGTAATTATAAAAGAAAGGAGTTTAATGGACTTACATTTCCACATGGCTAGGGAGGCCTCACAATCATGTCAGAAGTCAGAGGAGAAGGAAGACACATCATACATGGCAGCAGGCCAGAAAGAGCTTGTTCAGGGGAACCCCCATTTGTAAACCATCAGACCTCATGAGACTTATTCACTACCACGAGAATGGTATGGGGTAATCCACCTCTATGATTCAATTATCTCTACCTGGCCCTGTCCTTGACATGTGGGGATTATTAAAATTCAAGGTGAGATTTGGGTGGGGACAGAGCCAAACCATATCACTATGTAATTGTTACATGAGCAAGCCCATCAATAAATATTGCCACATATCTGTGTTGAAGATGAAAACATCCAATCAGCTGGATATTTCTTAAATATCTGAATGTTTGATGTTATACAAGTAAAATATTCAGATATTTAACTGCAGTTTATCATTCTTATGCATGTTTCATACTTTGTGTACAGTACTTGAATACGCATTTTGGACCAATATTTTATTTGGCTTTCTGGAATTATATAACTGTAACATTATACATCCATGATCATGTCGTATTTATTTTTATGAGTAAATATTAAAATTTTTTTGATTGGTAAATTAGAGATAAGCATGGTCAGGGGTATATTGGCCCCATTTAGATGCTAAACCAGTATTATCTTGTAACAATTCACTGAACCAGTATTATTTGATAACAATACAAGCCAGTATTATCTGATAACAATTCTGCTTCCTTTGCCAGCTTCTAAAGAGACCTAGGGGGCGAAGGAAGCAGAATGGGAACACTGAGTGTACATCTCATTTGATAAATTTCTTTCTATCCATCCTCAGGATATCAAACACAATGAAAAAGAACACAAAGATAATGAAACAAGAAGCTGACCAGATGCCCAAAGTAACAATATCAAGTTCTGAAATAAAACCTTTCTATTCTCCATCAGTTAGGACAGAAGGACAGAAGCAACTTTCCCTCTTCAATTATGCCACAATCCTAATTTCTGCATTTTAGTTCTACTTGTCTAGGGTCCTTGCAATGATGTCACTCTATCATTAAGTTCAATTGTGACTGAGTGGGAAGGGAGAATATTTCCCAGTCACCTTCTCCTTGCCTTGTGGGAAGTCACAGAAGGATGTCAAATATTATCACATGGATTATGTCATGCTTCTGTCAAGCAACCCACTTGACTACCATCATAGGAAAAGTTGATTGAAATATAAATTAAACCATGGTTAATTTTTGCCATCACTGTACATGAAATACCGATACAAGATACACATGTGGCCTGAAGACCACTTCATCTTCAATGGTGTCCTTAATTGTGATGTTCTTTTTTTAACCTACAGCACCATTGATACAAACCCTTATACTCCTGCTCTTATTTCTACCACAATATTTTATAGACAACCCTTTTCTATGATTTACACCTCATTATAAAATCACATTTCTTGGCTGTCAGAAAGAAATTGAGTGCAGCAAGCTAGGAACTAGTTCTGTGACATACTGAGATGGCATATCAGCTTGGAGGTATAAGTCCCAAAGCAGAAAGTGAGAATTATAGATACCACCTACATTCATTCATAAATAGGAGAAGAAATAATGGTGGTACAGAACAGTGATTTTCAAGTCATAATGCAAGAGATTCTTAATAGTATTTTAAACTTTTAAAAATGGATTTATGATTGAAGATATCAAAATTTACCAGAGCTCATTTCCCCCTTGCACTCTAAATTAATCTCACATTTATCTTATTGAAAAACACAGATATTAATGAGTTATAAAATGAAATCCAGTGGCTCAACTTTCTTCAGAAGGAGGGTCTACCAGTGCCCTTAAAGCTCTACTACTAATCATGATAACACTAATTATTTTTGCTGTTTGAACTTTGACCTGTTCTTTTGACCAGTTCAAGGAGATATGTGAGCATAGCATGTAACACTGATTTGTACCTAATTATGAATCAAAGTTTCTTAAATCATTTACATAAATTTGTATAATGTGGAAAGAACTAAAAATTAGACTTATGAGCTTCGCAAATCATTTCTTCTACCTTAACTCTTTATTAACTTCTCTTTTTTTAAAAGAATCAACAGATTCTTCTTTGACTCAACACCCTCCACTTCTCACACTCTAACCCTCCAGCATCTAACAACCTGCTTTCATGTGTTCAGGAAATGTATATAATGAGTGTATGTGTGTGAGTGCATTAATGTATGTGTGTGTGTTTCCTTCTCATTGATGAGAAAGCGTATAGAGTGCTCATCACTGGAGAGCTTCATGAAGTGAATAAAACCCCTGTTTTCTATTATGTTATTATTCCCCTCAGGAGCCTGGGCCAGATGATCTCTTAGAGTCATTTTTTGATCTATAACTCAGTGATCAGTGAGCCAGCTTTAGGTCATCCTGCACTCATTAGTACATAACACTATTGCTCAAGAGTACTATATGGTGCCCCTGGGCCCTGAAAAAATTAATGTACAACTCTAAGAGTTTCAATTACTGCCAGGGATTGATGTAGGTAGTGGAAAATAAATTCCATTAATTAATGGAATAATTAATTATTAAGTAGTTAATCTGCAAGTCAAATAATAATAATAAAGTGTTAGATCTGTTTTCTCGTTCTGTCCTTTATGGACAGAAAGAATACCTGTTAGGTGTGTCCCTCTTAAACAGACCTTAATAAATTTTAAAGTAGTGATCAACACTTCCCTTGGGTTTCTTATCTCTAAACTAAATAAACCCCATTCCTTTCATCTTTACAAGTAAGATCTGTTTTCATCCCTTTAATCATTTTCATTGTTCTCTCCAATGTTCTCTTCAGTATATTCACATCTGTAGCAATGTGGTGAACAATAATATTTATCTGAAGAAGTACTAGAATATAATTTAAGTGTTCTTTCTTGGCTACTTTTTGTTTGTTTGCTTTTTGTTTTTGTTTTTTTGTTTTGGTTTGTTTTGGTTTTTGAGACGGAGTCTTGCTCTGTTGCCCAGGCTAGAGTGCAGTGGCAAGATCTCAGCTCACTGCAAGCTCCACCTCCTGGGTTCACACCATTCTCTTGCCTCAGTCTCCCGAGTAGCTGGGACTACAGGCACCCACCACCACGCCTGGCTAATTTTTTGTATTTTAATAGAGACGGGATTTCACCATGTTAGTCAGGATGGTCTCGATCTCCTGACCTCGCCATCCACCCACCTCCGCCTCCCAAAGTGCTGGGATTACAGGCATGAGCCACCAGGCCTGGCCCTTGACTGTATTTTTAAATGACACCTTAATCTTAATAAAAAGATTAATGCCAAAATCATAAATGGAAAATCTAGAGTTTTTATAATGACTATTGCAATTATGCCAGTTAAGACAGTATTTGAACACTCTCTGGTTCGCATACCAAGTTTACAAACCAAGGTCTGTTTAAAGATAACAGTTTTGGTAACAGAATATTTTGCTAACTACCGGAAGGTAGGGAAGTTCAAGCAGCAATATTAGATCATCTACTAGAACAAAGGATTACAAAAACATACATACAAGTTTTCCAATTCAGAGATTAACTGTCAGTGTTTAACCATTCTAGGCTTCTCCCTTAGTAATTGGATCTTTCTCTGAAAGAATCCTGAATCTAACAAAAAGACAGAAAATCTAATGTATTCTTCTCTGTTAATATGGTACCACAACTTGGTACTTCTTACTCTCATATTTTTATTAAGTTTTTAAATAATGTGGTCAATTGGAAATAATCACTAATGCAGTTAAAATAAGACAAAACAAATATGAGAGTCAAATGGAAGAGAGTCCCATGACCCACATTCTCATTCAGTTGCCTGGTTGTTTTTTGTTCTCTCATGTGCTAGTATTCCCTGAAAGGCAGGAAATACTAGTCCTCTGAACATATCCCACCTCCCTAAGGAAAGTGACAAAAGACCACTACAGAACTATGTGCTCTATAAACCAATGCCTTGGATCAGCATATCGGAACAAACTCATCCAAACCTGTTTATCTTTTCATTTGTGAGAATCAGTTATACTCAAAGTTCCATGCCACTTATTATAAACCCTCTTGTTCCAAATGGGAGTTAATTTTAAAGTTGGATGCATCATTTAGCACAGTTATTTCCAAAGAGAGTTTACCAGAATATGGCCACACTGAAGTCTGCTGTTGGCAAGAAGAGAGGAAACGAAAGCCAGTCAATGAAGACCAAAAACAGATGTTCACATCCTTCTCCCCAGTTCATGTCTCTTTACTACTGTGATACATTCTAATCTCTTTGGCAACATAATTATGTTGTGTTAATGCATAGTAATCTCAATCACTTTAATAAGTCCTCTAGCTCTTGAACTTATCACCTTCTTTATCAATGCAAGAAAGAACCTGAGGGAAAGGTAGTCAATGAGAGAAAGAAAGTCACTGGCTTACTTCCATAATACTGAGCATGATGCCATAAGTTTTATTTGCACAAGGACATTTGATTTTTCTTGGAAGAATGGCAAAGAAAATTTTGCAGGACAAATCACTGAAACTCCACCAAGAGGAGAGATTAAAAACAGTCTGAATACGATGAGGAAAATAACCCAGATGGTACGTGAAAATCAAAGGAACTGACATATATCCAGGGTCAACAGATGTGGTCAGATCAGACAGATGTTATTTATATGTCATTGAGGAAAGACACAGACATATTTATATACTTAGGCCCGAAGGAATGTAAAGCTACCCTTGACCTTAATGAAAAGAGCTGTAACTTTGTTGGTGTTCCATAGTAAAATTAGTGGTCAACACAAGTTTTGTTGGCCATGTTAGATGACCACACTTATGTAGATCATAACAACTGTTGAAAGACGAGCATTCAGAAAAAACTCATTAAGTACAAGAGATATGCATTAAGATTAACAGCTACATTATTCAGAAACCATGGAGGCCGGAAGGCACTGGGATGACATATTCAAAGTGCTGAAAGTAAAAGATTGTCAGCCAAGAAGTCTGTATCCAGCAAACCTACTTTTCAAATGTAAGTAAGAAATCAACACAGTCCCAGATAAACAAAACCTGAGATAATTTATTACTATTGCACAAGAAGTTCTAAAGAAAGTCCCTCAGGCTGAAATAAAAGGACATTAGATTGTAATGTGAATTCACATGCAGCAATAAAAAGCCCTGGTTAAGGTAACTATATAGGTAAATATCAAAGAGAGTATATATTTGATATGTTTACATTTTTTCTTCTCCTATTTAATTTAAAAGATAACTATGCAAATCAATAATTATAAAACTCAGTTGATAGGTTTATAATGTGTGAAGATACAACTTCGTGATAATACCACAAAGAAATGTGAGGGAACAGAGGCAAATAGGAGCAAAGTTTTTTATACTATTGAAATTAAACAGACACTAATCTTTTTCCCTTCCCCTCAAGATGACACTAATCTTAACTAGATTATTATAAATTAAGTGTTCTTTGTAATCCTCAGGAAATCACTGAGAAAGTGAATCAAAAAATATAATGAAAGAAATGACAGGAGAATTAAAATGGTACACTAGAAAATATCTACTTAACACAAAAGAAGGCAGTAATATAGAAGACATGGAAAACCACTACCAAAACCTCAGACATAAATCTTACCATATTAGTAATTACATTAAAGGTAAATGGACTAAACACTCCAATAAAAAGTTCGAGATTGGGAGATGGCCAAAAAATGATCCACCTGTCTGCTGTCTACAAAGACACTCCTTAGATTCAAAGACACAAATAGGTTGAAAATAAAAGGGCATACCATGTAAACAGTAACTAGAAGAAAGCTGGAGTGGCTATACTAATATTGGACAAAAGAGATTTTATTTGAAGCCATTCAAGGTAAAGAAGAAGCATGAAATATAGTTTCTAAGCTATTGATTACTTCATTCTACAGTACTGGTTCAGAGACCAAGGAGCATCTGCCACCAATTCCTATGTCTTGATTAATGTCCCTTCTTTTGCTGTGGCCTTGGAAACAGAAACTTCATAAACAGGTAAAATTGATTATACATTCTGTCTAAAATGTAGTTGTTTTTATCGTTAAATAAAATTTGATTATATTTTAGAATATAATCGTCTTCTTATTAAACAATCACTTATGTACAAAAAATAATACAAAACAAATGTAAGCTCAATTAAAAGTGTGATACACTAATGTAACCAACACTCAGATTAAGAAATGGAACATTATCAATATTTCAGGACCTATACTCTTATCCACTCTTTCATTCATTATTTCCCTCAAAGGATAACCACTATCCAGACTTCTAATGCTATCAGTATTTGTCTGTTTCTAAATACTACATAATGTAATTGTATAGTACGTGCTTCTTTGTGTCTGGCTTCTTTCATTTGATTCCATGTTTATACAGTACATCCATATTGAGGCTGTAGTTATAGTTTGCTCATTCTTATTGCTGTATAGAATCCCATTATGTGATTATACCATAATGTATTTATTAGTTCTATAATTGATAGATATTTGGAGGTTTCCAGATTGAGGCTATTATTAGTAATGCTGCTATGAATTTTTTTTAGTATCTTTTGGTGGATATATGTACACATTTTTCTTTAGTATCTGACTAGGATTAAAACCGTTGGGTCATAGGATACACAAATGTTCAACTTTAATTAATACTATCAAATATTCCCCAAAGTAGTTGCACTGATAGACACCCTGCTAGCAATATATGACAGTTAGTTGCTCTATTTGCTCACTAATATTTGGCATTATCTGTTTATCATTTTAGCCATTCTTATAGGCATGTTGTAGTATCAAATTGTGATTTTTCATTTGTGTTTCTCTAATGACTGACAAAGTTGGACACCATATCATATGTTTACTAATCATTACGGGATCTTCTTTTCTGGATGCTCATTTTTACATGTGGATTTTCTGCCTTTTACTTATTGATTTGCAAATATTTTTCCCAGTCTATAGATTGACTTTTAAAAGTTTTCCAAATGGTCTTCTTTGGTAAACAGATATTCCTAAAATGGTAACAGTTATCATTCTTTTTCTTTTGTGTTTATTGATTCTGGTCTTTCTTCAAGAAATATTTGCTTAATCAAGGATCTTTAGTATATTCTTCTATACTTATTCTAAAAGACTTATTGTTTTGCCTTTTACACACAAGTCAGCATTTCATCTAGAATTTTTTTATGTGTAATGAGAGGTATGTGTAGAGACTTGTATTTAGATAAATATCCATTTGACCAAGCACCAGTTATAACATGGTTATTTTTTCCCCCATTGACTTCTAGTAACACTTTTGTTGTTTAATTTATTTATCCTCTTTTATTTGGCCAACTCTAGTTCTAGAGATGTTATCTTGTAAGCATGGATGTACAGAAAGCCAGGAGTCTAGTGCCAGAAAAAAAATCCTGGAATTATTTCTGTTTCTCAGTGCTTTATAGTATAACCATGCTTAATAAATGTTTTTCTCTTTTCATGTTTCCTCTTTTACTTTTGCTAAATAACATTTTACTAGTGAAATAAGTAATATTGTTCATAGAATTTTTAAAAATTTTAGTGTGTAGAAAATAAGAATAACCCACAATTTCACCACCCAAATGAAAACTACTAAAAAGTTTTGATGAGATTTCTTCTCAGTCTTTTCCTAACAAGCCTATTCTTAATTCAAAATCTCTAAGTACCTAAAAGCAAAGGGTTTGTAATGAAAACCTAAAAGATGACTTCTGACTTATCAAAATATGTATTCAAGAACATTTAAAAATGCAGAAGAAAAACATCTGATATGAACAAGATGGTGCAGATTCTTCCTTCTCTATTTCTCCCTAAGTACAATTACAAACCCTGAAATTTATATAGAGCAACCATAGAAGGAAACTGAAAAATGATGAAAGAAGGGTGAACTGGCTAGAGGCCCCAGGAATGAAGGAAAAACACAGCAACCTGGCATCTTCTGAACACCACATCCTTCATTCCATTTGCAGAAGGAGAACCCAGACCCAACATCTTCTGACCTAAACCAGTGGCAGAATGTTGTCCAAGTAAGTAGATTCCTTCCCCGACTCCCTGCAGATTAAATAAGATTCTTGCCAACAATAAGCAGCCTTGGAAATTGTTCTCTGCTTCCATGATCAAGACTCTCCTTCTTCCCTCTTCCTGACCCCCCACTAAGAGATACCAGGCAATCATGTCAGGCAGAAATTAAATGGGTACCCTACCAACAACAGAAATCCTATGAAACTGTATCAAACCCATAACCAGGGGTCTCCCTCTCCTTGCTTAAAGACTCTAGGTGGCCTGGCCTGGTGGCCAGCACAAAGAAAATCTCAGGAGGTCCACTAGCACCAAGCAAACCAAAGAGACCAAAATTGACTATAAAGGCTCAAAAAGCTAAGTTGGGAGAGTAACTGTAGCCCACTAAATATAGGCTAGGGCCTATCACTTATAGAGGATGACTGCTTAATATAGCATAAAACTTAAATAGGATCCAGAGTATTCTAACATAACCACCAAAATACGCAGGATATAATTAAAAATCACCAGCAATACTAAGCAAGAGTAACAGAAAAATCATGACTTGAATGAGAAATGACAGCAGTTGCCAACACTGAGAAAAGTAGGATATTGGAATTAACTAATAAGAATTTTCTCTTAGTCATCATAAAGGTTATTCAGAAAACAGTTATGAATACCCTTGAAGCAAATGAAAATAAAACAAAATATGTAACTACAAATCAAAAGACTAAATGGAAATTATAGAACTAAAAAGTACAATAACTGAAATAAAAATTTCTCTGGCAGTGCTCAGTAGCAGAATAAGCATGACAGAAGACAGAATAAATAAATTTGAAAATAGAACAACAAATTACTCAATCTGAACAACAGAGAGAAAACTAACATGTACATACTTGCATACACACACAAGGCTTCAGACATCTGTGTGACAATAATGAAAGATCCAGCATTCGTGTCATCAGAACCTCATAAGAGGAGAAGAAAGAGAGTGGAATGAAAAACGTATGTGAAGATATAAGAGCTAAAAATTTTTTAAATTTTGTGTAAAACATCCATCAACAGTTTCAACAAGCTAAGAAAACCCCAAGTAGAATAAACTCAAAGCACTCCACACCAAGACACATATAATTGAAGTTCTGAAAAGTAAAAACAAAGAAAAAATCTTGAAAGTAGCTAGAGAGAAATAGCGCATTACCATAGTGGAACAACAATTAGAATGACAGCTTTCTCATCTGAAACCATGGAGACCAGGGAGAAGTCTGATGTTCTTCAAGTGCCTAGAGGAAAGAACTGTCAACCCCAAATATATCCTTCAAGAATGAATGGGGAAATAAATACATTCTCAGACAAAGGCAATGTAAGAAAAGTTGTCATCAGCAGACTTATCCTTAAAGAATGGTTAAAGGAAGTTCTCCAGACAGAAGGGCAATGATAACAAAGTACGATTTGGAACTCCAGAAAGAAACAAAAAATGCAATGAGTACAAATAAGAGTAAGTAGACCAGCCTCCTCATGAGTTTTTAAAATCATATTTGATGATCGAAGCAAAAATCCAATTAATAAAGAGAAAATATTCAAGTTAATTGTATTTTCAATGTGGGAGGCTAAAGAGACCTAAGTGGAAATAAGGTTTCTACATTTCGCTGGAAGTAGTAACATGTCAATACCAGTGGACTGGGTTAACTTCTATATGCCGATTATAATACCTAGAGCAATCACTAAGAAAACTATACATTAGCTGAATTCAGTGGCTCACGCCAGTAATCCCAGCACTTTAGGAGGCCAAGGTGGGAGGATTGCTTGAGCTCAAAAGTTCGTGACAAGCCTCAGCAACATGGCGATACCCCATCTCTACAAAAAATACAAAAAGTAGATGGGAGAGGTGGTGTGCACCTTTAGTCCCAGCTACTCAGGAAGCTGAGGTGGGAGGATGGCTTAAGCCTGGGAGGCAGAGGTTTCAGTGAGTTGTGATCATGCCACTGCACTCCAGCTTGGGCAATAGAGCCAGACCATGAGAAACTTTAAGGAAAAAAAAAGAAGAAGAAGAAAGAAAGAAAAACTATGCAAAGAAATATTGCATTAGTCAGCACTGGATGCCATAACAAAATACCATAGACTAGGTGGCTTAAACAACATGAATTTATTTCTTACAGTTCTGGAAACTGGGGAGTCCAAGATCAAGGTGCCAGCAAGGTAGATTGCATTCTGAGGTTTCACTCTTCTCTTGGTTTGTAGGCAGTGATCATCTTGCTGTGTATTAATGTGACTTCTTCTTTGTGCAAGAGCTGAGAGACAGAAAGACAGCTGTCTCTCTTCCTCTTGTATTAGGGCACTAATCCCATCATGAGCGTGTTGTCACCTTTATGACCTCCTCTAAATCTAATAACTTCCCCAAAGTCCCATCTCCAAATGCCATCACATTGAAGGCCAGAGCTTCAATATATAAATTGGAGAGGACTCAATTCAATCCATAGCAAATCTACTCAAAAACTTAGATAAATCAAAACGAAATCCTCCCTAAATGGCAAACTAACTCACAGGAAGGCAAGAAAAGGGAGATGCGGGGATGAGAAACAGATGGAATAGAAAAAAACAAAACAAAACAAAACAAAGAGTATAGCAGACTTAAGCCCTATCACATTACCTATGGTGTAAATAATTTAAATATACAATATAGTAACAGAGATTGGCAGAATGAATAAAACATATGACTCAACTAGATGCTATCTACAAGAAACTCAGTTTAAAAATAACACATGTAGGTTGAAAGTAAAAGGATAGAAAGAGATGCACCATGCAGGTGTGAATTTTCAAGACCTCAGAAGGAATTCTTTGATTCCTTACACACTCATGATGCTCACTTTAATACACAGTGAGTCTTAGTCTTTTTGAAGCTGATAATTACTGTTTGTCAGACTTTTTTAGCTCTTCCTGAACCAGATTACTCAAATATTAATGGAAGATCTTAACAAAATATTTTTTAAAGAGTAATAGCTGGACAATTATCTAGAGAAGCACACTGATCTGAAATTGCTGGTGGGAGATTGCAGATCGGAAGAGTAGCCAAAGTTAAAGAAAACATACAGGCAAGATCAGTTAGATGAATGGGGGCCCTGCTTCATATTTTGCATTTAAAAGAAAAAATTCATACATTACAAAAATAGTAATAGAGAAAGGATAAGTGGAAAGATAATTTTTTTATCTTCAGTTCGATGGTGTGGCTTGTGGTTCTTCTCTTTTTAACATCTGTCAGCCTCCATCAATATATGCCTGCATAAGAATTCAGGCAATTATCATTTGAAAGGTTACAAAATTGTCCACACAGTGAAATTCACCTTCCGAGTTGTAGCTTGACAGCTACATTGATAAGCTAAATCCAAATAAAATTAGCCTTCAGTTAGGTGCTCTCACGTTACTGTAATAAACTTCCTGGGACATATGGTGTCCTTTGGAGGACCAGGAGCCTCACCCAAACAGACGAAAAACTGTTGACCAGACTTGACAGCATGCAGTCCACAGATGTGCCTGAAGCCCTGGGGGTGGGGTGAACAAAAAACAAAACCATTATTATCTTTGGCATTCTCCCTTTCTCTTCTAGGCCATTGTTGAAAAGGGTAGCTTCTTTTTTTAACATAAAATGAAATATACCATACTTTCTATATTTGGGGCAATTTTAGGATGTTTTGTGGAATCTAGAACTAACCAGAGTTACCCTGAATGTATCGGCAAATCTTTTGATTGCTCCCAACTTACTTGTAAACCTCTATGTAAAAGTGCCATAAATACAAACCTATAGATGGCCCTGAACTCGACCCTCTATAATATGGTAACAGGAGCCACAAGAGAGCTCAGTGTGACATAGTGTGGAAATAAGATATGCCCCTCCCTCATATATCCCTCCCACGATCTTGCATGATCCATCAGCATTATCATGAGAAATACTAATTTAGATGTTTAATCTGACTGCATCCTTTTTTCTCTCAGCCACCTTCTCTCTGTAGCCAGATGCAGTAAAAGGACATTTGCTATGAACAGAGTGATAAGTCAATTGACTTCATATTTCTAACACTAGATTATACAATGACCTTGCAGTGGTTTGGGGTAGGGGTAGCAAAGGATGGGCTTGCATAATCTTTCTCAGCCTTATTGATACTCTTCTAATTCAGTACAATTTCATTCAATTCAACAAATGTTTATTAGACACTCGACATAACAGGCACTCCACGGTGCCAATAAACTAGGGGAAGACTATAAGTAGCTGTCAATCTTATAAAGGAATGTAGTAAAAGCAACAATGACAATATCACAAGAGAAACCCCGTTCTCCTCCCTTCTTTCCTCCTTTTCTCTTCCTTTCCTTCTTTCCTTCTTATTTTTGTTCTTTTCTTTTCTTCCTGAGGTATTATATTCTCCAAAGTGACATTAACAAATTCAAATCAAGGTTGACTTCAACCTGTCATTTCTATAGCACATTTCATTTGCCAATCTAAGACATCAACACCCTCTTACAGTAGATACTATAAAAGCAGTCACTTCCTTTTCAGAGACCTAGAGAGCAAAGAGGACTTTCTCAAGGTCACCCTTCACTTTTCTGATGCACACAAAACAAGCACTAGCACCTTTGCTCTTTGGTAAAAGCATCTCTCATACTGCAGTTTTCCATCGCTGACTATAATGCACTACTGGTGATTTTCATCTACCTCTATATGAACACATGATAGAGTGCGCCTCTTCCCTGGGTTATTTCCAGAGCTACTGTGTTTATTATATTAATGTTTATCACTTGGATGTCATTTAATGAATGTCGGCGGGGGGAGGGAGAAGATAGAATGTTCACGGAAAGAAGCTGTGCTATTAATTCAAATGGATAGTAAAGACAAGCATGTACATTCACATTGCCATATGGGGGCTGTTTCAGGGCACTGAAGCAGTTAATTTTGTTTTAAAGACACAAGCTTAGATAAAATAGATCTTTTTGACTTTGTTGAGAATTGAAATTATAAAGCATGCAAGGCTTCAGATCAAAATGCTATATTATTCTCTCCTCCCCACCTTATCTGAGGAGTGTAATGCCCTTACAATAGCCCACTTCTTGAACCCTTTCCAATTTCAGATATTTCCTATCTCTTTTAATACCTCATTGCTTTTGCATCAATTACAGCCTGACCTAAAGCTGCACTGGAAGTGGAAGTGATATATAGTGGAATCCATTTAAATGAATTTCTGATGAAAGAATAAAACTGTTAAAAGAATAAATTTACTGCACCCAAATTTATACAAATCCCGTATATGCTGTGAAATCCCCTGAAATGAAAAACTGATGAAAGATTAAAATGTTAAATGAATTAAAATCCCCCATCCCAGTGAAATATAATGATGATTTGACCTACTAAATGAATGGCCGAAATGAAGATATAAATTTGAAGTGCTCCAATGTATGTCAATTTTAAATGTGCGGTAAGCCAGCATAACACAAAAATATGGCTCTCACTATTAAAGGAACACATTTTTTGTGGAACAAGCCATTATTTGGAAACATCTGTACTGGTGCTTTATATGATGAGAAAGGCAAAATATTCTGTCGCTCATACGAGCTAATATTATGTATTAACCTTTGCCTCTTTCCTAATCCTTTCTCTCTTGATCTCTTCAGATTATATTTGTGTATACTGCCTTAGGGATGGGTAAGAATTGGGACACTCCTATGGTAATTTCTACCTTTCAGCAGGGGTCCTTAGTTAACTCAGTTTATATCGTGCCTGCAGAATATAGAAAAATAATATTAGGATATAAATTTTTAGTGAAACATAGGAAGTTAGCCAAGCAATTTTTATTAAGAATTACTACCCTGCCCATCTAATTCCCAATTTAACATTAAAAAATAAAAACTATGCTGAAAAGTTCTTAGCAGTTAAAATAAGTTTGCAAACTCGTTTATTGCCCAGGCAAACTGTAGGTTCTAACTCAGTTTAGGGTACCGGTGACGTGTGTTTTGTTGGTAATAAATTTAAATTTCGGTCACTGAAAATTCATATTCTCTAATTAGGCACAACTAGAAGCCTTTCATCATTGGCAGGAAAAATAAAAATGCAATTGTACTATGGAAAATTGCACCCCGTGATTCTCTAATCTCTAGTCAGATTACGGTATTGCAGTCATTTGCAACCAGAGGCTCTGGCCAGGATAGAGGTCATTATCCTTACTGGCACCTCTGGCAGTGCTCAAATTTTACAGCATAGGGCCAAATGCACATGGTTGTTGATTCACATAGATCCACTGACCAACAGGAAATGATACATAACTTGCCTTGATGGACAAAAGCGGGAGGGGTTTCTATGCTAATTAAGTCTGGCCAATCCTGAACCTATTTCTCTCTCTCTCTCTTTTTTAAAAATATATATTATTTTATTTTACTTTAAGTTCTGGGACACATGTGCAGAACATGCAGGTTTGTTACACATGTTTCATGGTAGTTTGCTGCACCTATCAACCCGTCATCTAGGTTTGAAGCCCTGCATGCATTAGGTATTTGTACAAATGCTCTCCCTCCCTTTCCCCCCCAACCCCCCAACAGGCCCTAGTATATGATGTTTCCCTCCCTGTGTCCACATGTTCTCATTGTACAACTCCCACTTAGGAGTGAGAACATGTGGTGTTTAGTTTTCTGTTCTTGTGTTAGTTTACTGAGAATGATGGTTTCCAGCTTCATCTGTGTCCATGTAAAGGACATGAACTCATTCTTTTTTACGGCTGCATAGTATTTCATGGTGTATATGTGTCACATTTTCTTTATCCAGTTTATCATTGATGGGCATCTGGGTTAGTTCCAAGTATTTGCTATTGTGAACACTGCTGCAATAAACATATGTGTGCATGTGTTTTTATAGCAGAATGATTTATAATCCTTTGGGCATATACCCAGTAATGGGATTGCTGGGTCAAATGGTATTTCTGTCCTAAACCGATTTCTAATGAGAAATAAAGTTGCTACTGAAGAGCTTCTTAAATTTTTATCAACTCCAGATATTTTTGGTTGGAAAGCTGCCCAAGCTTTATTGGAATTCCTAAAGAGGAAGGATTCCCAGGGTACAGCTATAAATGATCCAGGATAGTCTGCAATGATAATTGGCGTAGCCTTGAAATAAATATCTTAGGTGCTGCAACACCCCTTAAACCACACTCATCTTTAGATGTGTTTTGCCTTTGGTGGATAACTTTCTTGTGGTTGGTCACCTGCAGGAGTTTCCATACCGGTGTCTAAATGCTTCAAGAGGAGGCTCTTACTCTTAATTATCTTTGCAATTCTAAAGAAACCCACAGCACTCACTAAATGTTTGATGAATGAAACTGAAACAGTAGAAAGCAATTTTACTCTGGCTAAAGTTACATGTAAACAAAGCTTGGGGCTTTAGCACCCCATGAGGATGCCATAGTTGACTTCCCTTATATTTCTTTATGATTCCTGAATACTTACGGAGTGCCTTTTCTGAAGTGTTAGGTACCAGAAATGGATTTCTTATCCTCAGGAGGCTTCCTATCTGTCAGAGATGCTCAGCGACCTTGGCTAATTGTTACCAGGTTATTATTAATCAAGCAACAATTACTACCAAGGCCTGTAGGAGGCACAGATTTACATTGAAAACAAGGTGTAGTTTCAGTCTGAAGTAGAACTGATGGGTAAAGAAGCAGTTACAATTGAATATGAGAAGTTATCTAAAGGGGTAAGCAGGGAATGGGAAGGAGGAAGTCATATCTAAACTGGAACTTGAGCCCAGGTCCGGTGGCTCATGCCTGTAATCCCAGCACTTTGGGAGGCCGAGGCAGGCAGATCACTTGAGGTCAGGAGTTTGAGACCAGCCTGGTCAACATGGCGAAACCCCATCTCTACTAAAAATACAAAAATTAGCTGGGCATAGTGGTGCACATCTGTAATTCCAGCTACTCTGGAGGCTGAGGCAGGAGAATCGCTTGAACCTCAGAGGTGGAGATTGCAGTGAAATGAGATTAAATAGTTATTGGCATTACTCTTATCCCTAATATCACTGTAAAACTTAAAGACTGTCAATACTTGTTAGAGTCAGAGTGAAAAAGAATTCTGACATCACTGAATTAAACATAGTGGAAATTAAATTGCTGAAAATAAAAAAATACATATTCTTTAAATGATAACTAAAAATATAC
>NW_012107264.1:936549-942154 GCF_000951045.1 Mandrillus leucophaeus
CTAATTGGTCTTTTGCTTGTGGTATTTGGATTTTGCTCATGGTATTTTGATTATAGCATCTGTAATATACCTAAGAACTAGGATTCTCTGTGCGGGATAAAGAAAATATATAGTTCAGATAGAATAGGTTACATATAAACTAATAACTGTGAATTTGAATTAGAGGTAAAAGTATAAATTCTTAATGTGTGTTGTGTTTAAAATATGTATAATATATAATATATATGTATCAAAAATACATATATATTGAATAACTCTGAAACTGCCTAGAAAAAAATGGCCCATCTGGTAGCAATAACTACCTCTATCAGGCCAGGCATAGTGGCTCATGACTGTAATCTAGCACTTTGGGAGGCTGAGGCAGGAGAATCACTTGAGGTCAGGAGTTCGAGATCAGCCTGGGCAACATAGCAAGATCCTATCTCTACAAAAAATTAAGAAATAATTAAAAACACCTCTATCATGGTCTACACATACCATTTCCTACAGGCTGATTCCAGACCTGGGGCGGAAAAAGTACAAGATGAGCCTGGATACTTTATCATACCATAGAACAAGAACACTATTATATGTGACTAGGATCACATCAAGAGGATTCAGGAGCTGACTTAAAAGGACTCCCACTGGCCAAAGATTGTTATGTAAAAGAATAAAAACTGCAAATGATTCAAATACATTAAATATGTTTGTTCATGCATTCATAATGATGGCAAAATACACGCACGCATATGCACAGTGAGAGAGAGAGAGAACCACAGGGAGGGAGGGGAGAAAACATCTATTGTGTCATACTTACCAGATTCTAGGGAAATAATTTATTATTTTCGGATACAGTAAATAAAGAAAAGAAATAAGGCATTTGTTTGCCTTGCCTACATAAATTATACCGCTGGATAATCTAATAAAAGAATAAAAGATCAGGAGATGTTTTTCTTTACACAGATATTCTAACTAATAAAGAACAAATGAATGATACATTAGAAATTTTCAATTCACAAAAAAATGCATTCATGACTTTTATGAGACAATTGAGAATTTCAACACTGGATATTTGATTATGTTAAGAAATTATTAACTTTAGGTGAGATACTAATATTTTGGCTATATTAAGGGAGTCCTTATTAAAGAATCACAATAAATATTTATGGATGAGATAATATGGTCTTCACAATTCACTTCAGGATAATAGGAGGGAGAAAATGGAAGAAAGTATAGAGAGGCAACATTGGCCTTGGCCTCATGTTTCTTGGAGCTGAGTGATGGGACTTCATTATATTAGGTTGATGTGAAAGTAATTGTGGTTTTTGCCATTAAAGTAGACAAAAACCACAATTATCTTTGCACCAACACAATACTATGCTATCTCCCTTTGTATGCGATTAAAAGTCCCTATGTTGAAGGATAAGTTTTAAGAGAGGGTATAATCATGACTTCTATAAAACTATTAAAAGAACCTAGGTCAAAGATTGTTTGTAGTTTATTAATTTATAAGGAAAACAATAAGATGTTACTATTAATTTTTAAGGAGATTATACAGTTTATAGGAGATTTCAAATAAATAAATCCTTGTAAGCATTAAATGTGTGTAGAAATGAATTTACAAATCTCACTTATTCTACGAAGGATGTGGTTGTGCTGGTGGTAACAGGAAAGGAATTATATTTCCTCTGGACAAAATATATTTACATGTCTATAGTCAGAAATCCTTTGTTGGTATCACTTATTTGCAATTTACAGAGTGGTTAAAAAGCTTAAAGGCAATGAAAGTTGTAGAAACACCATAGAATCAGATGACCTGAAAAAATATGTTTACGCAGCACTTACTTTTCATTCTTTCTCACTGTTCAGTAATCTTTTCAGTCCTTCTCACTGTTTCCTATCATCTCTGTGCTAGGCAGAATAATGCCCACTCCCCACAACCCCCAGAGCCTGTGAATATGTTAATTTACATGGCAAATGAGACTATGCCGTTGTGATTAAATTGAGGATCTTGAGGTTGGGAGATTATCCTGGATTATCTGGATAGGCCCAATGTAATCACAGAAATCCTTATATTGAAAGAAAACACAGGAAAGTCAAAGTAAGAGAAGGACATGTGATAATGGAAGGAGAGACTGAATTTATGCAATTGCTGACTTTGAAAATGGAGGAGGTAGGCCGTGAGTGCAGGAAGGCAGGTAGCTTCTAGAAACTGCAAAAGCAAAGAAAACAAATCCCCCCCAAGGCCTCCAAAAAAAAGCAACCCCGCCCCCCGCAAAAGGGGCCCAAGGAAAACCAATGCCGAATTCCGAACCCAAAAACGCAAGAAAAAAAAATCAAGGTGGTTTGAGCCATTAAGTTAGTAGTAATTTTTTATAGTAGCATAAGAAATTAATACAGTCTCCAACGACGCTCAACTTTAAGATCATATTTATCTCAAATAAGGAGTATTCTTGATCACCAAAATAATTGGTTCCACCCACAATTTTTAGCCTGATTGATTACTAATAAGATGTAGCAAGACTGTTGACAAATCTCTTCGAGACTGTTTTGAGAATCTAGAGCTATGTAAAGTGTAACAACCAGTGAGAACACAAACTTAACTTCTGTCTGTAAGTTTCCATAAGAAATAATTTCTTTCTCAATATTTTCTGCCTCATGCAAGTACCAACATTTATCTCATTATATCGGGATTATTTAACATATGACTAATTTCTGGATTTCTCTGTATCAACTATTGTATTTGTGCATTTAGAAACAACTCTTATTCGTTCTCCTAAGACTGGAAAATCAAGACCAAGCAAATACCTACATCAAATTTCAACTGTAGTAACTTACAGATTTGAGGGAATTCCTCTCTTCTAGGGATCCCTCAAATTGTTTAAAGCTTTTACTCTACAAAGAAGTGACCACCTTGCCATCTGTAAGACCAAAACCCTGTAAGCCAGTATTTCCGGGCAGGTTTTGTAGGCATCAACTCCACACATAAAATCAACATTAGTTCCTTAAAAGTGACTTATCCTATCAAATTATATTTGTACTATTTTCAAAGATGATATTCACCTTGGTTGCATAGTTGATTTGTCCAAACATAACCTGGTAAAACAGAGGACAGATTGTACTGAATCTATTCACGTAACTATGTTACTATGAAAAGTAATGATACTAAGGAAAAGCTTTGAAATACAAAAGTCATTATAAATCAGCTACCATTTACAAATTTTTTTTCAGTTTACAAAGGCAGCTTATTAAACTTCTGTGGGTTGTTAATGGCTTAGAAAAGATAGGACTTCCTCATATATTGAAAAAATAGAAAAAACAACACTATTTCAAACAAATTACTATAATAAAAATTTCCTCATTAGCTCATTTAGATCTATTTAATTATTTCTTGCACTGCTGAATCTTGTGTTACCAGTTTCATGAAACTGTCTAGTTTTCAACCTAAAATAATACGAGAAACCCAGTCCCATCCACTGGTAGAATCTGAAAGCAAATTATCTCTATAAAATCTCAGTTTATCTAACTATTTTAGAATTTGCAGGCCAGGCCAGGAGCTTTGGGAGGCTGAAGTGGGAGAATACCTTGAGCCCAGGAGTTCGAGACTAGCCTGGACAACAAAGCAAAATTCAGTTTCTACAAAAAATTCAAAAAATTATCTGAGCATGGTGGCATGTGCCTACAATCCTGGCTACTCAGGAGGCTGAGGCAGGAGGATCTCTTGAGACCAGGAGTTCAAGGCTATAGTGAGCTGTGACTGCACTGCAGTATGGACAAGAGAAAAAGAAAAAAATAATAATTTGCAGGCCAGATACTCTCTGTCACAACTACTGAGCTCTGCCATTTTAGCAAAAGAAAAGTCACAAAAGACAATACAAATATAAGTGGACATGTTGTGTTTCAATAAAACATTTACAAAAACAGGCAGTGTCTTTCTGGGGAAGCAGGCCATCCTTTGCTGATCCCTGCTCTAATCAATACAAGATCAGCTTTGATAAGTCAACAGGTTGCAGTTCGAGCCTTTTCCTGAAGGCTCCAAAGCTCTCGTTCTTAGCTGAAATCACAAAATCTTCCTTGTAGCTTATAGCAGAGACTCCGTGTGATCATCAGAGTAAAACAAATACTATCTGAAGACAAAAGAGAATTAATGGCTGTAGTTAATTTCTTACTAATAATTTTCAAACGTGAAAATTTTACGATATTTTTCTACCTAGTATAGAACAACTGTAGAGTTGAATAATGCAGTTGACAGGAGTATATGATTATTTCAGTGACATGAAAAACAAAGATAATAAAACCATTCAAAAAAAAAGTTCCTGAGAAAAGTGATCAAATCTATTTTCAGAAACATCACGGAATATTTATATCTGATTTACAAAATTGGATGAATGGTTTTAATGAGAAAAAATCTTGAAATATAGCATGTAATATACATAATATGCCAAGAATGTCAAGTAAAGAGATTCAGTAGGTCTGGAGTGGTAAGCATATAGAAAACTCTTGGGCAATCCAATCTGCACCTCCAGTGTAGAAGCACTAGCCTAGAAGACTCTAGCTTTTGTTGGGTGTGGGAACTGATTTTACTCTACTTACAAACCACTAAGATAGCTCTAAGATATGCTCTTACTGTTTCTTGGGTACGAACAGAAGACATGAGACTTCTGGATCAGAGACAGAGGACTTTATTACTTACATCACAGCAAGCGACGTAAATGAATATAGTTGAATTTAGTTTCTTTTGTGCCTAAGTCTCACAGGGGTGACAGATAGATGCTATGCATGCATAGGGTTTATGTCACAGTCTGAAGAACACTGAGTTTGAGGAAATTCATCACTTCTGTAGTAAGCAGTAAGCAAGCCTAATCTCTGCCTCAGATGGAAGTTTTATTTCATCCCTCAAAGAAACTTATGAGAACACAGCCTTGGGAACTGGCCCAGGTAAAACAGCAACCAGGTCCTTGAAATCTCGGCAAGGAGTATGAGAAGCCCATAAACACCATATCTCCCAACAGACTCAAACGAAAAAAGCAAGGTTGCAGACAAGTGAGCATTTGAAGTAAAAACTGAAATTATAACAGATAAGTGTATATTGCTTAATGTCATTACATAAGCACAATAGGATTCTGATAAATACTCAAAAATCCGACAGAACTATTTCATAATGATCTTGATCAGGGTTTCCCCAGAGCTGAAATATATTATGGAAAGCAAGGCATTGACAAATCTCCAAGAACTTCGCATAAAGCATACAATTTCTGAAATATTTGGATTAATAACATTAACGTTTACAAACTTAATCTAGAGAAAAGTGTGCCTTTCCAAATTTGACAATTTTCCCATGCAATTGTTATAACAGTAGCAAATCAAACAAAACTCAGTATTTCTAATGCCTCTTTTTATGAGCAAAAGAACAAATTTTTGTGATTGTTTTCTAGGAGCCCTCTGGGAAACCTCAAAGATAGTTTGCATGTAAAAGATAGTCTGAATTTTTATTTTATTTTTTCTATACTTAGGACCTGAATTTGAGAAGGCTAAAATCATAATGTCTTCAGAGATTTGGAACCAAGATTGGGATAAGATGGTGGGAGCCTGAGAAATAATAATTAGTTACCTATTTAAGTAAAAT
>NW_012107264.1:942984-948995 GCF_000951045.1 Mandrillus leucophaeus
AAAAAAATCACTTCTCAAATTTCAATCTTCTTTATATTCTTTCACATTCTGGAATAAATTGGCATTTTACTTTAGGACAGATCTCAGGAGGCTCACGAGTAAAAACTTATTTCATAATAATACTAAGATATTTATGTTAGCATGCAATGTATTCATCATGGCTATATTTAAATGAATCCATAAATGTCTAAAGTTGTTTAAATTTTGAATATGATAAATATTGATATGTATAGCTCACAGAAGCAAAAGTTCTCTGAGTTCCTCAGTAGGTTTCAAAAGCCTGAGAACTGTTACCTTAAAACAAAAGTCCTCTTTTTTTCTTCTAAAATCCACGCACAGCTCATTTTTGGGTCATCATCGCTTCAAGGGCAGTTTCTATTACTTGTGTTAATTTTAACATTTAATAAACTCTCACAGAGAAAGCTAGAGTAGCTGAGTGTCTGTCACATATAAGTATTTTAGCCAATTAGCGAAGCTCATGGGCACACAGAATATGTCTTTCAACAGCCACACAAATACCTTTTATACTTTTTTCTTTTTTTTTTTTTTCTTTGATACAGGGTCTTGCTCTGTCACCCAAGCTGGAGTGCAGTGGTTTGTGGCTCAATCATGGCTCACGGTAGTCTCAACCCCCAGGCTCAAGCAATCCTTCCATCTCAGTCTCCTAAGGAGTTGGTACCACATGCCTGCACCACCAAGCACAACTAATTTTTTAATTTTTGTAGAGATGGGGTCTACCTATGTTGCCCAGGCTCATCTCAAATTCCTGGACTCAAATGATCCTCCTGCCTTAACCTCCAAAGTGCTGGGATTATAGACATGAGCCACCTCACCCAGTTTACACTTTCTTAGTTAGACAAAAGTGAATACAGCCATTAACAGGGACAAAGATAATAGCCTTTCTGTAGCGTTAAAAAGGAATGCACATACAGTTATGCTTGGTAACCATTATTTCAATATTCCACATTACTTGAAAATTTCTGGGCATCCAAAGATTATCCACACAAATCAATCCAATTTAATCAATGTAATGAAATCCACTCAGTCCAAGAGCTTGGAAATTGTCTTCCAGCTGGCACATTATAACACAATTACTGTTCAAATAAAACTTTGTTAGAATAATCAAATATATACAAATGCATCCTTTCTACAATATTAAACATTGTATAATAGTAATGTTAGCTTATCTGATCAGTAAACTTGAGTAAGTTTAAGAAAAACAAACCTAAATAGAATAAAATGCATGCTTATACATTACTTAGCATTGATAAAAAGGAGACCTCTATTGCTAGTAAACTAAAATTGTAGATCTAGTTTCATTTACCAAAGATTTACCTTTGTTATAGAAATCGGAGTTCTTACACCATTTCCAAGTTAACTCATGTAAGAATGCTTTAATTCAAGCACATTTAAATTATTAGAAGTTTATTTTTTATTATTTTCCTAGACATTTTAGTAATATTCATTTTCATGTATCTTTAATCTACTCAGAATACAGCTCCTGTAACTTTAGAGGCTTTGCAGTCTAATTAATTAAATATCATCTAAAGATAGGAAGATCTTTTACATTAGCACAAAGAGTTAAAGTTTTTTTCTGAATTATAGAAATATAAACATACAGAGTCGCCCAGAGTGTATAGTTTCAGATTTAAAACTTTAGCCACAGGTCAACTGTAAACAGAAAAACACAAAAATCTCAGTTCAAATATCGAATAGCTATACTCCTTTCTAGTAAGCACAAAATTCTTAAGTATTCTAAGCACAGAAATAAACAAATTAACAAGCAAAAACATTAGTAAACTAGTTTACCTCTTGTTTCTTACCCAACAGAGAATATATCTCTATCTACCATCTTCAGAGATCACAAATAATCAGACCGTAAAAACAAATTCCCAATTATCGCTACCACCAGTGCATAACTCATTGGCCATGCACAGACCAGAAACAAAAACAAAACACGAAATCGTTAGAAACGAAAAGGAATTATAGAAACAGAGGTTAAGTAAATTTATAGTTCTATTGCTGCTTGTGAGTCAGTTCTGGGAACCAAGAAGAGAGGTGTCTGGGCTTAGGCTGCCTGTGAGATGCACTTCTCCAGCAATGTGGCTTACCAGACAATGTTACATGAATTCACTGGGCATCTTGGTGGAAACTTCAAAACTATTAAAGGGTAGTTTTTAAAAGAGGACACAATCATAACTCTCGTACAAACATCAAGTGAACAGATGCTCAGCGAGCAGAGCCAAGAGTCTTGATGACATTTGGGTACCAAGTTTTAATTTTTCCTGGTCCCAGATAAATTTCTGTTCTTGAGGTCTGTGACTCACTATACATCCTGACAACTTCTTCTTCTTCTACTTTTTCTTCCTCTTCCTCTTCCCCTTCCCCTTCCTCTTCCCCTTCCTCTTCCTCCTCCTCCTCCTCCTCTTCCTCCTCCTCCTCCTCTTCTTCTTCTTCTTCTTCTTCTTCTTCTTCTTCTTCTTCTTCTTCTTCTTCTTCTTCTTCTTCTTCTTCTTCTTCTTCTTCTTCTTTCTTCTCCCTTCCTCTTCCTCCTCCTCCTCCTCCTCTCTTCCTCCTCCTCCTCTTCTTCTTCTTCTTCTTCTTCTTCTTCTTCTTCTTCTTCTTCTTCTTCTTCTTCTTCTTCTTCTTCTTCTTCTTCTTTCTTCTTTCTTCTTTCTTCTTTCCTTTTTACATAGTTTGAGTCAGGTTTCAGTTACTTCATTTAGGAAGCATTTTTACCAGTGCCATAAGGCAGCACTACTCTAGGAGGTGCTGTCCAATACAGCAGCCATCAGCCACATGTAGCTATTTAAACTTAAATTAATAAAAAATAAACAATATTTAAAATTTGGTCATCCTAATCATATTTCAAATGCTCAGCAGCCACATGGGGCTCGTGGCTACTGTGTTAGCACAGACCCACAGGGTCCTTCTCGTCCCCAAGCCATATTGTAAAGCAGAGTCCACAGCAGTTGCTGGGTTTACATCTCAGTTTAGTAGACTGAGCAAGAAACATTCTAAGAAATTTAGAATGAACTGTGATCAAAAGATGGTTACTTTAGTAATAATGTAAAAGACAGTTTCTATATAAAAGTGGATGCAAACAAAATCATATGTCAAGTACAACCAAGATTTTTATTAGATCAAAATCAGGGAGACACTATCAGACTTAGTGTCTGTGAGGTTGTCATTTAAATTATTTTCTTACATTGCAATGGAAAGAAATAGATTGTATGAACCAAGTTTCTAGTGTAAGAAATTGTTACAGGTTGAATTGTGTCCCCTCAAAAAGTTTGTTGAAGTCCTAACCTCCAGCACCTCAGAAAGGGGCTTTATTTGGGAATAGTGTCTTTGCAGATGTAATTAGTTAAGATGAGATCTTGCTGGAGTAGAGTGGGCCCTTGATCCAATATAAATAGTGCATTTAAGAGAAGAGACAGAGAAAACACAGGGAGAAGATGGCCCTATGATAATGGAGGCAGAGAACAATTGGAATGATGCATCTGTAAGCCAAGGACAGCCAGCAAATAGCAGAAGCTAGAAGCAACAGAAGATTCTTTAGGTTTCAAAAAGAACATGGCCCTGTCAACACCTTGATTTCAGAATTCTAGTCTCCAGAACTTGAAAAAAGAAATTTCTGTTGTTTAATCCGTCCAATACAATAAGATAAACATATATAAAAGATTTTATTTAATTCATCAATTAATGAGGAAACCTCTACAATGTCACAAGCCCTTCAAAGATGAAATCAAAGTACTACACATACAAAAAAAAATTGCTTAAATAAATGCACAAGTGAATACAAAATGACTCATTCTGTGGGAGCGAGAAAAGGATTTGGAGAAGGAGATTAATTATATTTCCAATGGGCAAATTTACTTGTATGGCTATGGATAAGAATCGTTTGCACTGCTGTTAGTCATATACAATTGAAAGAGTTGTAAATTAGCTCAAAGACAACAGAAGGTACAGACAATCCATGAATAGTCATGGAACAGGAGAACCCAGAGTGTATGAGTAAACGTAACTTTTTCGGCACATTTTAAAGTCTTTCGTGATTTCTTCCTTTATCCATAACAAAAAAATTTTAAACTAGCATTCATTTTTAACTTTATATTCTATTTTAGAGGCCAAAATGATTTAGAAACTTCAAAAAATTATTTACGAAGGAGTGGTCTAAATTATAAGAAACTATAAGCTTTCTGAGAAACAGAAATTAAAACTCTCAGGTGAGTGGGAAGGTCCTGTTCCTTAAATTCATTTTCCATTTTTCTTAAATTTTACTTATGATTTATTTCAATTCAAATGTAGGAAGATCCAGTTAAAATTATAGTAGCTAAATGAATTTACAGATAGTCTAAGACAAAAATATGAGTTTGAATGAACTTTATTTGATTACTATATTAAGATAGAAATGTTAGCTGCTCTAACAAATACCTATATCTCAGTTTTAATAAAATAACATTTTATTTATTGCTCATAGGAAGTCCAAAGGCATTGGGCAGCTTTCTGAGATGTCTCTCCTTCAGAGGATAACGGAGGAGTCCAAGTTCCTTCATTATAAGGTTCTGCCAGTTGGGAGGGTTTCACTTCCACACACACACAGCAAGCAAATGGAAGACCTCATGAGAGATATTAGGTACTAAGCCTGGGTTTGACTTTCAGTTCTTGTCTGAACTAGGCACATGGCCCTAACTCAACTGCAAAGAATTCTAAGAAATGTATTCATCCTGAGTGCACTGAAAAAGACAACAGGTTTCTCGGCAGCTAGCCTATTACTTCTATTACCATTCTTACTTATATAATTATTTGCCAGTTAAAACTGTTCCTCATAAAACATGATAATTGATCTGACTTAGCTTTTTTAAATCTTTTAATTTATCTCTATTAATTTATAGCCAATGGAAAGTTGCCCAACTTTCTGACTCTGTCACTATCTAAAGACCCAATATGGAAGGTTCTTAACGGCAAAAGCTGTAGCACATTCAGAAGAGGACAACCACATGGAAATAAATGAGCAGTGAAGCTGACAGGGGTATCAATGTGTCTTTCAATGCTTCGTGCATCATCAGCTGTTTATTTCAATATTTTGTATGTCATCAGCACTTTGTCTGACAGCTCCATTTGTTCACTTTTCATACTTCTATTGAGTAAACAGCATGTATAATAGCTCCATTTTGGAACAGCACATTAATCTTCCCTAGTTAAGGGATGACTTACTCTCACACTTATCATTGCACCTCTCTTGTGATATGACATCACCCCCTCATTTGCTGAGATAAATGCCAAACAAAAACATCACACTGGCATCTGAATTTCTACATTGTCTGTTTGATTTGTATCACAGCTTTGAAATATAAGGAAAGGAGGACACATGTCATTAATGAAACTACTTTTTTTCTTGGCACTTTTATATTTTCTACAAGATTTGTATTTAATATTGAGAAACTCTGACAGTCCTAAGCCAATTCTGTGGCTTGCCCAGTAGGTTAAATCAAGTTGTGCCGGAAAACCCAGACATTTACCCATCTCCCACACAACGGAGTGGCAACCAGCCTCCCTTGTCCTTTGGTGCCTATGGGAAGTTTGTCCTCTAGAGCACTGAGTTACATGAGCCATGAGCCAATGGCTGCCTTTAAAATAATTCTGGAAGGTTTCCCTATGGAAAAAAGACCTGTGAATGTTGTAATTCATTTACAAATAACTCACGAGTTCAGTCTTGCCCAGAAGGTGATGCTGAAATACTGCACAATAACAATGTTTGTTTGCCTAAAAAGGACATTCAGCAGCAATGGTTCACTACAGGTTAGGCACCATATTTCAATTCCTAATCCAATTCTATTTGGACCTTTCATTTTCTGAAATGACCCTGAAAATGTTATCTCTACTCTAGCTGTCACCCTTCCTGCTTGTGATCTCAGCTTGAAATCTAACTATTAGA
Organism: Mandrillus leucophaeus; assembly: GCF_000951045.1. Classification (NCBI taxonomy): domain Eukaryota; kingdom Metazoa; phylum Chordata; class Mammalia; order Primates; family Cercopithecidae; genus Mandrillus; species Mandrillus leucophaeus. The sequence continues at coordinate 948,926 of NW_012107264.1, forward strand.
AACTGTAGAGGAATGTGACTGGATTTGGCATTATTCCGGTTTACCATGAAGACATATTTAAACTGAAAAA
>NW_012107264.1:949045-988905 GCF_000951045.1 Mandrillus leucophaeus
AGCAAGCAAATGGAAGACCTCATGAGAGATATTAGGTACTAAGCCTGGGTTTGACTTTCAGTTCTTGTCTGAACTAGGCACATGGCCCTAACTCAACTGCAAAGAATTCTAAGAAATGTATTCATCCTGAGTGCACTGAAAAAGACAACAGGTTTCTCGGCAGCTAGCCTATTACTTCTATTACCATTCTTACTTATATAATTATTTGCCAGTTAAAACTGTTCCTCATAAAACATGATAATTGATCTGACTTAGCTTTTTTAAATCTTTTAATTTATCTCTATTAATTTATAGCCAATGGAAAGTTGCCCAACTTTCTGACTCTGTCACTATCTAAAGACCCAATATGGAAGGTTCTTAACGGCAAAAGCTGTAGCACATTCAGAAGAGGACAACCACATGGAAATAAATGAGCAGTGAAGCTGACAGGGGTATCAATGTGTCTTTCAATGCTTCGTGCATCATCAGCTGTTTATTTCAATATTTTGTATGTCATCAGCACTTTGTCTGACAGCTCCATTTGTTCACTTTTCATACTTCTATTGAGTAAACAGCATGTATAATAGCTCCATTTTGGAACAGCACATTAATCTTCCCTAGTTAAGGGATGACTTACTCTCACACTTATCATTGCACCTCTCTTGTGATATGACATCACCCCCTCATTTGCTGAGATAAATGCCAAACAAAAACATCACACTGGCATCTGAATTTCTACATTGTCTGTTTGATTTGTATCACAGCTTTGAAATATAAGGAAAGGAGGACACATGTCATTAATGAAACTACTTTTTTTCTTGGCACTTTTATATTTTCTACAAGATTTGTATTTAATATTGAGAAACTCTGACAGTCCTAAGCCAATTCTGTGGCTTGCCCAGTAGGTTAAATCAAGTTGTGCCGGAAAACCCAGACATTTACCCATCTCCCACACAACGGAGTGGCAACCAGCCTCCCTTGTCCTTTGGTGCCTATGGGAAGTTTGTCCTCTAGAGCACTGAGTTACATGAGCCATGAGCCAATGGCTGCCTTTAAAATAATTCTGGAAGGTTTCCCTATGGAAAAAAGACCTGTGAATGTTGTAATTCGTTTACAAATAACTCACGAGTTCAGTCTTGCCCAGAAGGTGATGCTGAAATACTGCACAATAACAATGTTTGTTTGCCTAAAAAGGACATTCAGCAGCAGTGGTTCACTACAGGTTAGGCACCATATTTCAATTCCTAATCCAATTCTATTTGGACCTTTCATTTTCTGAAATGACCCTGAAAATGTTATCTCTACTCTAGCTGTCACCCTTCCTGCTTGTGATCTCAGCTTGAAATCTAACTATTAGAAACTGTAGAGGAATGTGACTGGATTTGGCATTATTCCGGTTTACCATGAAGACATATTTAAACTGAAAAACATCCAGTAAACTAAATGAGATGAACTGATCTCCATAACAGGAGAAGGTAATACGATGATGGCTTACAATTTGGAATAAAAATCATGTAATGGTCTTTAATATCTTTCACCCACAAGACATTATGGATATAAAGACTTAGAGGATTAGAAAATTATAGGAAAACATCCAAATGTCCAAGAACAGGAGAATAAATAAATTATGCTATGCTCAAATAATGACATAATATGTAGCAGAGAAAAGCAATATACTACAGGCATGACTGACAATGTGTAGGATTCCCATAAACATAAATGTTGGAAGAAAATGTAAAATGAACATACAACAATATGGTATAAGATTCTGCATATAAACTTTTAAAACTTACAGAAGGATGTTATATACAGCTAAGAGTACCTGCAATTATTGTTCTAAAGCACAGTGGAAGATAAATACCAGTGGCTCCCTCTAGAGGCAAGGAAGAAATGAGACGTGATCAGAGAGGAATACATACGGCACGTCAAATGTACAGGCCATGTTTTATTTGCTAAGCTGGTGTTCACTTTATTTTTCTTTATACTTTCCTTGTATGTGTAAATATTTGCAAAATAAAATGTAATAAAACCATGTAGGTGGCGATCCCTGCCCTTAGAAATTAAAGAATCTAATTATGGAGAAAAGACACTTGCACATTTTTTCAACTTTATATATGTTTTATTGTTGCAATAATATAGACTACAAGAATAATATAGACTAAAAGAAATAACATAAATATAAGAAATAATATAGACTATGAAAAATTAGCTTATTAAGTAAAATCTACCTTCATTCATCTATATATATTATATATATGAATAATACATATTACATATGAATTTTATATATATATATTATACTTTGGGTTCTGGGGCACATGTGCATAACGTGCAGGTTTGTTACTTAGGTACATGTATGCCACGGTGGTTTGCTGCACCCATCAACACTTCATCTACATTAGGTATTTCTCCTAATGCTATCCCTCTGCTAGTCCCCCACCCCCGACAGGCCCTGGTGTGTGATGTTCCCCTCCCTGTGTCTATGTGTTCTTTTTGTTCCACTCCCACTTATGAGTGAGGACATGCAGTGTTTGCTTCTCTGTTCTTGTGTCAGTTTGCTGAGAATGATGGTTTCCAGTTCATCCATGTCCATGCAAAGGACATTAACTCATCCTTTTTTATGGCTGCGTAGTACTGTATGGTGCATATGTGCCACATTTTCTTTATCCAGTCTATCATTGACAGGCATTTGGGTTGATTCCAAGTCTTTGCTATTGTGAATAGTGCCACAATAAACATACGTGGACACTTGCACATTTTTTAAAAGGTAGACGACAACACAAAATGACAAATGTGTAAATTCCAAATGAATCTTACTGATAACCTGATACTATTCCTGGAGTGTTCAGGGAAATTTTATTTGAGGAAATAAAATGTCTTATCAAAGAAGCAGATAGGAACAGGGAGAGGACTAAGAAGAATATGATCCATGTCCATACAATTATAATGTATATCTTCTCACTGGAATGTTATCTCTGTGAAGGCAGGATCATCTGTTGCATTCAGTGCTGAATCTTGAGTCCCTGATATATCCTAGGTAAAACCTACATACAATAACTTTCATAGAGGGAAGATTGGCATTCTCTAATACCAGTATTCCTGAGATAGAAAACACATAGACATTCTGACAGGTTAGTAACATACAGTATTTTACACAGCAGTTCTCAACCTCATAGAACTCCTTTTTTCAGAGAAAACATATCGTAGATATTTTAAGTCTAACATTTGTGCCGGATAGCTCAGTATTGCATGAGAAAGGGAATGTAAGGGTGTATCTGATAAAGCAACTAGTTTGATCCTTTAACCTGAACCATCATGCTCCTGTAGCAAATAAAAATTAAAGTGGAACAATAACAACTAAATCTAGGACACTTCAATCATTGATGTCAAAAATACTGAATTGAGAATTAGTACACCTAAAATAAAATTTACCCTATTGTTTGTACTTGATCTAGGGGATGTGTGGGGAAAAAAACAGAAACAGAAAATAGTCATGCGTTTTAAATAATTCTTTGTGTCCTAAAAAACCAACCAAACAACAACAACAACAATAAAACGTAGACCTCAGAGGCCTTTGCAGGCTGTATATTTCAAGACCAGATAAAAGGTGAGAGGTCTAACGTGACAGACCAAGATGGGTCACAGGATGCCCGAGAAACCACATGATTTGGTGCAGTCAGATGAACAACTGTGGAGTCAGTGAAAAATCAATCTGGTAGTGGCAGAAGCCTATGAGTGAAGTGTCTTTTCCATATTTTTTAGCTATCACTCTGTCAATACACGCACTTGAAACTGGATGCACTTGAGAATTAAAAGATATTAGATCTATAAAGCATTAGAACAGGGTCTACTGGGTACTAACTTCTCAATAAATACTGTCTACTTTGCTGAAGCAATAAGTCTATTAATAACAAAATTTTTAAATATTGAATTAAGTTTTTTAAATTGTATATACAAAAGCTCCTTCAATGCCATCTTTTATTTTCACCATGGCTTCACATTATCCTATCACAAAATTCTACTCGTTCCCTACTATCTCAGTGAGGGGTTCTTGCACCAGGATGTACTCAGAACACCAAGGAATCTAAAGAACTCATGGTTATGGCAATTTCTACAACAAAGATAAACAGGGATTATGCAATTCGGTTGACATTCAGGCCCCCAGTGTATACTCTTTGACCTTTCATGGTCACACTATGTGCTGCTCTGCTCCTATTTATATCATCTTCATCAAATAACAGGCGTACTAGGAGAACTGGAGGCAGGGGGTGAAGGAAAAACAAAATGTATGAAACCTTCAACCAAACGCAACGACTTTATATTACCAGTACTGGCAGGAGATTTGTTCCAGGACTAAAAAAGATGCAGAAGAATTCATATAAGAATCAGGAGATCCAAGGCCTGCTCTAATTTGCCACTAACTATCTGGGTCACCGTGGGACTACTTCCTTAACATGTGTGAGTACAATATTATACTCAAATTAGAAAATCTTCCAGGTCCTCCCCATTCCATATTTATGATTCGTTGATGTTGCATCTTCCCAGATAACCAAGAATCACCTATAAATAGGAAGGGGCAGGCATTTCTCCTTTCTCATCACATTCTCTTTTCCAATAGGTGCTGCTACCCTCTAATTTTTTTCTTAAATAAAACCCTCTAGCAATGATTCCTCTATTACTCATCTGGAACAAAAGGGCCAGATTTGTTTCCTGACTGATAGAAATATCTGAATAAATACGTGGTACAGTGTCAAAATCCCTGGACAGGGAAGATCTGGGGCTAACCTCTGACTTACTACTTATTAGCAGTTTTACTTTAGAAGTGATGTAGAAATTATAATATTGGTGGCTATTGTCTTGGAGATTTTGTTTTTGATTTCACTCACTTTAGCGAAGAGCAAACACCCTCAGTGAGTCTGAGGCTAGATACTGCCAGAGACATGATGGGAACCTAGTGATTTTTTCCCCCAAGACTTTGAAAACAATTTTTTGGTTTCAAAGACTGAAAAAAAAATTTAGTAACTATAACAAAAAATTCCTCAAATAAAGCCCCATGTGCAACTTTAGTATATTATCAGATCGAAATGATATCACTGTGGTGAAGAAAAGCAAGAACCTTAGGGACTTCCAACTGACTTCTCCCACCTCCCTTGCCATCCCCACCGGGCAATAAAAACTCTGACTCCTGGGACTCTTTCAAAGCTCCTCCTCAAAGTGGCCATTCGCATCCCCTGAGAGCATGAAAGCCATGAACAATCTCAGGCTCCATTCCAGGTTCAGTGACTCAGACGCTACCATGTGACAAGATCCCCAGGTGGTATGTGTACACAGTGAGCTTGAGAAGCACTGATCTAGAATACAATTTTAAAACTACCAAATTACCCCATGCTGTTCTTCCTAATTAAAATCTCTGGCTTAGCTTTCCCAATGCCTACTTTGCAGTGTTGTTAAAACGATGAGTGTGAACTCATTTTGTAAAGTACAAATTCTATAAACAAAAGGTACTCTTATTCGTTCCAAGTTCCTGGAAGTTTCTGCTACCTCCCTGCTTGTGTTCTAGCTTAAAATCTTGAAATTTCCATTAAGATAATTCTCTATGACAAAGCTATCTCCATGTCTTAGCAGATATTCACTAGGAAAGCAATGCTTGTTTGATTTGCTTATAGAATTTCTGTGTAACAAATAATTCCATATGAGTTGTTTCTCTGATCTCTGCTTATCTAAGTCACTTTCTATGATTGAAGTATTTAATTGTGTGTTACTTGCACTGTGTACTGGGTGAGCTGTATTTGATAAGGCAAGTGCTTTATCCAGTAATCACACTTAAATTCCCTTCCCAGTTAGTATACCCCACCTTAAATATTTCAAATAATGAAGTAAGGTCCATTTTAAAAAATTAATACAGCTAATTAATACAGCATATGAACGAATAGGTTATTAATAAATGATGGACACTCAAATATATTGAATGAATGCATGAAAAATTTGAAGAAATAAATTTCAAGGAGGTTCAGCAAACTCCTCACCAACTGTTGTATTTAATGCTTTTTTATCTGAAAATTCATTTCAACCAGGCTACTCTGTAATGCTAGCTTTTTTTTTTTCCAACTTATAATGTGATAGGTAAAAACTCATTTTGACAAGTTTCCAAAAAGCTCAAAACTATGCAGCTAACCTAAGTTTGTGATGAAAAGATTTGACTCATTGTGCTTCCTGTGTGTACCCTCCCTGGTTAATTAATTTAAGAAGAAGTCTCACTTATGTAACTGAGATGTTAAATGGCTGGATGATCTCATGATTCTCATTTCAGAACATTGACTTTTTAAAAAAAACTTAATTATAAGAGTTGTCATTAGATTGCTTAGAAACAAGAGTATTAGAATGTAGATTGGTTCCTCTCTCTGTTTTCTTTCTATAAAAACTCTACAAATATATGAATCTCCTGGAAGGAAAAGAAATAAAATTGACCCCATATCTATGTTGAATTTTCTTAATGTAAAATATATGATATTTTCAATCACCAGTACATCATATATTCAGTCATGTCATTTTACAGCTGGATTCTTAGAGATTACTCTTACAAATCTCACACTCATGCCCTGTTTTCTCTCCAAACTGGTTGCATTTCCTTCCCCATTTCTGTATATTTTATTTTATTTTTTACTTTCTTGCTTTCTTTTTACAGTACTTTGGAATTTTGAAAACCAACATTAAGGTAGCATTAAGGTTATGAATTTAAAATGCTGGAGGTGAGCATAGGCAAAGAGTAAGTTTCTTCAAGTAACACTATATATGATTAAAAACAAACTATGCTTTCAAAAATGCATGCCATGAGGAAGAAACAAGGTGTGGGATGCTCACTGTTATATTGTATGAAAAGAACACATTAAAAAAGAGGCATATAAATGGTTTTCCAGGGTATAGAACCATGAAAAAGGTATACTTAAACTGTAAAAGCAGTATATTATTCTTCCCTATTAAATACTTTAGTAAAATTTAATCCAAATATCCAAAAAATATTTAGTTTATTAAGATTGTAAGTGGCTAATAGCATCAGACTCAGAGAGAATGATGGGGTAGAGGGACAGCCCTTCATAGGCAGCTACGATTTAGGTGTCCCATTATCATCCTTAGTGTCAGAAGAGCTAGGAATTTTAGGTTACAGAGGATTTTCCAAGTAAATAATACTGAGTAACTCTGCCAACTGAAGTCTACACGATCTGAAGGAGAAAATAACACAGAAGTCCCCCTTTAGGTTTAGTTTCAAATACAACATTCACTGAGATAATAAGGAACTACTAGTGTTCCAGAACCACAGAGCCTAGAGCAGCTTGAGGCTGTCTCACAGTAAACTGACAGAGTTCATTTGGAGGAATTCAAAATTCGCTGAGAAAAATTGCTGAATCTATTTTATTTCAAAGACTATAACTTGTGATTCTAGTATAAAAGATAAAAGACAAAAGGATCAAAAATAACTATAGCTACAACAATTTGTTAATGGATTTATAAAATTAAAAGATGTGAGGTGCGACATAAATAGCATAAAATATGGCGGGGGTGCAGAGTGAAAGTGTAGAGACTTTGTATGCAATTGAAGTTAAGCTGTTATTAGCTTATAATAGAATGTTATAACCATAAAATGTTATGTATAAACTCCACGGTAACCACCAAGAAAAGACCTCTAGTAGATACAGAAAAGATAAAAAGAAAGGAATCAAAGCATAACACTATAAAAATTCAACAAATTAAATCACAAAGGAAGACAGCAAGATTGGTAGAAGGGAACAAAGGAAAGAGCAATAATAAAATGGCAACAGTAAGTTCTTGCAGATCAGTAATTATCTTAAATGTAAATGGATTAAATTATCAATCAAAAGACACAGTAGTGAAATGGAGTAAAAAAAAAAAAATACAAAAAAACACAAGATTTAACAACATGCCAACTATAAGGGAAGCACTTTAGCCTTAAGAACGTAAGTAGACTGAAAGTAAATGAATGGCAGAATATATCCCATGCAAATGGTACACAAAAGAGAGCAGAGGTGGATATATTTGTGCAAGATAAAATAGACTTTCTGTAAAAATCTGTCACAAGAGACAAAGAAGTTCTCTATATTATGATAAAGGGGTCAATTGATCCAGGAGATATACAAGTATAAATATAGATGCACCCAACATTGAATCACCTGAATATGTAAAGTGAGTTTTCTAATTATAAAAACAATATAAGCACTGGGATTATTAATTTTATGTGTGAACATGACTGGACCAAGAAGTGCCCAGATATCTGGATAAATGTTATTGTGTGAGGGTGTTTCTAAATGAAATTGACATTTGACTTGGTGGACTGAGTAAAGCAGATCACCCTCCCCAGTGTGAGTGGACCTCATCCTATATGTTGGAAGACTGAATAAAAACAAAAGGTGGAGTAAGGGAGAACTTGCTCTTGCTCTTACCTGGATGTCATTGACTGGGGACATTAAATTTTTCCTGCCTTTGTGTACAGCCTCATAGTGGAACTTACACCATATGCTCTCCTGGGTCTGGATTTCTCAGCCTCCAAAATCATGTAAGCCAGTTTACACACACACACACACTCACACATAGGTATGTATTCTCCAATATCTTATTTGCTCTGTTTCTATGAAGGACCCAGACTAATACAAGCTTGTTGTTTATTCTGAATATGACAAATACAAGAACTATAAAGAAGATAATAAAAATCACACATAATCTACCACTACAGTTAACTACTTTTCAGATATTGGTATATTTTTCTCTAGTCTTTTACTATGTATCTATGTATGGATAAATGAGCATATAAAATATGTATATGCAAAATATATGTACATTGGGCAAAATATGTATAGATGTGTACATCTATGCAAATATCTGTTGGTGACTAATTTAACAAAATTGGAATGGTGCTGTATACAATATTGTAATATTTTAAATACAAAATTATATGCATCTCTCATATCATAAAATAGTCTCCAAATAGATGGTTTTCAATAGTTACATTATATTCATGAAGTTATAATAACTTATTTAATGATTTAGGTAATTAAATATTAATTATTTTTTCAAACTCTGATTATCTTTTGTAATAGTCCATTTTGACACTGCTATAAAATTTTGTATAAGTCCATTTTCTTGCTATCTGGCTGGGCACAGTGACTCATGCCTGTAATCCCAGCACTTTGGAAGGCCAAGGTGGGTGGAGCATGAGGTTGGGAGATCAAGACCATCCTGGCTAACACGGTGAAACCCCATCTCTACTAACAATACAAAAAAATTAGCCGGGCGTGGTGGCAAGCGTCTGTAGTCCCAAATACTCAGGAGGCTGAGGCAGGAGAATCGCTTGAATCCTGTAGGCAGAGGTTGCAGTGAGCCGAGATCACACCACTGCACTCCAGCCTGGGCAACAGAGTGAGACTCCATCTCAAAAAAACAAAAAACAAACAAACAAAAACCTACCTGAGACTGGGTAATTTATAAGAAAAGAGCAGTTCTGCAGGCTGTACAGGAAGCATGACTGGAAAACCTTAGGAAGCTTACAATCATGGCAGAAGGCAAAGGGGAAGCAAGCACAACTTACCATGGCAAAGCAGGAGAGAGAGAGAGAGAAGAGAGCTAAGGGGGAAGTGCTACACACTTTTAAACAAACAGATCTTGTGAGAACTCCCTCACTATCATGAGATCAGCAAGGGGAAATTCTGCCTCCATGATCCGATCACCTCCTACTAGGTCCCTACCCCAACACTGGAGATTTCAATTCAACATGAATGAGCGGGCATACAGAAATAAATCATATTACTCCACTTGTGGCCCCTCCCAAATATCATGGCCTTCTTACATTTCAAAACCAATCATGCCTTCTCAACAGTCCCCCAGAGTCTTAAATCATCCCAGCATTAACTCAAAAGTCCAAGTCCAAAGTCTCATCTGAGACAAGCCAAGTCCCTTCTACCTATGAGCCTGTGAAGTAAAAAACAAGTTACTTCCAAGATACAATGGGGGTACAGGCTTTGGGTAAATGTTCCTGCTCTCAGTGGGAGAAATTGGCCAAAACAAAGGGGCTACAGGCCCCACACAAGTCTGAAATCCATCAAGGCAGTCATTAAATCTTAAAGCTCCAGAATAACCTCCTTTGCCTCCATGTCTCTCATCTAGGCCATACTGAAGCAAGGGATGGGCTTCCAAGGCCTTGGGCAGCTCTGCCCCTATGGCTCTGCAGTGTATAGCCCTGTGGCTGCTTTCTCAAGTTGGCATTGAGTGCCTGTGGCTTTTCCAGATTTGTGGTGCAGGCTGTCATTGGATCTACCATTCTGGGGTCTGGAGGACAGTGGCCCTCTTCCCACAGCTCCACTGGGCTGTCCCCCAGTGGGGACTCTGTGTGTTGACTCCAACCCCACATTTCCACTTTGTACTGCCCTAGTAGAGGTTATCCATGAGGGCTCTGCCCCTGCAGGAAACTTCTGACTGGACATCCAGAAATTTCTATATGTCCTCTAAAATCCAAGTGGAGTTTCTCAAACCTCAACTCTTTCCTTTTGTACACCCACAGGTCCAACAACACATGAAGCAATGACCCAAGCTGTACCTTCACCCCTTTTAGCCATGGCTGGAGTTGGAGCAGCTAGGATACAAGGTACCTTGTCCAGAGTTTGCATAGAGCAGCAGGGTCCTGTGCCTGGCCCATGAAACCTTTTTTCCCTCCTAAGCCTCCAGGCCTTTGATAGAAGGGGCTGCCCTAAAGGTCTCTGAAATATCTTGAAGACATTTTCCCCACTGTCTTGGCTATTAACATTTTGTTCCTCTTTACTTACGCAACTTCTGTAGCAGGCTCGAATTCAGCCCCTGAAAATTGATTTTTCTTTTCTACCACGTGGTAAGGTTGCAAATTTTCCAAACTTTTATGTTCCTCTTCCCTTTTAAATATAAGTTATCTTTGCTTATGGAAATGGCCATAGGATTTTAGAAGCAGCCAGGTAACCTCTTGAATGCTTTGCTGCTTAGAAATTACATCTGCCAGATACCCCAAATCATCTCTCCCAAGTTCAAAGTTCCATAGATCTCTAGGGCAGCAGCAAAATGCTGCCAGTCTCTTTGCTAAAGCGTAGCAAGAGTGACCTTTGTTCCAGTTCCCAATAAGTTCCTCATCACCATCTGAGACCACTTTAAGCTGGACTTCATTGTCCATATCATGTGTTTTGGTCAATACTACTCAACAAATCTCTAGGAACTTCTGAACTTTCCCTCATCTTCCTGTCTTCTTCTGATCCCTCCAAACTGTTCCAACCTCTGCCCATTATCCAGTTCCAAAGTCACTTCCACATTTTCAGGTGTCTTTATAGCAATGCCCAGCTCCTCTAGTACCGAGTTTTTATATTAGTTGATTTTCACACTTCTATAAAAAACTATGTGAGACTGAGTAATTTATAAAGAAAAGAAGTTTAATTGACTCACAGCTACATAGGCTGTACAGGAAGCATGGCTGGGAGGCCTCAAGAAACTTACAATCAAGGTGGAAGGTGAAGGGGAAGCAAGCATATCTTACCACGTCAGAGCAGGAGACAGAGAGAGAATGAGCAAACAGGGAAGTTTTAAACAACCAGATCTTTTAAACAACCAGATCTCCTGAGAACTCACTCACTATAGTGAGAACATCAAGGGGAAAATCCAACCCCCGATCTAATTACCTTCCTCTGGATCCATCCCCCAACAATGGGGATTACAATTTAACATGAGATTTGGGTGGGGACACGGAGCCAAACCATATCACCTTTTAAGGATTTATTTTTAGAAGTAAGATCAAAGGGTATAAACATTCTTATGACAGAGGGCATGACATAAGAATTTAGAAAACAGAGAATTTAGAAAATAGTCCAGAATTGCTGTCCAGAAAATATTAACTATTGAAAAGAAAATAAGCATTTAAAATAGAATATAAAGTTAAGCATAAAAGTATTAACATCTAATTATTATACACTTTCTGTAATTGAACTTGAACGGTTAGGACAATTTTTAAAGGCAGTATAGTGGTTAAGCATTGCCTTTGAAGCCATGCTTTATGGGTTTAATTCCATTGTGCTATTTGCTTGTTGGGTATTGTATAATTTTGCTATGGTTTCCATAAGAGAATAGCACAGATTTGGTGGCACAAACAACAGAATTTTATTTTCATAACTCTGAAGGCTGGAAGTCCATGATCATGGTGCAGCGTTGGGTTCTAATGAGGCCTCTCCCCTTAGTTTGCCGATGGCCATCTTCTTGCTGTGCCCTCACACGGTCTTCTTTTCTGTGCATGTGCATGCCTGGTGGGTCTTCCTCTTATTAGAAGGTCATAGGTCTTACTGGATTATAGCCTCACACTTCTGACCTCATTTAACCTTATTAACCTCCTTATAGACTCTATCTCCAAATATAGTCACATCAGGGGTTAGTGATTCAACACATGAATATTGGGAGCACACAATTCGATCCATAACAGGTATGGTTGGCCAAGTTACTCAATGTCTGCATATCTGAGTTATCTCATTTGTAAAATCAAGGTAATAACACTTTATCGGCTATGATGGGATTAAATGTGCTTTTATGCATAAAGCATTCAAGAACAGTGCCCAGCACATGGCAAGTATTCAATAGATAAGTAGTGTCACATTTAAAAATTAAAAGTTTACATGGGCATGGTATGAATTAATCATAATACACTATAAAAAATAGCTTCCATAGCAGAATTTCTAAGTTTGATACAATATTAATTCTTATAATTATTAGGAGTAATTAGTATTAATGGAGAAGAAATAGAAACTTTAAGCAAGTAATCTAAAATCATATAATGAATTGACAGCATGATTAAGTGCAAATGTTTCAAGAAAAGTTATATTCTTTTAATTCCTTTGAAATTAAAATAACTGTCATAAAGAAGGCTAGTCATCATCTATAGTAAATATTTTTGCATTGTAATAGGTGGAAATATGGGTTTAAAAATTTTTTTAAATCACTTGGAAGATTTCACTTATTTCTGCTTTTTTAAACTGCTCCATCCACATAGAAAATAAACCTCCCAATACAACTAGCTCTAAAATGTTTAGTAGGATGTTTATGAATAAGAAAAATAGGCCAGGCACAGTGGTTCATGCCTGTAATTCCAGCACTTTAGGAGACCAAGGCAGGTGGATCACCTGAGGACAGGAGTTCAAGACCAGCCTGACCAACATGGTGAAACCCCATCCCTACTAAAAATGGAAAATTAGCTGGGTATGGTGGCACATGCCTGTAATTCCAGCTACTCAGGAGGCTGAGGCAGGAGAATCGCTTGAACCCAGGAGATGGAGGTTGCAGTGAGCCAAGATTGCGCCACTGCACTCCAGCCTGGGCAACAAGAGTGAAACACCTTAAAAAAAAAAGAATAAGAAAAATAAGTGCCAAGATACTAAGAGCATCCATATTACCTCCTTATTGAAATAAACGTAGTGGAAAATGAAGCAGCCCACAAGTGATACCTGAGCTGTATTTTGTGAGGAGTGGTAGGCAAGGTAACATTGAAAATGCAAAGGAGCAGATGATTAAGATAATATAGATATTCATGTAATATCCTTGAGTATAGCTGAAGGACGCCTAACTCAGCACGACAGGGAGAGATTAGGCAAGAATTCCAGCGTCATAGTGGTCATCTTGGAATAATGGAGAAATGGCATTGAGGTGAAGATGACTACAAGAGAGCTGGCAATAGAGGCAGTGGAAAAGGATAGCTTAGCCAAGCAGAGGTGTAGAAGACAGGCTTAAATGTGACAAAACTAAAGGCAGATAGAGTAGTAAAGACAGCTCTGATGATCCAGCCAGAATTAGGTAGTGGAGATAAAAGAAAAAGAGCAGAAAAGGTTGAGAAACACTTAAGCATTAAAAGTATTAGAACTATGGATGGGTAGATATGGAACTGTGGGAAAGGAAAAGGATTAGACAGCAATTTAGGAAGAGGAGCAATTTAGAGGGAAGATGACACATTCAGATTTCAAAATATTAGGATCCATGTGATGATAAGTGGTTGACAGAAGGTTGAATATATAAATGCAGAGCATGGGGATTAAGGCAGGGTTGTACAGCAGTTTAAACAAGAGACTGGACAAGATCACCCACAGAGTATTAAAAATGATAAGTGGGTAGGGAGAAGAAAGGGATAAAGTGAGGTATAAAAATACAGTCAGATAGAAGAAATAATCCCTAGTATTAAGTAAATTGGTAATCATAGTAAACAATAACCTATTGTACATTTCAAAAGAGTTGGCAATGAATAATTACAATGTTTCCAGCATAAATAAAATATAAATGTTTAAGGTGATGGATATCCAAATTACCCTGATTTGGTTATTACACATTATGTGAATGTATCGAAATGTCACATGTACCACAAACACATTTAAATTTATCATGTATCAACAAAAAATATTTTGCCCAATGACTTAGAGACAGAAGCCTGGAAAACATCAATATTAAAGGAAAAACCACACAGATGAAACCCATGAAGGATCCAGAGGAGAGATGAAAACCAGAAAAAACCTGAATTACAGAAGATACATGTGCAGAGATTCTAACATAGGGGAGCCTTTGATAAAAGCCCACTGAATATGCCAAAAAGAAATTAATTTGTGATCTTAGAGATGTCAGTGTCTGTATGGTGAGGGAACTAGGAAGATGAACAGATTGTATTGAATTCCTCTGAGTAGGAGATGAACGTCTAGAAATACCTTAGAATATTTCTCAGCTTATACAGGCAAGAAATAGTGTCTCACCTAAGGTAATATCTCTGTAGTGAAACACAGACAGAAGTGTTCAAAATAAATGATGTGCAGAGACTAGATGGAGAAGTCTGGCCCAGATAGGAGACTACAGTTTAAGCTAGGATTATCAGCCTAATGAAATGCTTTACTTGGGAGAAAACAGAATTTCAAATGGAGAGCTAGCCAATAAGAAAAGAAAATGCATCATTATTTCAAACAGAAAACGAAGGAACCACAAGCAGAAGTAGCAGTAAGGTTGACTTTTGATGTCATGTCCTGAAAATTACTCAGACAGGATTCCTTAAATACCCTAGACTAAGGGCAGGACAAGTTTCAGAGAATGAACTGGGCTTGAATGTGTCAGTAAAGATCAAGTTGCTCCAACAAAAGGAGAGGAGTGTGGGCGCAGGGAGCTCGGGAAGCATAGGAAGAGATTGACAGGGGAAAACATGATTTTACAAGTTTAATCTGTATAGATATGCAAGATGGGCTTCACAGCTAAACTGTTAGGACACATGAAAGAGTCAGGGAAGTAAATTATCCAATGGAATAAGAAATGGACAAAGAAAGAAAGAATAGCATGTCAGAAGTCAAATACATGAGAGTTTCCATGCCTGGCACATAAGAATGTGGTAAAGTTTTATTGAATGAAGAAATGAATGAGTAAACAAATTAATGAAAAAATAATAAATGTGAAGACTGGTCACAGTTTCATTGTTTTACTTTATCTAAATTAAGATAGAAACACAGTATCCATGCTTCATCTAAAATTTCCACTTTTTAAATTATGCATGGATTATCCCCCTCACCCCCAAACTTCTCTAGACAAGAGCTGACTTTATAAAAGAAAATAAAACGTTAATTAAATTTTATTTATTTGGAAAATTAAATAGAATTGGTGGAAGCCATTGATGAAAATCACTTACAAACATAAAGAATTAGTTTTCCTTTACTATTGTCCTACTTTTCAGTTTCCTCTCAGTAGGAAAGTTATTAATCTGTTGTGTTTTATTGTAGAGTCATAATTTTACATTTAATTATACATACAACCTGCCCTAAGCATACCCTTACTAAAGGGCATACCTTAATAAAGACGATACAACATGCCTCCATAACTTAGCAAGGTCAATCCGTGAGAAGAATAAATAAAAACGTAATTTAGTAACTGCTAGAATAATCTGAGAAGATAGAAATGAAGATCATGTCTGGAGGACAAAATGATTTTTAAAAAATAGAAAATGATGAAGTCACAAGGTAAATGATAAAAAGGGCTGGATTTGGAGTCAGAAGACAAGGGTTCTTGTTCTGTGACTGACTTTGTAGTCTAGGACAAACCATCTAATGTGTCTTGCTTTGTTTTCCTCATCCACTATGCAGAAGTCATGTGATCTTTTTAAAACATAAATCAAATCACATCACTTCCCTGCCTAAAATCCTCCAATAGTCTCTTCTTACAACTGGAATGAAATCTAACCCCTTCCTCGTGACCTTCAGCATTGTGAACATGAACGGAACCCTGCCTACCTCTTTAAACTCCTGTCTTTTCCTTTTTCCTTTCATTCACTGTTCCTAGATTGTTCTTCAACCCTGTGAAGCTCACATTTGCTGTTTGTCTGCCTGAAATACTGAGTCCTAGGTCCTCTTGTTGTTGACTATTTCTTGTTATTTAGGTGTCAGCTCAGATGCTACCTGCTCAGAGATGCCTTACTTTACTTTCTGTAGAAAAATAGCTACCTTACTCTCATCCATCAATCGCTTTCAAAGAACTGTAGCTTATTTTTGTTAAACTAAGTATAGAAAATAATATCTTGTTTACTATTTAAGTCTTTATATATTGTGTGTGTCCTCCTACCAGACATCTCCTTGCCTATCTTGTTCATCACTGAAATCTTTGACTCTGGCTAACAATTTATGCTTCACAAGAATTTGTAGACGAAAGGAGAAAAAAAGGAAAAAAAAAGGAGAGGAGAGAAGCGAAGAAAGGAAAGGAATGAAAGGGGAAGGAAAAAAGAGGAAGAAAGGGAGGGAGAAAACAAATAAATAAAATAGTTGGCAATAAAATGAGAAAAAAATATGAGAAATTATATTGGGAAAAAACCATCAAGGCATTGTTTAAATATCACTTCATGCTTGAATATATTTAAATACCATAAACTTGTTATGATTTAAAGGAACTCCAAAGACTATTGTTTTCATTTTCTTGATATTTCAGTGAAGCCTGCAAAATGTATATGTGGGGAAGTGAGAGTAGATGTGTGATTTAATTTTTGTGCTTTATTTGGGTGAAACTGGCGTATGAAGAAACATAAGAGACACCCTCAGAGCACAATCAAGATGTCAGCATTCACAAACCCATGTGCTACCCCTCTAAATTATACTCCTCCAGATGGCTTGGTTAATTTTGAAGTGGATAAAGCTAACAGTGCCAGATCACACCCAAGCAGTATAAAACTGTATAAGAACACAATAAAACAGTAATAAACAATAGATTATTTTAGTGGCATATGGCAGATACTGAGTCAGGCCAGCCTCAAATGTAATCTTTGGATTCTGTTTAAAAATCAGTGTCTGAGTTAGAGCATTAGCATTCAAAGCACTCCTGTAAGCAGTAAGCAACTATTCTAAAGAAGAGAAAGGGAGGGTCAGATAAAGGAGAAAAGGAAAACACAATGGTCACTGGAGAAGAAAGATAAACAAGAAATAATAAGCAGTGCTTGCATGACAATCTACAAGGGGAAACATAAAATTCATGAAAGCATTCAACAGGAAGAGATGGCAACAAGTAGACCAATATGAAGGAAATTGATGTGGGAGCTCCCAGCAAGAAGGGGAGCAAACGAGAAAGAGGAAAATCCATATAAACAAAATAACAATTCCTCCCTTTTCTGAATATCTGGACATAAAATTTATTATCTTCCCTTAAAATGACAAAAATTGTATGTTGCATCATAAAAGTTGGAAATATATTGTTAAAACCTTAACTCTGCAATCCCTAAGTAAAAATTCCCTCTTCCGAATATGTCTTCACCCCTACACTAAACCCAACCATCTTCTCCTGGGAGAGGGATGCTTCAGAACAATGAGAGATCCGTTCAAATTGCTGAAATTAAAGCTTCCAAGTGAAGAGCCCAGGATATAGCCCCTTTTACCTAATTACATCCTATTCATACTATGTATTTCAACGTAAACAAGACTTCCTCCATACCAAGTGAGAGATTGTACACCTAGACACTACATAAAAAAGTATTTTTTGCAGAAAAATACTTTTCAAGTGAGAGTTTTGTTAATAGATAGTTTCTTGATAACATGAGTGATCTGAACAAAGTTAATTATCCACATAATTAACTATATGTGGCTGAATAGGAAGTCCCAGCCTTCATTCCCACTCAGAAACACTAATTGCACACAAATGTACACACTAAACATTTTTATATGAATTCCAGATTCCAGTTAAGATGTTGTAGTATTCCAAGTGTGCACAAAGTAGGGAATAGTCAAATTGAGTTGAGTAAGAAGAGTAATTTCATTTACCTGTGCCAGCCTCTCCGCCAAGTTAGCACAGCTCAGTGCCAAGACAGAATGCCTCTTTCACATCTGTTACCTCTGGGAGAAAAGAATTGAGCATGCCTCCGACATTCCAGCTTTTCAGAGAGCTGCCCAAGAAACTGGTCTCTGACTTCCTTGATTGGTGTGCTAACAGAACTGGCATAATTTGAATGCCTGGGGGTCACTGAGGACAATGGAAAGCAGCAGGTGGCTTGATATGGTTGGCACAGCATGGCACAATTGGGTGAAGAGTGCACAACTTAAGACTTCTTCCTTAGCAAGGAGGGATAAGAGTGGAGCATGTGTTGACACTCTGGCTCTTCAGAGGGCTGCCCAAGGGACTAATTTCTGTCTTGCCTCACTTGGAGCACTGATGGAACTAGCATAGTTTGGATGCCTTGGAGCCACTGAGAACAAAAGTTAAAACAAAACAAAACAAAACAAAAACAGTAGGCGGTTTGCTATAGCCCCCATATCTCAGAGAAGATGCACAACTCAAGGCTCCTCCTTCAACAGGGAGGGAGAAAGGAGCAGAGAATGAGTCTGTCATTCTAGCTTCTTGGAACACCAGCTTCTGAGAAACTGATATCTGTCTCACCTTACTCAGTGTACTGAGAGGAAGCTGGCATGCTCTGGATGCTTGCCAGCCACTGACAACAAAAGAGAGTGGGAAACTTGCAGTTGTAGAACCAGAGAACATGTGGTGCCACAGACAGATATCAGAAAAGATAATGAGTTCCTGAGGGGAAACAAAAAGCACAGTAAACCTCTCTGAGAAATTGCATGCACAGGCCCAGATACCGCCAAAAAAGTTCCAGAGGATTCCAGAATCGCTTTCTGGGCTACTTAGTGGGGGTCTTATAACAAAGTCAGTCTGAAGACTGGGAGAAGTGACAGATCCCAATATAAAGCTACAAGGTGCATGAAAAACAAGGAAACACGGCTCAACCAAAGGAATAAACTAAATCTCCAGAAACTGGACCTACAAAGAGGTATGTGGACAACTTGAAAGAGAATTCAAAATAATTGTCATAAAGATGCCTAGTGAGCTCAAAGAAATAACAAATGAACAGAATAAAGCATCAAGAAAGATACAGAAAATATAAAAAAGGTTTGGAGCTGAAAAAGAAAATAAACTGCAAAATTCACTGGAGAAGTTTAATGGCAGACTTGATATGCAGGAGAAAACATTAGCAAACTTGAATATGAGTCATGTGAAATTATCTGCTAGAGGCACAAAATGAAAAAAGAATGACAAAGAATCAGGAAAACCTAAGGGACATATGA
Organism: Mandrillus leucophaeus; assembly: GCF_000951045.1. Taxonomy (NCBI): domain Eukaryota; kingdom Metazoa; phylum Chordata; class Mammalia; order Primates; family Cercopithecidae; genus Mandrillus; species Mandrillus leucophaeus. The sequence continues at coordinate 968,641 of NW_012107264.1, forward strand.
GGCACCATCAAACGGACCAATATTTGCATTATTGTTGTTTCAGAGGGGAAGAGAGAGAGAACAGGGCAGAAACATTACTTAATAAAATAATGGCTGAAAATTTCCCAAATCTAAGGATGGAAATGGACATCTAGATTTGAGAAACTACATGCTCCAACTAAGATGAATTCAAGGAAACACATACCAAGCAACATCATAATCAAATTGTCAAAAGTCAAAGAAAAACAATTTTGAAAGCACCAGGAGAAAAGCAACTTGTTATGAACAAGAGACTATCACCAGATTTCTCAGAAGAAACATTCCAAGACAGAAGAGAAGTGGGATTATATATCAAAATGCTGACAGAAAAAAAACACCCTGCCAATCACAAATACTGTATCCAGAAAAACTATCCTTCAATAATTAAGGAAAAATACTTTCCCAGATAAAGAAAAGCTGAGGAAATATAAAAAGATGTAATTTGTGACATCAATAGCATAAAGTGTGGGGGAGGTGAGTAAAAGTTAAGCGTTTTTGTATAGAATTGAAGTTATCAGTGTAAAGTAGATTATTTTAACGATAACATGTTTTATGTAAATTTTGAAAGTACCTATAGGAGATACTCAAAAGAAAATGAGAAATAAATCAAAACATACAACTACAAAAAAGTCAGAAAAATTCAAAGTAAGACAGTGACAGCAACAGTGAGTCAAAAAGCTACAAGACAGCTAGAAAGTAATTTAAGAAATAGCAATAGTAAGTCTTTTCCTATCAATAATTACTTTAAATGTAAATAAATTTAACTCTCAATTAAAAGACTGATATAGTGGCTGAATGGATTTAAAGAAAACAGGACTCAACTATACGCTGTATACAAGAAATGCACTTTGGACTTTAAGACCCACACAGGCTGAAAGTGAAAGGATGGAAAAAATAATCCACACAAATGGTAGTCAAAAAAGACAGCAAGAGTGGTCAAATTTATATCAGACAGAGTAGATTTTAAGTCAAGAGCTGCCAAAAAGACAAAGAAGGACAAGGATATTATATAATGATATACGGGTCAATCTGCCAGGAATATGTAACAATTGTAAGTATACATGTGCCCATAATAACAGCACCCAAATATAGGAAGCAATCAATGAAAGAATTTAACAGAGAAATAGACACCACACGATAACAGTAGGGAATTTCAATACACCACTCTCAATAATTGATAGAACATCCAGACAGAAGATCAATAAGGAAATAAATAAATAAGAGGATTTGAACCAGACTATAGATCAAATGGAACTAACAGACATTTGCAGAACATTCCACCCTACAGCAGCAGAATACATATTCTTCTCAAGCATGCATGAAACATTCTCCAGAATAGATCACATGTTAAGTCACAAAACAAGCCTTAAGAAATTTAAGAAGATTGAAACTGTGCCAATTATATTTTCCAACAACAATGGAATGAAATGGAAAGCAAAGGAAAATAGGAAAGTTCTTAGATATGTGGATATTAAACAACACACTGTTGAATAATCAATGAGTCAAAGAATAAATCAGAATGTAAATTTTAGAAAAATATTTTGAGACAAATAAAAATGAAAAGACAACATAACAAAAAGTATAGGATGCACCATGACCAAGTCAGATTTATCCCTGGGTTACACAGATGGCCAACATACAAAAATAATCAATATGAGACACCACATTAACAGAATAAAGGATAAAAATTACATTATTATCTCAATATATGCAGAAAAAGCCTCTGAAACATTTAACACCCTTTCATGATAAAAACACTCAATAAACTAAGAATAGAAGAAAATTACCTCAACATAATACAGGTCACAGTGAATGTCATACTATACAGTGAAAAACTAAAAGCTTTTCCTCTAAGGTCAGGAATCAGTTAAGGATGCCCACTCTGACTACTTCCATTCAACATACTACTGGAAGTCCTAGCCAGAGAAATTAGGCAAGAAATATAATTAAAAGTTATCCAAATCAGAAAGAAAGAAAATTTCACTGTTTGCAGATAATATGATGCTATATGTAGAAAACCTTGACAATTACACACACACAGACACACACACATTCACAAATCATTAGAACTAATAAACCAATTACGCAAAGTTGCAGGATACAAAATCAACGCACAAAAATCAGTTGAGTATATGTACACTACCAATGAACAATTGGAAACAAAAATGAAGAAGATAGTCCATTTACAACTGAATCAAACAGAATAAAACTCTTAGTAATAATCTAAACTGAGAAGTATTATAAAATATGTAGACACTGAAATCTATAAAGGATTGCTAACCTCCCCCTCACCCACAAATAGTGGATGCAATGCCTTAAGCCAACCAGCCCACAATGTCAAGTTCATCATCCAGAACACCAACCCGGCAGTGGCTATTTTGATTCGGAGTGTCTTCTCGCTGAGGTGCCCATAATAGTCATTGACTGGGTTCAAATTGATGCCAATTCCTCAGTTATTCATGATGAGTTCATGGCTCACAAACTTAGATTAGTTCTCCTCATTAGTGATGACATTGTGGACAAGCTGCTATCCTCCCGGGACTTCCCATGTGAAGAGTTCTGTGAGTGCTTGGTGAAGTTCACCCTCGATGTGCAGTGCAATGAAGAGCAGACTTGACATATCGCGTCTTGAGACCTCATCTCCAACAGCCCCCAGGTCATTCCAGTGAACCAAGATGATGACCCTAATGACTACGTGGAGCAGGATGACATTCTCATCATCAAGTTGAGAAAGGGCCAGGAGCTGAGACTTTGAGCCTATATGAAAAAATGCTTTAGCAAGGAGTATGTCAAGTTGAACCCTACTGCAGGGGTGACTTTTGAATACAATCCAGACAATGCCATGAGGCAGGCAGTGTACCCCAAACCCAAGGAGTGGCCCAAGAGTGAGCACTTGGAGCTGGATGAGGATGAGTCACAGGTGCCCTGTGACCCCAAGGGCAAGCCAGAAAGGTTTTACTACATCATGAATTCCTATGGCTCTCTGTGTCCTTAAACCATGTCCTCTTAGCTCTCACTGGATTGAAGAAGAAGCTGAGGGATTTACAAACTCAATTAAGCCACGAGATCCAGAGTGACATGCTAACTATAAACTAGCTGCAGCTTGCTGCTTCAGCAAGAATGGGGATTCAAGCTAGCAGCTAGATTTGGGGGGTGTCTCTTGAGACTCTTCTAGCTTTTGGAAATCTAGTCTACTGTTGCTTGAGCTTCTTGGCAGGTCATCAGTACCAACTAGAAGCAGGAAATAGACTACTAGGGATGCCAGCGGCTTTTAAGCGGGACAGTTTTTTACTGGCCCTAACTGCTAATTGCCATCAGTGCTCCACAGATCCCAAAACATCCCTGTTAGCCTGTTTCCTAATGCAGCTGTAGGGGAGCCAATCGGACTTCTCTCCTGGTTAGTTCAGCTCTTTACTTTAAATGCTTTCTATCCAAAAGGAATACTTTCAATTGTACCTTAGATTTCTGGTTTTAGGATTGAATGTCACAGCCTTCATTCAAAGGGCCTATAAACTCTTCCAGTTCTTTCCCCAGGGCTGGCCTACTAGCACTTCAAATTCCCAGGTGTCTTTAATTTGAGAAGTAACCTTCTGGGAATAACATCAGACCCTGGCTGTGCCCTCCCCACTATGTAAACACAATATTTCACTCCCTACCCAGCAATTACAAACCCCTTCACCACCAATACCTGATTATTTAGTTTGTTAATAAGTTGGTGGTGGTGGTAGTGGTGGCAGCGGCCAGCAGGAGCAAGGGCCCCTCCCACATGCACAGAAGTATTTCATTTCCCCTAAATGAAGGCTCTGACCCTGACCTCTTAACACTGTCTCCAGGGAGGAACATGCACAAAGCAGTTAATTAGGCAACCTGGAAAAAACACAGAAAGAAAGAGATATTTATTGATTAACAGAAGTTGTATTTTTAAAAGTGTTTATTTTTGGTAATGAAGAACACAACATAATCTCAAAAACATTAAAAAAGAAAATAAAAAGAAAAGAAGACACAAATAAATGGAAAGACTTCCCATGTTCATGGATTAGAAGACATTGTTCAAATGTCCATACCATCCAAAGTACACATTTAATGCAATCCCTATTAAAGTCCTAGTGACATTTTTTGCAGAAATTGACAGAACAATTCTAAAAATTGTACAGAAGTACAAAGGACCCCAAAGTAGCCTAAACAATCTTGAGAAAAAGAGCAAAACTGGAGGCCTCAAACTTTGTAACTTTAAAACATATTACAAAGCTACAGTCATCAGAAGACCATGGTACCACAATAAAGATAGACATACCAGCTAATGGAACAATACTGAGAGTTCAGAAATAAACCCACACATATATAGTCAAATGATCTTTGACAGGATGCCAAGACAACACAATGAGAAAAGGATAGTAGCAAAAACTTGGTGCTGGACAAACCAGATATTCACATACAAAAGAATAAAATTGGATCCTTATTTTATACCATACACAAAAATCAACTCAAAGTGGATTAAAGACTTAAACATAAGACATGAATTTATAAAACTCCAAAAAGGCAATATAGGGTAAAATCTTCATAACATTCATCTTGGCAATTAATTCTTGGATATGACACCAAAAGCACAAGTAACAAAAGCAAAAATAGACAAATGAATTTACATAAAACAAAAAAGCCAGAAACTAAAAATCTTCTGCATAGTAAAGGAAATAATCAACCGAGTACAAAGGCAACCTACAGAATGAGAGAAAATATTTGTAAACCATATATCTGGCAGGGGGTTAATATAAAAATATACAAGAAACTCAATAGCAGAAAATAAAAATAAAAATAACTATCTTCAAAGAAGAGATACAAATGATCAACAGGAATATGAAAAGATATTTATCACTAATCATTAGAGAAATGCAAATCAAAGCCACACTGAGGTATCATCTCATACTTCTTATGATGGTCATTATAAAAAACTAAAAATTAAAAAAATAAAATAAAGTGTTGGCAAGTAGGTGGACAAATTTGAACCTTGTGCACTATTGGTGAGAATATAAAATGATGTTGCCACTATACAAAAAAAAAAAGCATAGAGATTCATAGAAAAATTAAAAATAAAAACTACCATTTGATCTGGCAATCCCACTTCTGGGCATTTATCCAAAAGAGCTGAAATTAGGACATGGAATATATCTGCCCTTCCATGTTCATTGCAGCATTATTCACAATAGATAAGAATTAGAAACAGCTGGCCGGGCACGGTGGCTCACACCTGTAATCCCAGCACTTTGGGAGGCCAAAGCGGGCGGATCACGAGGTCAGGAGATTGAAACCATCCTGGCTAACATGGTGAAATCCCGTCTCTACTGAAAAAACAAACAAACAAAAAAATTAGCCAGGCGTGGTGGTAGGCTCCTGTAATCCCAGCTACTCTGGAGGCAGAGGCAGGAGAATGGCGTGAACCCAGGACGGGGAGCTTGCAGTGAGCTGAGATTGTGCCACTGCACTTCAGCCTGGGGAACAGAGCGAGACTCCATCTCAAAAAAAAGAAAAGAAAAAAGAAAAGACTTAGAAACAACCTAAAAGTTTATCAGCAATATGTATGCATAAAGAACATGTAGTATATATTTATACAATAGAATATTATTCAGCCATAAAAAGAAGAAAATTCTGTTACGCGGATATACCTTGAGGACATTATGCTAACTGAAATATGCCAGTACAAGAAAGACAAATACTACATGATTCCACTATATGAAGTACCTAAAATAGTCAAACTCTTGGAAATATAAAGTAAAATTATGGTTTCCAGATGCTAGGAAGAGGGATAAATGGGAAAATTGCTGTTCCGTGAGCATAAAGTTTTAATCATACAAGAGGGAAAATTTTCACAGATCTGCTCTACAACATTATGCTTATAGTTAACAATGCTGTACCATACATCCAAAATTTAAGAGGAAAGATCTTATGTGTTTTTCACCACAATAAAAAAAATCTGTAACATTCACAGAAAAAAAAATATATATTTTTTACTTTATTTGTACCTATGATAGAACCTTTTGATCTCCAGGTCAAAGGCAAAAAGTAATCATTCCAAATTAAATTATCTTGGTTGATATGGCTGTTTAGCATAGGGGATGTTGATCATCACACTCCAACTGAAAAATAAAGACGTTCTAATCTCAATATCCTGGCCTCTAATAAGAATATAAGATTATAAATGCAAACTTTCAACTCCCAAGTGAAGCATGAAATTCCAGAGCCACTGTATACTGAGAGTGGGAAAAGTGGTATGCTTATAGGTAAGATTCATTTTTTTTTTTATCTCCCTGGAGGAACAGCATCTTTCCTGAAAGAAAGAGCCATCCCAGTGTAAACCGTAATACAATGACAATCAAAGGGACATCCACAGATAACGATGTTCATTACATTGCCTATAATTGCTTTAGCCTAAAGGACAGCAGCCCAAAAGTATAGATCCATGGCAGATCATTGTATTTGAGCAGTCAAATATGTATCCTCCACATTTTAAAATATAGCCACTGGCCCCGAAAATGTGAGTTTGACTGTCCACTTTTCTCACACTGCCTTCTACACGTTATAAAACCTTTCATTTTGACATAATTAGAAGAATCTTCCAACCAAGTAAAACTATGACTTGCTCACATCCCTACTTTTCCCACATGACCATGGCAAAATCAGATATTGTCAAATAACTGGAGGACCTCAATTCACCATAGACTTTTCATAAAATGGTTAAGAAGTAGGAGCCTAGGGTTCATGGAGGAAATCTGGGAAGAACTCATGCTTAGGCTAATAAAAAATGCAGTTCATTCATTCATCTCCATGAAGACAGGAAAACTATGCCATCCTGATCTTCACTATGTCAATGGTCTGTAAGTGCTCAGTAAAAATTCTTCAAATGAAGCAATGTCCAAAGTTGTCTGGATTCAGTCTGGAAAAGAGTAATTAAGCTTTTGCTTTTGCTTAATATACATGCCTTGACGGTATATTAAAATGCTTAATCAAACAACTTTTTTATGGTCTCAGAAATCCTCGTGATATTTAACATTATGAAATCTACATATTCAGAGCCACCTCTAGTCTATAAAATTAAAGTATTTACATATAATTTATCCACTTATATTTTCTTCATAAAAGGCATTATTTAAGATACAGCAACTAAATCAGAGAATTCCGGACAATTGCTTTTATTCATATTTTATCCAAATGATGAAGTTCATAATTACAGAATGTTATAGTTATTAATATATTAAGGTAGACCTTAAAAGTTCACAGCAAAAGAGTAACACAGTGTCAGAGACTGTGCAATATACCAAATAGGATATTGACTTTACTCTGCATAATGTGCAAACAAATTTACATTTATGTCTTAAACTTAACCCCGACCTTATAAGTGATTGAATGCATCCAGTGGCTTATTTTCTGTAAATCAGTAAGTAACCTCAAATGAATGCATCAATTTTCACAATGCATGCATTGCTAGTATCATCTAATATTTTTATTTCAAGTAAATAACCATATTATTCATGCCAGTAGCTGGTACAAACCTTTACCATTCCTCTTAAATCACTTAGCTGGACTCACCCACTCATTTTTAACAGATGGCCAAGCCTCCTACCTCACAGAGAAAATAGCAGCCATCAGTCACAAACCGCACCTCTTGTATTATCTGCATGTTCCCCAGCTTTTCCTCCTTCCCTTCTGTCCCAGAGGATGTCTTGCCTCTCTTCCAAAGATAACACTTTAATCTGTACTCCTGATTTCATCTTCTTCCTTTCTTCCTCTCTATATTTATTGAGTGCCTTCTGATGCCAGAATATTCTAAGCCTGGGAACACAGTGTGAAATAAGACGCAAAGCCCCTCTCCTTGTGGACTTCGCATTCTATTATGTGTCCTCCAAGGCCTTTTCAATATTCACCATCGTTTTTTGAATCTTCACTGTATCCTCTGTCATGGCTGTTCTCTTTTAGCTTACAAACCTGTTTAACTTGTCCTCATCCTTAAAATGAATCTGCTTATTTTGCTGACCTTGAAGGCCTGTATCTCCTTCTCTTACTGCTGCACTTCTAGAATCAGCTGCAGTTTCTGTTTCTACTTTCACTTCCCTTTTTCACTCCTCAGTGCACAGCTATCTATTTTTCTTTTGTTCTCTGTACTCCAGTGAAACATTTATCCTTAGCCTTTGACACAGTCTTCCTTCCCTTGAATCCTCATGAATCCTAGGACAGACTATAGTTTATTCTCTTGGCCACACTTTCTGCTATTGCTTCATTCTCTGCCTGCAACCTTACTGTTTGACTCCCAAGATTTCTTCTTCGGCCTTCTTTTCTCGTGCTGCCCATTCTTCCTGAATCACCCTACCCACACCCATGGTTTCAATGACTACCTATGTGCTAACAACTCCAAAATTCTGTTTTCAGACCCTTCTGAATTCCTTATCTATATTTTCAAGTATCCAAAGGCATTCTCATTTAAATAGCCGTATCATGTGCTAAAGATGTGGTACATATTGCCACAGAGAAACACAGAGAAAATATTACTAGCTGTGGTTATAGAAAAGCTCCAAAATCTCCGTGGCTGAATAACATATGAGTGTTTTGTTGTTGGTGGTAGTGGCGTTGGTTTTGTTTTTGCTCATGTAAGGTCTAGTTGGAGGTGGTGTTGCAGCAGTGTGGTGTGCAGGGTAAAGGTGGTCCTGGGACCCAAGTTCATGAAGAATCTCCCCTTTATTATGTGGCGTGCCAGGTTATTCAAGAAAGTTTTATCCAGCGGGTGGATGGGAAAAGAGTTTGGAAGGGGTGGAAGATTTTATGTGACAGTTTTGGAACTGATATATTTTCACCCACATTCCACTGAATGGAATTCAGTGACATGGTCCCACCTAGATGCAAAGGGGTTGGAAATGATAGTCCTTGTCTGGGAAGCCACTTCCTATCATCCTCTATATTATGCAAGAGGAACAAACATTTAGTAGTTGGTTAAAAGTGTTTGCTACAGAAATCCATGGGTGAACTTTCTAGACAGAATTTTGTCTCTGATCGGTTGAATAAGGATTGCGAAGAGTGAAAGTGGAGATGAACAGACTGATTTTTTTCTGGAAGCACAATGCTAGTGTTTAGGTGCTCATTTAATGTTCTTAGAACCAAAACTTGGCTGTTAAGGAACATATAAAGCTCAGGAAGCAACTGATTTTTCTACTAGACTTCTATTTTTATTTCCTTTAATCTAAAGTTCATACAATTTGAATGTCAGAGTGTCATATGTTGCTGGATATAGTTTGAATGTTTGTCCCCTCCAAATCTCATGTTAAAATGTAATCCCTATTGTTTGAGGTGGGACCCCATGGGAGGTGTTTGGGTCATGGTGGCAGGTGCCTCATGAATGGCTTGGTGCCATCCCTATGGTAATGAGTGAGTTCTCGCTCTGGTAGTTCATGCAACAGCTGGTTGTTTAAAAGAGTGTGGCACCTCCCTCCTCACACCATGTTATCACAAAGAGGCCCTCTCCCTCTTTGCTTTCCATCATGATTGTAAACTCCCTGAAACCCTCAGCAGAAGTAGATGCTGGCACCATTCTTCTTGTACAGCCTGTAGAAACATGAACCAATTAAACCTCTTTTCTTAGTAAATTACCCAGTCTCAGGTATCTTCATAGGAACATAAAAACAATGCTAGCACATTATTCTCCTGCATTCCTTATTTTTTTCCTCTTTAAATATATAGTTATTTTTCTAATAGTAAAAGTATAGATTAATCTTTCCAAAACTCAGTTAATCATTTCATTCACTGAGTTAAAACATTCAATAATATCCCCCAATGATTCCAAGAGGAAGTGCAAATACATAAGAGGTCATGAAAGCCAGTACAATGGGACTCCAGCCAACCTTACCTGCCTTTCACTGAGCTTTACTGTCTGCTATCATTTCTGTACCACTTTAGCCCCCATAAGGTCTATTTTCCACTGCCAGAAAGCAGATGGCAACAAAGAAAATGCTGGGAGTACTCTTCCCCATGTGGTTTTTGTTTAGTCACCATTGAGAAGCATCACACAAGACTTGGAAAGCAAATGCTTCCAAATCCAAATTCCAAAGACTGGGAGGGCATTATTCCCCAGATATTGTGAGCAGACACATGGGTGGTCATGAGATTTGAAGCACATTATGAATGAACACTTGAAAATCACCTCAATAAATATTCTGCAGTGAGATAGTCTTTATCTCCCCAAAAGCCATCCAACGAGAATAAACTTCTAATTCCCTGCATTAAACATTTCAAATTTGCAATACATAGAGTAGCTGAGATTTCTTTGAACAAATCTTGACATATAATATGTCCATCATTATGCCATAATGTTCTCAAGTGGATACACACACACCACACACACACACATATACATATATAAAAACCAAAATTCTTACCACTACCAAAATCTAATTCATTGTTTTGATACATGCTTTTCTGTGTGGCATGCCCTTTTCCTGACATTTCTGTCTGACAAAAGTCCTGTTCATCTTTCAAATTCAAATACCACCATCTAAATGAGTCCTTCCGCAATTCCCCCAATTATAGACACATGCTCCTTAGGGAGCCCATAACATCTTGTTCATACCACTTACATGGTATTTATAACATCATTTATATGCCCTCACCTTGTAGAGAGAAATTATGTTTCATTACACTCTGTGGCCTTAGTTCTTAGTACACACACTGTTGTATAGTAAACATTCAATAATGTGTTGGATAAATGATCCATTTTGAAACAAAATGTCATTAATGTAGATGAACATTTTCTTCACAGCATACTCTGAAAATTGGGAGAGTAAACCTACATGCTGGGCGTATATTTGAGACTCACTGAAGCACTCCAGGAACCATCCCCTCTCTCCGGTAGGACTCAAGCATGAAGGGACAGATAAATGAGCAATGGGAAGACACATGCAATCTTCCACCTCTCCCTCATCTTTCTCCTCTCAATCTCTTATCACTTACAAAATCAGTTACTTCATTTATTGGCCTACTGGGAGTAGGTTTTATACCAATCCCTGACTCCGGTATCCACCATTACACGCTTTTTCTTCCTGAAGACCTACTGTACAGAAAAGGGCTCCTCCATGTTGTCACATTAATGGTTCTATGTGTCTGACCTTCCTGTAGGAGGTGCCTCAGTTGCCCAGACAAGTGGCGCCACCTGCCTGGGTGCAGGGGAACATGCTCCTGCTGCATTGCGAGGCAGGAGCAGCACCACCAGGAGCTGAGACCCAACTGCGACGTCAATTTTCCTTCATTAACATGGGGTCAAAATGGCTCCACTTTTTTAAATGGCTCCTTTTTTAATTAAATAAAAAAAGATGCCAGCTTCTGTGTTTCACCCTATCCCAGGAATTTTCAGTCCGTGACTTAAGGCAACGACAGAGAAAAAATAAATAATAATTTGATTAGCCCTTTTGCTTGGATTTTAATTTCCAGTTCAGGTCAAACAGCATTCAACAAACTCACAACCACATAGCCCATTGACTCATGCTGCAAATACGACATTGATTGGGCAGTCAAATTACTAGGCTTTTTCTGGGGGCTACAGTAGACTCATAAAATAAGCATGCTCCTTGCCCTCTTAGAGCTTACAGTCTCGGGAGGAAGTAAAGGAGAAAATAAATAAAAAGAAATGTTCAATATAGTATAAGGTAAGAAGTAAGTTCTATAAAGTAAAATAGAGCAGAGCCACAGCATAGAGAGGGTGGGAAGGGGCAGATGGAGCACACTCTTTTAGATGGTGTGGGCAAACGTCTCCAATATAATGAGGAGCCTTCTGTACTAGACCTGAGTAAAGGAAATAAGCCATGGAAATGGAAAGATCTATGGGAAGAGCATTCCAAACAAGAAAGCATAGAAAGATTCTGAGGCCTGGAGTGTCTGAAGAACAGCAAGAAGGGCTGATGTGGCTTCAACTGAGTAGGGGGAGACAAGCTGGAGAGGCGGGCAAGGGCTAGTTCTGTGAGAGTCTTGCAACAGGAATTGAAACTTCCACGTACGTCTAAATTATTGTGACACTCGTGACAAGACTTTAATTAGGGCCATGCTCAATGTTCCTTATTCCTCTTGAGGAGTGAAAATAAATTAGGCAATCTAGAATAAGTAAAACCAAGAAAGTTATTTCTGTTGCCAATTGTCCTGTTATTTGTCATGCTACCTATTTTCTAAAAGAAATTACCTTGCTAAAGCATCTCATTTATTTACACCCAAAGGGCTTTGCATAAACTGAAATTAAATCGGTGTGAGGGCTTTTACAAAGTTGGGGGAAATTACTTCTCAGCCTGAAAGTAGTAAGGGAGATTTTGCCAATGACCTTATGAAATCTTTTTAACTTCCTAGAGATGCAATTATGTTTTCAGATCTTTCCGAATAAACCTTAGAGATGATCTATTGTTTTAGATATGAGAACACTGTTATTTCTGCAAAAATTGTCCAGGTCATTAGTGGCTGATTCATTCACATTTCTTCAGTAGCTCAGCATGTAGAGTGGGCCTTGAACCTGATACAACCAGACTTACAATCTATTCTCAAACTTTCTACCACTCTGAACCTCAGTTTTACAAATTAATTGATAATAGAATCAAATGTAGATCCCTGGTCTAGTGCCTGACACATCACATAAACTTTAAAGTAGTGTTTCCGTGTCCTTAGCCAGTGGTATTTCATGAAGCTTGTGGACAAGAACATTGCTGTACTTACTTCCCTGTAAAATATTCTCCAATGCCATAGCATATTTTGTCCCCTCCATTCACTTTTGCCTTTCAATTACCATGTTTCTTAGAGGCTAAGTCAGTTTCAGAGCCCTCCTTTCTCCCCAAATATAAAAACCTTCAAACTGGAATGGGCCTCTGAGGTGACTAGGAACTGTGTCACATCATATGCACAACAAACAAATAGATTGCAAACCTATTCGACAGGACTTTAAACACATATTCTGAGCTTCTCTATTTCATCTCACAGACCTGCGTTTTGATTTGGAAGACATTTCAACACATGTAAATTCACTCCCATTGATGAGTAAGACACTTAACCTCAGAATATGGTGTATGAATGCTGTCTGCTTCCAGGATCTATAGCAGCAATGTATTATTTGAAGAAAGAAAATATATAGTAGAACCTAGCACACATTTGTTTCTGACTTCTTTCTGTAATGGAATTTTCAACTTCTAAGCTCCTGAGGAGACACCGTTGACAAAATACACACACACACACACACAAGTACATGCATGCACTCACACGTGCACACACACACATACAAGCACATGCATGCACGCACACGTGCACACACACACACAAGCACATGCATGCACTCACACATGCACGTGCACACACACAAGCACATGCATGCCCTCACACGTGCAGACACACACACACACGCACATGCATGCCCTCAAACGTGCAGACACACACACACGCGCACATGCATGCACTCACACGCGCACACACACATGCTCCAACTTGCTGTGTGTATGTAAGGGAGCATTTTGCGGATTATTCCAGGATCTGTAAATCATTAGGATCAGAGGCAAACACAGAGTTTACTGATTGGCAGTTTTGTTCACTTGCTTCCAATGCATTGTCACTTCTATATAAAAAGATCTATCCCGACAGGCACAGTGGCTTACGCCATAATCCCAGTACTTTGGGAAACCAAGGAGGGTGGGTCACCTGAGGTCAGGAGTTCGAGATCAGCCTGACCAACACGGTGAAACCCCGTCTCTACCAAAAATACAAAAATTAGGCGTGATGGTGGATGCCTGTAATTCCAGGTACCTGGGAGGCTGAGGGAGGAGAATCCGGGAGGTGGAGGTTGCAGTGAGCCAAGACTGCGCCACTGCACTCCAGCCTGGGCAACAGAGCGAGACTTCATCTCAAAAAAACAAAACAAAACAAAACAAAATAATCTATCCTACACAGGACACAGACCTGTCTGCCTATTCTGTAATGAACTGTCCCAGACAATGAAGCCTGAGACAAGCCCATAGCTGGGTTTTATACTAACATAAGGCATCATTCCTACATCTATTCTTGCCACAAATGGTTTATGTATCATTGTCGGTTTATTAAAACTCAACTCAAAACACATGTATAAAATTTAAGTAGTAAAATTGCACATAGATCTTGGACTTCCTTAACAATCTCAATATGTGAAACACATTTGCCTTCATCCATGGCCTTTGGTGCTTTTTTCTTCTGAACAGGCATGGTCAGGACATTGGGGCGGACTTACCTGAGAGTCAGATTTCCTGAACTTTAAAGGACACTGAAGAATCTGGGACGTGTTTAGGTTTATATTTTCCTACTTTTCCCGACTGGGCTCTGAGAAGCTAGTAGCTGGGTTGGAGCCATATTGAGGAAAACAGATCAGGGAAGAGAATTGGAAAGCCACTGTAACACCGGGAAAAGGCAAAGTAACCCTTTTCAATATTGTCACCTTTTCCTTTGTCTTTGATCAGAGTTCTTTCCTTCTACCCCTGAATTTTCCATTTGGTTTCTATGCTCCCCATATACCAAAACCCACACCTAGTGCATGTTATATATAGTCTTGCCATATTGTTTGTCCTTTCAGCTTCGACAAATTGGACAGAGAATGGTTTTTAAATGTTCCCATTTACAGATTCCAGTTTTTACCTTTACTATTTTGAAATATGGAAAGCATTTTATCAGTGTCATCTTCATTAGAATTAGTGATCATTACCATTCATAAAAATGTCGTAATATGAGACAAATAAATGTCATCTGTAAGAAATAATATTCTAATTTGCTGAAAATTCCCTAGCGTCACTGTAAAGAATCTTTTGGTAAATCCTCCGGCCTGAGAAGGAAATAACCAACATTTCAGAATGGAAATTATGCAGTGTGGGCAATTATACCACGGGCAAAAGTACTTTACCATACTCTGAAGGAAAGTTTTAACAAAAATATCTTTAGAATATCTGGTTTGCTATATGAAGAATGAGATGTGTTAGGTTGATGCAAAAGTAATTGCGGTTTTTGCCATTGAAAGGAATGGCAAAAACCACAATTAATTTTGCACCAACCTAATAAATCAGATTCAAAAAAACCTTTTTGGAAACATTACTTCCAGTGACAACATTTGAATGTTAACAATTTGCTTTCTTCTTTGGATCTCCCTTCTTACCCTTCCTTATACTGTCTTATGTTTAATTTTCATAGGTCATTATTTAGTTAAAGCAAAAAAATGAGGGATTAAAAACAAACTCATCTGGCCAGGCGCGGTGGCTCAAGCCTGTAATCCCAGCACTTTGGGAGGCCGAGACGGGCGGATCACGAGGTCAGGAGATCGAGACCATCCTGGCTAACACAGTGAAACCGCGTCTCTACTAAAAATACAAAAACTTAGCCGGGCGAGGTGGCGGGCGCCTGTAGTCCCAGCTACTCGGGAGGCTGAGGCAGGACAATGGCGTGAACCCGGGAGGCGGAGCTTGCAGTGAGCTGAGATCCGGCCACTGAACTCCAGCCTGGGTGACAGAGCGAGATTCCGTCTCAAAAAAAAAAAAACAAAACCAAACAAACAAAAAAAGACAAACTCATCTTTGCCTGATACCTATAAGGAAATGCCCTAAATATCATTAATAATAAGCTCCCTTCTTTCCATGTCACATTTTTTCCCTCAGGTTTCTTCTATTGTGTGAACATTCTGTGATGGGGTAAGTGTAAAATAATTACAGCCACACATATGTTGCAGGTATCACTCAAAACACAAAGCAACACATTGTGCTTTTTCGTAAGTGGAGAAATAGAAATAAAATAGCAGTTTCCAAAATGTGAGCCCTAGATTGGTAGTAACAATACCACTAGGAACTTGTTAATAATGCAAATTATTAAGGATCTATCTCACAGATACTGAATCAGAGATTCAGAAGCGCAGCCCAGCAGTCTGAAGTTTAAACAAGCTCTCCCGGTGGTTTTCATCTACTCTAAAGTTTGAGGATCAGTGACATAAAGGTGGATTTTCTAACTAGGATAAATGAATTGTCTCTACCCGTGTCCATACCTGAAGACCTTTAAGGAGCCCTGCGTCATGACCAACGACAAAATAACAAACTGGTTACACAGGAAGCCCAGAGTTAACTGTGGAAATTGCCTATTAGTATTGAGAAGATTGAAATGGGACTGGGTATGTAGCTTATAGAGGAAAAATGAAGACTTTAGCGTAAAAAATAAAAATGCAAAGACTGGTGCATCTATGCAAGTCACAATGTAACTATTTTCATGCTATTATACATTCATAACTATTAGAAATGAAACAAACATTCATTTAAGTAAACTAAAAGAATGTCACCTGAGGATGTGTGGTAGGCAGAATTCTGGCCCCTGTAACCTTTGTCCTCAGTTACTCCCAGGAATATTTTAAATTGCATGGCAAAGGGGACTTTGAAGATATAATTAAAGTAACTTATCAGCTGACTTTAAAATAAGAAAGATTATCCAGGTGGATCTAGTCTAACCACATGAGTACTTAGAATCACAGGTTTTTCTCTGGCTGGTAGCAGAAGGACAAGTAATGTTCAAAGCATAAGAAGGATTTGACCTCCTATTTTGGGCTTAAAAATTAAAGGGGCCATGTGTGAAGGAAATAGAGACTCTAATATAAAACTGGATTCTGAAAACTACCAGTGAATTTGGAAGCAGATTCTTCCCCAGACCCTCTAGATAAGAAGCCCCCAGCCTTACTTACACCTTGATTTCAGCCTTTGTAAAGTGCTGATCTGAGAGGACCTAGCTGAGCCATGCTGTACTTGGACTCTGATTCATGGACTGTAAGATAAGGAATGGGTATTGTTTTAAGCTGCCAAATTTGCGGTAATTTGTTACAGCAGCAACAGTAAACAAATACTGGGTGTTAATTTTAAATGCTGTTACAGTCATCCCACTTTGAAATGAGCCTGCTGCCTTTGACAGCAAAAGAACCAATTGGTAATTTAACATTCAGAACACAAGGTCTTCACCCAGTTTTTGTAACATCTAGAATGTCTGGATGATCCTTTTGGCTTCTACCTACAAGCACTCCTTCAGTACATTTGTCTTGAGGGCACACTCACTTTTCTTGTAGACTAAGACAGCAAGATCTAATATTTACATAACCTCTGGAAACTAGAAAGAAGTACCTGTCTCTTTCTTTTGTGCCCCTGCCTCAGAAGGATCTTTCTATGTAAAGGCAACTTAGCTCACAGGGTGCAGAGAAAAACCACAAGATAGCTCCACTGCCACAGCTTGGCAGACTGTAATACGTGACATATTGTCAGACCTCAGTACTTACAGGAAAACGGAGCCTTTCAAATGTGAGTTCAGTCCAGGAATTTTTCATTTTGCAGACAAAGATTGTACATTTAACTCTTTTTATGTAAGGGAAGGATGAAAGGGACTCATGAGTTTATGAACGCTATCCACATAGTAGAGCCCCCAGTTTCTTAGAGAAGTTATGCTGACAAGGAGACCTGGAGCAAAGCGGACAGGTGATATATTAGTTTTTTAGCACTGCCATAATGAAGTACTGGAGACTGGATGGCTCCAACCACAGAAATGTATTTCTCACAGTTCTAGAGCCTAGACATTTACACTCAAACTGCCGGCAGGATTGGCTTCTTCTGAAGGCCCCTCTCCTTGGCTTGCAGATGGCAGTCTTCTTCTGGTGTCTTCACCTGGTCTTCTGGGTATGTCTGTGTCCTAATCACCTCTTCTTATTAGAACACCAGTCGTATTGGATTAGGGTCCACCTCCAATGACCTCGTTTGACATTAATTACCTCTTTAAGATTGTTATCTCTACATACAGTCACATTCTGAAGTGCTAGGGTAAAGACTTCAATATCTGAATTTTGGAGGAACATGATTCAGTCCATTACAGGTGAAGTCCAGTTGCTTCAGGAGTATAACTTCATCTATTCATGACCGCCAGTGACCCTCCCAGGCAATGCATCAAAAACTTTCCCACCGCTGTCAAGGAACCCTAGAAGAGGTTTATCTTCCATATATGACCAAAGAGGATAATAGGTGTTTTTGCAAAAGTTAGGTGGTGAAAAGTAATACAGCCAAGATAAAGCAAAGTCTCCTGATACAAAACCCAGTGGCTTTTCTATTGCCTTGTACCATTAGTCCTGATTTACAACAGAAAACTCCTCAAGAAGTCGTATGCACTCTGTCTTTTTCAGAGTTAGGATATTCCATTAAATTAGAAAATCATTAACATTTATCCATCTAACTGTTTACCTCTTTGCATTCTCTCCATGCTTCCTGAAGTATCCATAGAATAGAGATGATAATTGTGGCTTAATTCCATGTATTTCTTTCACAGAACATAAAAGCTAATTAAGATAAACCTCGACATTTATTGAGTCAAACTGTTACAGATGCTGTGCTGAGTGATTTACACACATTATCTCAAGAAACTCACAATAACTGTATGAGCTAAATACTATGGTTACTCCAATGTTACAGAAAAGAGAACTGATGTTTAAAAAGATTCAGTACCTTACCAATGCCAAAGAACCAGTATGTAGTGGAGCCAGGTCTACCAAAGACTATGCCAGCTGCCTCTCTGATAGTGATTGTCTTCCAAATACAGTAGGCAAAACCTCTGTCATAGAATGCAGACAGGTGACCTCATCATTCATGAGTTCCCATATACGATGAACAAATATGCTGGCAAAATTCAGTACAATTTTTGTATTATTATATAAGAACAGGTCATCAACTTATCATTACAAAGGTTGTTTCTGTATGTGAAATATTTCATGGGCTTCTAAAGGTGTGAAGCCTCTTTCTGTAACATACCAGAGTGTAGAATTCTCTGTTTTTCAAAAAGCATCACCTTCATATATTAAAATGAAGTTAATAGTAGAACATAATCTTCAGACAAATGACCATGTACTCTGGAATCCAGGTCCAAATCACTAACGTAATGGCTGTAGCTACCTACTTCTAAGAAAGTAGGAAAAAGTTATGGGCATTTTCAAAATGAAAACATTAGTATCAAGTACTGCTTTTGCGAGGACAAAGAGACCTATCTCTTATCCTGAAAGCAAACCTAGACCAATTCTTTTTCAGGAACAAAAATTAAGCCATAACACACTAGTAAACTTCTTGCTAGGAAAAAACAATTAATATTCGAATAACACATACATTCCTATTGACCTATTTCAAGTAAACTATTACCACTTCCTAGTAATATATTTTTTTATTTATCTAGTAGGCTGTGGAGAGCAGCTTCTGTGTTTTCTCATCAAGCCTTAAGTTGAAACACCGTGTCTGCAAATTCAGCGCCAAGACTAGGACTCTAGCTTCATTGAAAACCGGGAGGTCTGCTGGAAGCACCTCAGCATTTATCCTCATCCTAAACTCCGGAGAGGCACAGCGCCCTCTGCTGGTTAAAACCCTGGGGCTGCAGCACAAATATCCTTCCAAGAAATGAAATAAAGATTTCATATAACCATGTGCTGCAAAATTTTTCCACCAGATTTGCACTAAAATAAATGTTAAAAGAATTTATTTTGGCACAGAAAAACTATACTAGATAAAAAATTGAATCTACACAAAGGAATGAAGAGCACCAAAATTGGTAAATATATGAATAAATATAGAATGAGGTTGTCTTCGTTTTTAAGTTTCTTAAAAGATAATTGGCTCTCTGCTCCTTTCTGTTCCACAAACAGCCATGTGTTCTTGTAAAGTGCCAGACACATACCTAAGACATAATGGTAAAGGTCCAAGTTACCAGATATGTCCACATTGGTCACCTGGACTCTAGGGTTGCTTTAAAACTTCAACAAAGAGGAGACTGTCATCATCAATGACTCCTTCATTGTATAAACAACATGGTGTACATATTCCAGTAGGATTTAATACATGGCAATTTCAGTGGCACAGTCAAGGCTGAGAACAAGAAGCTTGTCCACAATGGGAAGTCCATCTCTATTTTCCAGAAGCCATATGCTGCCTACATCAAATGGGATGATGCTGTGCTGAATACGTTGTGGAGTCCATTGGTCCTGGGGCTCATTTAAATGGTGGGGCCAAAGGGATCATCACATCTATCCCTTCTACTGATGCCCTCATATTTATGATACTCCCAACTTCAACATAGTTTCCCTCCCAGACTCCAAGAACCATAAGAAGTATGACACAACAGACACATGAAAAAATGCTCATCATCACTCGCCATCAGAGAAATGCAAATCAAAACCACAATGAGATACCA
>NW_012107264.1:989615-1032971 GCF_000951045.1 Mandrillus leucophaeus
AAATATATTATAAAAGAAAAAAAAAGAAGTATGACAAATCCCTCATGATTATCAGGAATGCCTCAAATATCACCAATTGCCTTTGCCCTCTGACAAATCACCCAGGATAACTTTGGCATCATGAAGGGAGCAAAGTTCATATGATCACTGATACCAGAAGACTGTTAATGGCCCATCTGAGGAACTGGCATGACAGTGTGGGGCTGCCCAGGACATCATCTCTGCATCTCTTGAATCTGCCAGGATGGTGAGCAAGGTTATGCCAGCTGAATGGGAAGTTCTCCAGCATGGCTTTCCGTGTCCGTGTCCCCAGTGTGTTGGTTGTGGACCTAGTCTATCATCTGGAGAAAGCTGTCAATTGTGATAACATCAAGAAAATAGTATAGCAGGTATCAGAGGGTCTGTAAGGGGCATCCTGGGCCACATTGAGAACCAGGTTGTCTCCTTTGACATTAACAATGGTGCCTACTATTTCTCTTTTGATGCTGGGGCTGACATTTTTCTCAAGGACCACTTTGTCCAGCTCATTTCGTGGTCTAATAATGAATTTGATTACAGCAAGAGTGGTGTACCTTATAGTCAACATGGGCACCAAGGAGAAGAGCCCTGAGCCACTAGTCCCAGCAATAACAAGAGAAGAATAAAGAGGTTTTCAGCTGCTGGGGAGTCCTTGACCCAACTCAATTTCGAAACATACTAAAAAGCTCCCACTCCCAACAAGGTTTCTATCCCAGACTCCCTGAAGAAGAGAAGCAGCTTAGAGAGCCCTACCTTCTCATGTACTGTCAATATAATACAAGTACCCCCCTACCAAAAAAAGATAATTTTTAAATAAAAACAATATGCTAGGGTTTGTAATACATAGAGGTTGTAAATGTATAAAAGTGGCATATAGAACAGGAAGGAGGAATGGAAGTATACTGTCATGAGGCAGAGAAATGATGTAGTAAGATTTGAAGATAGACTCTGATAAATTAAATATGCATTCATAAGCCCTATGCACAGAGCAATCACTAAAATACTAAAGCAGTGTAGATAACAAGGTGAGTGGTGATAAAACGGTATTCAAAATTGCCCAACCAAAAAGATATCAAGTAGAAAAAAGAAACAAACAAAACCTGAAAAAATTAGAAAAAATAGCAAGATCCCAGATTTAACCCAATCAGATTGATGGTTAGATTCAAGATACGTGGGTAGATTGGATTTTCTTTAAAAAAAAAAAAAAAAAAAAAGACACAGCAAGAAGCACACTTCAAATATTAATATAAGGCATAGATAGATTTAAATAAAAGGATGCAAAAATATATATAATACAATTGATAAGTATTAGGGAGTTGGATTCGCTATATTATTATCTGGCAAAGTAGACTTTAGAACAAGAACGATTATTATTTGGGAAAAGAGGGACATTTCATGATGATAAAGGGGTCAATCATGAATAAGACAAAGCAAGTCTAAATGGATATGTACTCCAGAACAAAGCTTCAACAAAGTTTAGCAAAAATTAATGGACTTGAAAGGTGAAACCGAAAAGTCTACAATTATAGTTAGAGATTTCAAAATTTCTCTCTAATCTACAGAAAAATTAAACAGAAGATCAGTAAAGATACAGAAGATTTGAACAACAGTCTCAATTAACTGGACCTAATCGATAGTTATCAAGCACTTTAGCCAACAGCAACAGAATATACATTGACAATGAAAAAGTTGCCATAGACCTGGTGGACCTGAGACATAAAGGAAGTCTCAGCAATTTTTCAACAGACAGTTTCAAATTTTATTATAATTAGTAATAGCAAACTTTTTTACTGTAGTAAAATAAACACATAAATTTAACCATCTTAACCATTTTTGAGTGTACAATTCAGTAGCATGAAGTATATTCATATTATTGTTCAACAAATTCTAAAATATTAAAATAATGCAAATATGGTTTTTGACTACAGCAAATTTAAGTCATCACAAATGACCAAGAATTGAGAAAATGAATGAAAGCAAAAAGCTAGACCTTTGAAAAGACCAATTATATCAATCAATTAAACTTCTAGCTAGGCCAATAGAGAAAAAATAGAAAGACGACATAAATTACAATATTTTGTAAATTACAAAAGAAATATCAGAGCAGAACCTACGAATATTAACAAAAAAAATCTGGAAAATCCCCCAATATAAGGATATTAAATAAAATACTTCTAAATATGCCACAGATCAAAGAAGAGGTCCCACAGAAATTTAGAAAATATTTTGAACTAAAAAAAATGAGAGCCTAACTTATCAAAACTAAAACTGCAGCTAAAGCAGTTCAATCTATATATTATAAAACTATAATTTTAAATGCTTATATATAAAAAAAGAAAGATCTAATATCTATGCTCAGAACTCCTGTCATAAGTTGGTAGTAAAGAAGAGAAATACAAACTCAAAGAGTAAGAAAGGAAGACAAATAAAACCAAGAGTGAAAATCAATAACACAGAAAATGACCCACAATGGAGAAAATCAAAGAAAACAAAAAACTAAATCTTTGAAAAGACCGATTATATTGATCAATTAAACTTCTAGCTAGACCAGTCGAGAAAAACAGAAATAGGGTATAAATTACAATATTTTCTAAATTAAAAAAGGAATATGAGAGTGGAACCTACTAATATTAAAAGGAAATTGTAAAGGAATATTAATTGATATTACATGGAAATATTATGAACAATCTTCTACTAATAAATTTGACAACATAGATGACATGATAAAATTATTTAAAAGACACTAATTACCAAAACTGACATACAAAAAATTAATAAAATTGAATATACTTATGTGACTTATACAAATAGAGTTTATAATATAAAATCTTTCCACCAATAAAATTTCAGTCTCCTAAAATCTTAAAATATGGACATTGCCACCTTAACACTGTGCTTGTCCAACAGTCTTAGCAAACGGGACACTAGGAGATTATATACTGCACCTGGCCCAGTGGGTCCCATGCACAGGGAGCCTTGCTCACTGCTAGTCCAAGATTGAACTGCGAGGCAGCAAGTCTGGCTGGGGGAGGGGGGTCCACCATTGCAGAAGCTTGAGTAGGTAAACAAAGCAGCCAGGAAGCTTGAACTGGGTGGAGCCCACTGCAGCTCAACTAGGCCTGCTTGCCTTTGTAGACTCCACCTCTGGGGGCAGGGCATGGCTGAACAAAAGGGAGCAGAAACTTCTGCAGACTTAAACATCCCCATCTGACAGCTCTGAAGAGAGCAGTGGCTCTCCTATCATGGTGTTTGAGCTCTGAGAATGGAAAGACTGCCTTGTCAAGTGGGTCCCTGACCCCTGTATAGCCTAACTGGGAGACACCTCCCAGTAGGGGCTGACTGACACCTCATACAACCGGGTGCCCCTCTGAGATGAAGCTTCCAGAGGAAGGATCAGGCAGCAATATTTACTGTTCTGCAATATTTGCTGTTCTGCAGTCTCTGCTGTTGATACCCAGACAAACAGGGTTTGGAGTGGACCTCCAGCAAACTCCAACAGACCTGCAGCTGAGGGATCTGACTGTTAGAAGGAAAATGAACAAACAGGAAGGAGTAGCATCCACATCAACAAAAAGTACATCCATACCAAAACCCCATCTGTAGGTCACCATCATCAAAGACTAAAGGTAGATAAAACCACAAAGATGGGGCGAAACCAGAGCAGAAGGGCTGAAAATTCTAAAAACCAGAGCACACCTTCTCCTCCAAAGGATCGCAGCTCCTCACCAGCAATGGAACAAAGCAGGATGGAGAATGACTTTGATGAGCGGACAGAAGTAGGCTTCAGAAAGTAATAACAAACTTCTCCTAGCTAAAGGAGGATGTTCAAACCCATCGCAAGGAAGCTAAAACCCTTGAAAAAAGATTAGACGAAGGGCGAACTAGAATAAACAGTGCAGAGAAGACTTTAAATGACCAGATGAAACTGAAAACCATGGCACATGAACTACGTGCACAAGCTTCAGTAGCCAATTCAATTAAGCGGAAGAAAGGGTATCAGTGATTGAAGATCAAATGAATGAAATGAAGTCAGAAGAGTTTAGAGAAAAAAGAGTAAAAGCAAATGAACAAAGCCTCCAAGAAATATAGGACTATGTGGACTATGTGAAAAGACCAAATCTACGTTTGAATGGTGTACCTGAAAGTGATGGGGAGAATGGAAACAAACTGGAAAACACTCTTCAGGATATTATCCAGGAGAACTTCCCCAACCTAGTAAGGCAGGCCAACATTCAAATTCAGGAAATACAGAGAGCACCACAAAGATACTCCTCAAGAAGTGCAACCCCAAGACACATAATTGTCAGATTAACCAAGGTTGAAAGGAAGGAAAAAATGCTAAGAGCAACCAGAGAGAAAGGTTGGATTACCCACAAAGGGAAGCCCAATAAACTAACAGTAGATATCTCGACAGAAACTCTACAAGCCAGAAGAGAGTGGGGGACAATATTCAGCATTCTTAAAGAAAAGAATTTTCAACCCAGAATTTCATATCCAGTCAAACTAAGCTTCATAATTGAAGGAGAAATAAAATCCTTTACAGACAAGCAAATGCTGAGAGATTTTGTTACCACCAGGGCTGCCTTACAAGAGCTCCTGAAGGAAGCACTAAACATGGGAAGGAACAACCAGTACCAGCCACTACAAAAACATGACAAATTGTAAAGATCATCGATGCTAGGAAGAAACTGCATCAACTAACAGGCAAAATAACCAGCTAACATTAAAATGACAGGATCAAATTCACACATAACAACATTAACCTTAAATGTAAATGGGCAGAATGACCCAATTAAAAGACACAGACTGGCAAATTGGATAAAGAGTCAAGACCCATCAGTGTGCTGTATTCAGGAGACCCATTTCACATGCAGAGACACATATAGGCTCAAAATAAAGGGATGGAGGAAGATCCATCAAGCAAATGGAAAACAAAAAAAGGCAGGGGTTGCAATCCTAGTCTCTGATGAAACAGACTTTAAACCAACAATGATCAAAAGAGACAAA
Organism: Mandrillus leucophaeus; assembly: GCF_000951045.1. Taxonomy (NCBI): domain Eukaryota; kingdom Metazoa; phylum Chordata; class Mammalia; order Primates; family Cercopithecidae; genus Mandrillus; species Mandrillus leucophaeus. The sequence continues at coordinate 994,641 of NW_012107264.1, forward strand.
GAAGGCCATTGCATGATGATAAAGGGATCAATTCAACAAGAGGAATTAATTATCCTAAAAATATGCACCCAATACAGGAACACCCAGATTCATAAAGCAAGTCCTGAGAGACCTACAAAGAGACTTAGACTCCCACACGATAATAATGTGAGACTTTAACACCCCACTGTCAATATTAGACAGGTCAATGAGACAGAAGGTTAAAAAGGATATCCAGGGCTTGAACTCAGCTCTGCACCAAGCAGACCTAATAGACATCTACAGAACTCTCTACCCCAAATCAACAGAATATACATTCTTCATAGCACCACATCACACCTTATTCCAAAATTGACCACATAGTTGGAAGTAAAGCACTCCTCAGCAAATGTAAAAGGACAGAAATCACAACAACCTGTCTCTCAGACCACAGTGCAATCAAATTAGAACTCAGGGTTCAGAAATTCACTCAAAACCACACAACTACATGGAAACTGAACAATCTGCTCCTGAATGACTACTAGGTAAGTAACAAAATGAAGGCAGAAATAAAGATGTTCTTTGAAACCAATGAGAACAAAGTTACAATGTACCAGAATCTCTGGGACACATTTAAAACAATGTATAGAAGGAAATTTATAGCACTAAATGCCCACAAGAGAAAGCAGGAAAGATCTAAAATCGACACCCTAACATCACAATTAAAAGAACTACAGAAGCAAGAGCAAACACATTCAAAAGCTAGCAGAAGGCAAGAAATAACTAAGATCAGAGCAGAACTGAAGGAGATAGAGACACACACACAAAAAAAACCTTCAAAAAATCAATGAATCCAGGAGCTGGTTTTTTGAAAAGATCAACCAAATTGATAGACTACTAGCAAGACTAATAAAGAAGAAAATAAAGAAGAATCAAATAGACACAATAAAAATGATAAAGGGGATATCACCACTGATCCCACAGAAATATGAACTACCATCGGAGAGTACTATAAACACCCCTACATAAATAAATTAGAAAATCTAGAAGAAATGGATAAATTCCTGGAGACACACACCCTCTCAAGTCTAAACCAGGAAGAAGTTGAATCACTGAATAGACCAATAACAGGCTTTGAAATTGAGATAATAATTAACAGCCTACCCCAAAAAAGTCCAGGACCAGATGGATTCACAGCCAAATTCTACTGGAGGTACAAAGAGGAGCTGGTACTATTCCTTCTGAAACTATTTCAATCAATAGAAAAAGAGGAAATCCTCCCTAACTCATTTTATGAAGCCAGCATCATCTTGATACTAAAGCTTGGCAGAGACCCAACTAAAAAAAGAATTTTAAACTAATATCCCTGATGAACATCAATGCGAAAATTCTCAATAAAATACTGGCAAACCAAATCCAGCAGCACATCAAAAAGCTTAACCACCAAGATCAAGTTGGCTTCATCCCTGGGATGCAAGTCTGGTTCAACATACGCAAATCAATAAACGTAATGCATCACATAAACAGAACCAACAACAAAAACCACAAGATTACCTCAATAGATGCAGAAAAGGCCTTCAACAAAATTCAACAGCCCTTCTTGCTAAAAACTCAATAAACTAGGTAGTGATTGAACATATCTCAAAATAATAAGAGCTGTTTATGACAAACCCACAGCCAGTATCATACTGAATGGGCAAAAACTGAAAGCATTCCCTTTGAAAACAGGCACAGGACAGGGATGCCCTCTCTCACCACTCCTATTCAACATAGTGTTGGAAGTTCTGGTCAGGGCAATCATGCAGGAGAAAGAAATAAACGGTATTCAACTAGGAAAAGAGGAAGTCAAATTGTCCCTGTTTGCAGATGGCATGATTATACCTGTCTCTTATACACATCTAGATGTGTATAAGAGACAGCATATACACCATGGAATACTATGCAGCCATAAAAAAGGATGAGTTCATGTCCTTTGTAGGGACATGGATGCAGCTGGAAACCATCATTCTGAGCAACTATCGCAAGGACAGAAAAGCAAACACCACATGTTCTCACTCATAGGTGGGAATTGAACAATGAGAACACTTGGACACAGGGTGGGAACATCACACACTGGGACCTGTTGTTGGGTGGCAGGAATAGCATTAGGAGAAATACCTAACGTAAACAACAAGCTAATGGGTACAGCACAGCAACGTGGCACATGTATAGCTATGTAACAAACCTGCACATTGTGCGCATGTACCCTAGAACTTAAAGTATAATAATAAATAAAAAAAAAAAGTTTTTATGGAAACAGAAGGAAATTAAATAGCCAAACAATTTTGGAAAACAAACATGAAAGATGACTAAATGGACAGAAATCAGAAAAGGTAGTACTAAACATTTTTTCAAAAAGATATATGGATCAACAAAATAGAATAGCAAACTCAAATATAGAATCATACAGACATGGCTAATAGATTTTCAATATAGATGACAAAGTAATTAAATGGGAGAAAGAAAATCTTTTCAACAAATAATGCTGGACTAACTGAATAAGTATATTGAAACAGCTGAAAATTCAACCCTCACTTGACACCACACACAAATAAAACTCAATGTGGCTCATCAGGCTAACTGTGACTTTCTAGCAAAAAAAAAAAAAAAAAGAAAGCTTTGCAAACTTGAAGAAGGCAAACTTTTCTAGACTGGGCACAAAAAATCTGAACTATAAACAAATGGTATATGTGAATATATTGGAACTTATTAAGATAAAAAACTTCTACTCTTCACTGAAAAATGTTAAGAAGTGAAGTAACAAGTCACAAGTTGGGTAATCCATAATCTGGCAAAGGATCTATATGTAGAAAATATAAATAACTCTTAAACTTAAAAATAAGAACATGTGCACACACACACATACACACACACAATTTAAAATGTCCAAAAGGTTTAAACAGACGCTTTATAAAAGAAGATATACAAATGACCAATAAGTACGTGAAAAGATGCTGTATTGTTAAGTCAGACTGCGCAGACTCACAAGAATGGCTAAATTTAAAAAGACAATACCAACTGATGAAGAGGAAACAGAGCAACCGGAATTCTCATACACTGCTGGTAGGAATGCAAAATAGTACAATTACTTTGGAAAAGAGTTTGATGATTTTTTTCAAAGGTTTAAAATACATACCTACTATACGATCTGGAGATTCCACTCCTACATATTTGTTTAACAGAAATGGAAACATATGTTCACAAAGGTTTTACCTGAATGTTCATAAACAGCTTTATTCTTACAGTTTCCAAAACCTGGAAATCAACAAAATTTCTAACCTCAGGTAAATGGTTAAAATAGAATGTGGTATACACATACAATGGAATATAACACTACAGCAGAAAAAGATAAACTATTGATGCAGTAACATCATAGATGAATCTCAAAAATATGCTGAGCAAAAGAAAAACACAAAAGATTTCATTAAAAATTCATTTATATGAAATTTTTAAAAAGGCTAAACTATTTTATTGTGAAAAGCAAATAGTTTGTTGCCTGGGCCCAGGGATGGAGGAATTGACTGGAAGTAACATATGGGTACTTTTGGAGGAGTGGTGAAAGTATTCTATGTCTTTATTTGGTGGTATATATGAGTTATACATTTTTGAAAAACTTAATACACTTAAGTTAATACAAAAACTTTTATACACTTAAGATGGGTGAATTTCATTACATGTAGGTTATGCTTAAACAAAATTTTAAGGGGAAAAGACGAAAAACCTGGGGGCCATTCTCAAACTTATCAATTTGACCAAACAGGCTAAATTCTCTAAAACTTAATCCCCTCTTCTCAGTTTGAAATGATTCCCAGAAAACTCCTACTTTTTCCTCACATGTCCCGGATATTTGCCCTTTGACCTTATTCTCTTAAGAAACCACTATGGGCCGGGCGCGGTGGCTCAAGCCTGTAATCCCAGCACTTTAGGAGGCCGAGACGGGCGGATCACGAGGTCAGAAGATCAAGACCATCCTGGCTAACACGGTGAAACCCCGTCTCTACTAAAAAATACAAAAAACTAGCCCGGCGAGGTGGCGGGCGCCGGTAGTCCCAGCTACTGGGGGGCTGAGACAGGAGAATGGCGTAAACCTGGAAGGCGGAGCTTGCAGTGAGCTGAGATCCGGCCACTGCACTCCAGCGTGGGCGACAGAGCAAGACCCCGCCTCAAAAAAAAAAAAAAAAAAAAAAAAAGAAACCACTATGCCTACTTCTAACCTGGGATGTTTTTGTTACCATCACCACCCAACCTGCAGATTCTTCTGGGAAATAGGATATAGATTTCTAAACTTTGTCTTCACTACTAACTAACTAAAAGAGGTATACCGATATTCTTTGTTTTACCACTTTTCCTAGATTTAGCTATGGAGAAAAAAACATAGATGATGACCGTAACCAAGAATGGAGAAAACTACTTACTTACCCAATACTTCACAAGGGCCTAAAATATGCTAACCATTCTAAGGTTTATCTCAATCTATGGGAAATGCTAAATATTTGGCTTTAGAATCAGTCTACAAAACTGAGAGTGATGTTAGGATGAATTAGTGGATCTTTCTATCTGTTCTCAGAATTTATTTCTTATTCTAAAAGCCAAGACTCCACCTTTTTCTGTTAATGTCTTCCTAGTTCTCATGGAAATAATAATAATGAGCAATCAAATGATTGAGTGAATGAATGACATTCCCATGGTTCTTCTAAATAGTTGCTTTAATGAGAACAGTCTAAGAGCAGGCTCTTACGATAGGCTAACAGGTTCCACACGTGTTTCTGTTTTTCAACTTAAGCTGCTCACCCACACCTAGTCTATTGATCATCTTTTACAGAGAAATAGAAAACATATTCATTTACAGATATTCTTCACAGTTGAAAGTTCTCTTGCTTATTACCTTCAAATGTGTGAAGTAATGGATGGTGACAGCAGTTCTTTCTTTAAAGAGCATGCAAAGAGATAACCTATTCTATGGTTGGCAGCCATGACAGGTGTCTGCATGGCCCATCACAGGAAATTATCATTTCACAGTTTATACGGTGTGTTAATAGGTTTGGTTGTGAAAACAAACAACCCTAAAATCTCAATACTGTGGTTTGCAACAATAGATGCATTTTTGACTCACAGGTCTGAGAGTAGCTGTTAACTCTGCTCAGCTCTGCTGCAAGTATCTTTTTATGCTGGGACCCAGGCTCGGCTGATGAAGAACTCTATCTGCTAAAACATGGCTTATATTATGTCCATGTACATCCCCTTATAGAGTCACAAGTCCAAGCTTACCAATGGCACTGGAGGTGTATTCTCTCTAGTGGATTGCACTGGTAGTCAGATGGCAAAAGGAGTGGATGAATACCTCTTCGGAAAGGAGCAGACAATTGGGAACAATAATAATATCCATCACATGTGGTTAACTGAACTGAAAAAAGCCCCATTCAGAAAAAGACTATGGTGTCTCTTGCCACTTCTCAAGTCATCTACAACTTAAGGAAACAGAAAAAGCAATCATTACTCCCTTGGAATATCTGCATAGCACCTAATATTGAGTACAAAAATGCAGGCTAAATAGATATGCAAAGAGATATGGCAGTTTCTGGAAAGAGACCTTGAGGTTGTGGCTTGTCTGCCATTCACCAGATGCGCAGAATCAATTACACAGCAAGCATTAAAGCTTGGATGACCAAAAAAAAAAAAAAAAAAAAAAATCTGATTGAATCAGGAGGGAAGCTAAATACTCTTTCATTCATCCGTTCTGAGTGAAAAATATACAAAATTTAAATGAAAATAATTTCCTCCAACTACCCAAATGTGATTTACTTTAATAAGGCACTAATTGATATGTTAAACTTATTGTTTTCACCAAGTCTTCAAATCTTATTATACAAGTCAACTAGCCACCAAGATAACCACTGTGATCTCCTCTAAAAAGCCTATTTAAAACAATCTGGGTCTTAGCCAGTTCACTTTTTGTTCATAAAAGAGAGCTAAGGAGTCCTAAATTGCAAAATAATTATTTTGAAGCCCAGCCCTGGGTGCAGATAAACAGGTCTGTAAAGGTGGACTCTAGAGGTGAAATGGCACAAAAGAAGTCTACTACCTTATATACTTTATGTAAATATTTTGAATAAGTCCTCTTTCCAATTTGCTTTATAAGAGAGATTCAGAACTTGAAGGGCTGGCCAAACAGGCTAAGTTTTCTAGAAATTCATGAAAAAAAAAAAAACAAGCAAATATCGGCTTAGACCAGAACCTTCTTGTTTTATGCTAAGTAATTAGGAAGATAAGAACTTCATTGAGTTTACTAGCTAGTATCACCAAAATCACCATCCAAGGGAAGGGAATGCAGCCCTAAGAGCCTTACAAATAAAGTAGGGCAGCAACACTTTCTTTGTTAGAGGTTAAAGGAAACTACTTTCCTTCTGTGGTAGCCAATTTCTTGCTGATTCCTGCCTCCCTCTATTTACACCTCTGTAGAATCCTTCCCACTTTGTGACAAGGTTGGTTTTCATGGCCAGTAGTATATGGCTTAAGTAATGGCATGCCATTACCAATATTAGTTGGTTATAAAAGTTTTATTTTCACCAAGTCTTGATTAAAAATCTTGGCGACATCCGCCTTAGGCACCCACCCCCCTCTCTCTTAGATCACTCACTCTAGGGAAAGCAAGCTTCTATGTTGTGCACCGCCCTATGGAGAGGCCAATATGACAGGGAACTTAAAGAGGCCTCTGGCCAACAAGCAAAAATAAAACAAGGCCCTCAATCCAACACTCTGTGAGGATCTGAGGACGGCCAACAATTATGTGAATTAACTCAGAAGATCCTCCCCAGTTGAGCCTTTAGATGAATCTGCAACCCTGGCTAACAACTTGACTGGAAAAACAAGACAGATCTTGAGCCACACCAGCTAGCTAAACCATTTCCAGATTCAGGATCCACAAAATCTGTAAAATAATAAACCGTGGTTGTTTTAAGCTGCTATTTTAGAGCAATTTGTTATGTAACTACAGATATTTAATACATCCTCACTGTTAAAGTTGTGTCTGTTAGATCTTATTCTTCAAAGAACAGAGGCAAAAATAAGCCTGTGTTCTTTGTTCCTTGCTTCTTCTAATTTTTCTTTAGTATTAATGTCAATGTTTTATCACAGGCACCTTCTAATTTCTGGTAATATCAAAGAATCTTACTTTATATATATATATAAAATATTATATTATATATAACTTAACTGATTTGGTCTTATGCTGCTAATAAAGATATACCCAGTACTGGGTAGTTTATAAATAAAGAGGTTTAATTGACTCACATTTTACATGGCTGGGGAGTTCTCAGGAAACTTATAATCATGGTGGCAGAGAAAGCAGATGCGTCCTTCTTCACATAATGACAGGAGACGGAATAAGAGCAAAGAGGGGGAAAGCCCCTTATAAAACCATCAGCATTTGTGAGAATTCACCCACTGTCATGAGAACAGCATGAGGGAAACTGCCCCCATGATTTAATTACTTTCCACCAGGTCCCTCCCATGATACATGGGATTATTGGAATAGTTCAAGATGAGATTTGGGTGGGGACACAGCCAAACCATATCAAGGGTCAATATCTATCAATATAAAATTGCCCTTTGTAGACTGGGAGGTTAAAAATCTACTTTTTGTGATACGTAATTCATTTTACAGGCATTGGGTAATGTAATATCCAGTGATAAGACAGTGTTCTTGTTGCTTCTGTTAGACTATCACAACAGTCACCAAACTTTTCCAATTTTTTAATAATCACAATAGAGAAAATCTAGTATAATATTAATATTTATATCATTACCACTTATGTTACTTTGGGGCATTATTATTTTTATATATTTTATTTTACTTATTTTTTCTTAATTTTTAGAGAGCGAGTCTTGCTATATCGCCCACGTTGGAGGTCAGTGGCATGATTATAGTTCCTTATAACCTCAAATTCCTGGGCTCAAGCAATTCTCCTGCCTCAGCCTCTCAAGTAGCTGAAACTACAGGCATGTGCCACTATGCCTAGCTAATTGTTTTCTTTTTGTTTTAGTGACAAGGTTTCACTAGGTTGCCCAAGCTGCTGTCAGACTTCTGGGCTCAAGCAATCCTCCCACCTTGACCTCCCAAAGCACTAGGATTACAGGTATAAGCCACCATACCTGGACTCAATATTATTTTAATACTTATCACACTAATTTGTGAAACAAAAAAGTTCTTATTAAATTGTGGTGTTCAACATTATAAATGCTTTTATTGAGAGATTCACATAGAGAAGACAAAGAAAACGTAGTTTGAAAGTAAAATGGAAAGCAAATATCAAATGAATTTTTGTACTTGTTATTAAGACGTCCTAAAATTTCAGTGTGGCCTTGGAAAAATCCAACCTTGATGTTACTAAAATTTGAGAATTAAGCTTTACGTATATAATAAAAACTGGTTTGAACAAATTTTTCCTCTGGCCACACTGACTTGAATTGATTAACCAGTTGGCAAATTTGATATATTTACTTGGTTAGTAGTGATAGAAAAGTTAACATATAATAAGTATTTTATAATAAATGCAAGCTTGTGTACTTGAAACACCTGAGCACAGATTTTGTTACTCTAAATGGGAGAAGGCTGAAGTTTTTATTTATTTATGTGTGTGTATGTATGTATGTATGTATTTATTTCTTGAGAGCGAGTCTAGCTCTGTCACCCAGGCTGGAGTGCAGTGGAGCGCTCATGGCTCACTGCCACCTCTAACTCCCAGGTTCAAGCGATTCTCCCACCTCAGCCTCTCGAGTAGCTGAGATTACAGGCACCTGCCACCACACCCAGTTAATTTTCGTATTTTTAGTAGAGACGGGGTTTCACCATGTTGACCAGGCTGGTCTTGAGCTCCTGACTTCAAGTGACCACCCAAAGTGCTGGGATTACAGGCATGAGCCACCATGCCCAGATGAAGGTTGAAGTTTTAAAAATTATAACTAAATTGTCCATGGCTCTACTGTTAGTAAGTAGCAGAGGATTTATAGACAGCCTGTCTTGCTCTAGAATCCTTAGTTTTATCACTGCACTGTACTGTATGTAGTTCAGGACCCATGTGAGTGATAATGTACTTCTCCATTCTTCATTATCATTCTTTATCTAAACTCCTACAGGTCTGAATACATCCTATGCCAGACATGTAACAGACTGAAAATGTTTGTGTCCCCCAGAATTCATGTGTTGAAACATGAATGGTATTTGTGATGGTATTTGCAGGTGGTACCTTTAAGCAGTGATTAGGTCATGAGTGCAGAGTCCTCATGAATGGGATCAATATCCTAATAAAAGAGACCCCAGAGAGCTCCCTCACTCCTTCTGCCATGTGAGAACAGTGAGAAGTTGGCCATCTATGCACCTGTTCGCATCTTGATCTTGGACTTCCCAGCTTCCAGAAGTACAAGAAATACATTTCTGTTGTTTATAAGCCACCCAGTCTATGCTATTGTGTTACAGCAGCCTGAATGGAATAAGACAACTGCCATGGTTTGAATATGTTCCCCTAAAGTTAACGTGTTAGAAATTTGTCATTGTTACAGTACTAAAAAGAAGGACCCCTGAAAGTTAAGTGGATTAATGCTTTTATTGTAGGAGTGTGTGAGTTACTGCAAGAGTTCAGCCTCCTTTTTCTCTCTCTGTCTCAAGCACTCATGTGCCCTTCCACATTTTTACTCTACCACCCCTCTGCCATAGAATAGTGTAGCAAGAAGGCCCTTGCAAGGGGTTGGAACCATGCCCTTGGACTTCCCATCCTTCAAAACTATGAGCCAAATAAGCTTCTATTGTTTGTAAATTACCCAGTCTCAGTTATTCTCTTATAGCAGTAGAAAATGAACTAAGGCAACAATGTAGGATTCAAAATGATGGTGATGACAGTGATAATAAAAATGAAAATGATTATGATGGTAGCTTTGCATACTGAATCTTTAATATGCTCTTAATACTTGCTTTACAAGTATTATTTAGTTAATCCTCATAACAATTATGATAACATGGACAAGGCATGATAATGATGGCCATTTTACAGACGGGGAAAATGAGGCACAGCAATTTTTCATTGTTTAATGTAGAAAGAACAGTAAATTAAAATGTTAAAAAACCTGTAATTGAGCCCCAACTCTGCCATAAAATCCTATCATCTCTAAAGTTGATCTCTATGAGTTACTAAAATAACACATAATTTTTTTATTTATGAAGTAAGGTGATTGAACAAGATTTTTTTTCCATTTTATCAGCCATTACATATTTGTCTTATCTACTGTTAGCACCTTGAAATCCAGGGCTGTATTTAATATATCTACTTTCTTATTAACTGCAAAAGTAGAAGCAGCTCAACAAATAATGCTGAATTTCTATGAACTCTAATTTAAAAGGGAACACAAATGCTAGTCTCCATAATAGAAGCTTTTATCAACTACATCATTAAGTCCCCTTTTCTGATGTTCTTGAACTTGTGAAATTCTCCTACGATACCTCTAACTCTGTGACCAATGTTTCTTTCATCATGATAATATGTCTTCTTTACTAATTTATTACTATATGTAAGGTCCAAGAAATTTATGTAATTTTCCATTATTCTGTATGTTATTGAAATGAGATATTCATTTCTAGATATTCAATAATTTTCATGATTGTTACTCTAATTTTTGCAAAAATCTGTTTTTTCACCTGTGAAAGCCAAATTCTGGCTTCTGTAGCAATCTATCATTTGACAATTTATTAGCTTAATGATGAAGTGCTTTCTTAAATGCCAAGTAAACAGTGTCATAAAAGAAACTGCCCGTGTCAATCTGCAATAGAATCTTACACTAAGAGGTACGGTTAATTAGGAAGAAGTCCGTCCTCCTAAATCCAAATAAGTTAAACAAAAAGAATGGATCACCTACTAGATATATATCAACAACATGAATCCATAGATTGAATATTTGGCAATGATGTCAAAAAGTCCAAATCACCAAACATAACAAAAGACTAATTAAAAGTTTCAAATGTAAAGCACATATAAGTGAAAGAGTAAAAAATTATTTTTGTATAATTGTTCAACTGCGTATTAATCTAAGCTGTTTAAAACATATTTCCCTATCTACTGTTATGAGATATATTTCTAAGTAATAACCTGGAATAAAGAATGAACATGAAAATACCTGTCTTTATAGCATGTCCTCAATATATAATGATTAATCTTGAAAATATTATGAAAGATACTTAATAATTTTAGTAACACAATGACAATAGTTGTAAATATCTATTTAAAAGTTAATGAGATTTTCACATTTAAAATTTTTAATTATACAAGTTTATCATCCCTTATTTTAAAAGCACTTCCAAGTATTTGCAATTAAAAATATTTTAGTATACCCTATGTGCCAAATATTTTGCTTAGAATTGTACATGCCCTATCTTATTTTACATTTGCAATAATTCCATTAAGTACTGTTATAATTATCCCCATGTAACACATAAGGAAAATAACATTGAAAGATTACACAATTTGCCACACAGTTAGTTAGTAGCAGAGGTGAAATTTGCTACCAGAATTCGAACCCTAAATCATTTAACAATGCTCTTAACTTCAAGACAGAAGTCAGTCTTTGACAAGCTGATTTTACCTGTTCTCTGAAATTGTTTATATGCTTTAGTTTCTCTAAGCCACATAAGACTTCATTTATTTAGCCATTCATTCACTGTCAAGAAATATTAAGCCAAACTATATGTTGAGTATCATGTTAAGCAAGGGACAAAGTGTCGTGCTCATTATTTCCCAGAACATCCCATGTTCATTCTGCTTTTACACTTTATTTTTATCCCACGTCTTTTGCCTGAAATGTCTCCACCCACCTAGCACCATTTTAAAGTCCATCCACATGACCTACTTAAAATGTCATTTCCCTTGTAGAATAAGTCTTCCCTTGAATGCTAATAGCCCTTATTTATACCTACCACATATTTGGAAATTAAATAAAACTAACCATCTTTATTATTTATACTTTACAAGAATACATTATAAGCCCTTGAGAGAAGGGTTATCCTAAAGTCCCAGCCCTGGCACTCTTCCCTGCCAACAGAAATCACTCCAAAAATATATATAGATGATAAGGTAATGACGCAGTAGTTTCTTTAAACCAGTTTTTAAAAATTGATATAAACTATACAGGCAAGATAAAAAATGAAAAACATCTTAAAAGTATCAAAAGGAATAACGAGATACTAAGCATTAAGCTAAAATGTGACCACACATAGTGGTCTACACCTATAATCCTAGTGCTTTGGGAGGCCAAGGTGAGAGAATCACTTGAGGCCAGAAGTTCAAGACCAGCCTGGTCAACATAGCAAGACCCCATCCCTACAAAAAAAAAATTAAATTAAATTAGCCTGGCTTGGTGGCACACACTGTAAAAATAAAATTACAAAAAGAAAACATGAACTTAAAATGAGCAACCATAGAAGTAACCAGGGTATAAACCCTTAGCTGGTGATAAACTCAGCTGGTTTTAATGGTCTCATAGGGTGAGAGGAAAAAAAGTTAAAGTCTGGGCTTACCCAAAATGCTGAAATTTAATAAGGCACTCTAATATTAAGCAAGTATACCAAAATAATATACTACCAAGATAAAGATGAAATAAAAGTAAATACCCCCACCCCCAAGGACCTGAAAATAAGTTTTTTTTTTCTTTTAACAGAATAAGCAGAGAAAAGAAAAAGGAAGCAGTCCTCAGAGATTATAAATCTGAAGCCACGAGCCAACCTCTTGGGCACTTATGGCTCAAACTTACATCACGTGGGTGATGAAGAAAACAAAATAAATTAAAAAAATAATAATAATGAGAAAAACTTAAATTGAGAATTTGGTTTTTAGCTTTCCAGAGTGGTAGTGTCTTGATATACCTGTCAGAAACAGATACACACCTTCTCTAGAGGATACATTTTTACCTTGAGACTCGAACTCTTCATTCATAGAATTTCAAAACCAATGAACAACACAGAGTTAAACTAAGTACACCTACACATGCACACACCCCATCACTACCACTACCATGAGCGTAAACCTGCAGAAAGAACAGACACCCAAATAAATCTATACAAATACTGATATAAGCTTATCAGACACAGATGTTTACAATGTTAAAAGAAATTAAAACCAAGTTTGAAAATATCTGCAGAATACAGAAAACTAGAAGAAGTTTTGCAAAAAATCAAATATGTATTTTTGAATTAAAAACTATATGACCAACAAAATTCATATTCAATGTATAGTTTTAACCATAAGGCCTCACAAGAAAGGTTAATGGGAAACATGCAAAATGATAGATTAGAGGTGTGTGAAATTCATATGTACTCGAGGCTGAGCAATGCTGCCATAGAGCATAGGAAAACGCTTGCTATGGTTTTTTGCTATTTTTTATGGTATAATAATAAGGCTATTTATTTATTGTTTGTAAACACTTTTATTTTTCAAAAAAATTCAACAGTAATAGCTTCAGAATTCTCACTTTTAATGTATAACAAAGTATTTTTCAAGGAAGTTGATAATAAATAGGTTACTTGCACAGAATGTATGTTAATATTTTCCACATAACATGAAGCCATAGTGACATCAGTCACATGAAATTATTAGAATCAACTTCAAAAGTTAGTAGCCGGTCACATCAGGAAGATGGAAGAATTAGAAGGTCCAACCCTTATGCCCCACAAAGAAATGCCAATTTTGGCAACAACCCAGATAAGAATACTTCTGTGAGAACCCCAAAGTCCATGTGAAAGGTTCCAGAACTCCAGTGGAGCACAAAACCCGAGTGAACCCAATCAGAAGGGTACAAGGAACAGTTTCACTTTACTCACATGACCTCTCTCCAAATGTAGCACAGTTTGGTGATAAGAGAGGCACCCTCAGCCCACAATTTCTCCAACATGGAAAAGTTAGAGAGAAGTAAGTGTCCAGTTTCGCCAACCTTGGGAATGCTGTCCGCCAAAACACTGAGGGAAGAGGTACAACTGAATTACCTGGGGGAAGTTAGAAGGAGGGAGAAGGGGTGGGAAATCATAGCAAATGAAATGCTAATTTCAATAGCTAGCCATAGATAATGCTAACCCACATAAGGACACTACCAAGAGGTCTGTTCATGAACCCCACACGACAATTAGCCTATGAACTTATCCAATAAGCCAACATATACATCCAGCACTCCATGTGTACCCCTCTGGAAGATGTCATGCAGTACATCACCATTCATGGTACCTGCATGTTCCCACATGTGTGATAGCACATGATCACAATAGCAGGTACAGATCTTAGTAGCTGGCTCAAGTGGTAGATTAGAAAATGGTGTACAACCTTGAACAATTCAGTGCATGGGCCTAGCAAAAATAAATGAGAGACTCTCAGAACCAGGCCTGACTTTGCAAGATTGAGAGAAGGTACATGACACAAAAATTTCCCCTCAAGAAATTTTGAGAAGTGCAGCAGAAATGGATAAATCTGCACAGAAGGTCTGAGAGACCCCAGAATCTTTTATCCATCTCCCGGCAAAGGTCTTTCACTCCATAAACCATTCAGTAAAGACTGGAGGAGATTATTACTTCTTCCAATGTGAAGACAGTAATGTATGCCTTCAAGAAACTAGAGGAAGCAAGGAAATAAAGCACTACCCAAGGAAAAAAAATGAAGTTCGAATGACTAGCTCCAAAGAAATAGAGATACACAAATTGCCTGAAAAAGAAATCAAAGTAACTGTCAGTGAAACTCAGTGAGCTACAAATGAACAAAGACAATAAACGATGTCAGGAAAACAACACATGAACAAAACGATAAGTTCAATAGAAATAGTAATCATAAAAAAGAATCAAATAGAAATTATGGAGCTGAAGAATCCAGTGTCCAAAGTGAAAAATACAATAGAGAGCTTCAACAGAAGACTTGATCAGGCAGAAAAAAGAGTAAGCAAACTCAGAGACAGATCTTTTGAAATTATCCAATCAGAAGAACAATAACATCAGAAAGAGTGAAGAAAGAAAACAGGGCTTAAGAAACACCATCGAGAAAATGAATATATGCATTATGAAGGCTACAGAAGGATAAAAGCAGAGAAAACTTATTTTATGTTAAAAATAATGATGTAAAATTTCTCAAATCTGTATAGGGAAATGAGCTTTCAGATTCAAAAAGACTAAAGAGTCTTAAATATGTTTAATATAAGGAGGTCTCCACTGGGACACAGTATAATCACACTGTAAAAAGTCAAAGACAGATAATTTTGAATGCAATAAGAAAAAAGTGACTCTTCATATACAAGGCAACTACTATAAATCTATAAGCATATTTCTTAGCAGAAACTTTGCAGGCCAGGACAGAGTGAGATGATATATACTTAAAGTTCTGAAAGAAAAAAGATCACTGAGATTACAATATCTAGAAGAAAGTCTTTACCAATCAATTTTTACTTTATATATGACTGGATTAAGTTCACGAATCAAATACATATAGTGGCTGAATGGATTTTAAAAACACATGACCTAACTACATACCACTTCTAAAAAACTCCCCTTCAGCTTAAAGGACACACACAAGCTGAAAATAAAGGACAAATGGGTCCTTTATTACAAAATCAAATGATAAAATTATAAATATCTTGGAAAAAAAATGGAAATGCAACATAACAAAACTAATGAGATGCAACAAAAGCAGTTCTAAAAGGGATTTTTAAATTAATTTTTCTATTTTTTTATTTTTGTGGGTACTTGTTAGGTGTATATGTTTATGAGGCATGTTAGATATTTAGATACAAGTATGCAATGTGTAACAATAACATTAGGGTAAATAGAGTATCCATCACCTCAAGCACTTATCCTTTGTGTAAACAATCATATTATACACTTAGTCATTTTTAAATAAACAATTAAATTATTTTTGCTATAGTCTTTCTGTTGTGCTAGGAAATACCGGTTCTTACTTACTCTTTCTAACTATTTTTGTACCCATTAACCATCCACATTCCTCCATAGCATCCCCGCTTCCAACCAGCCCTCAGAGCCTCTGGTAACCATCTTTCTAGTCTCTAACTGCATGAGTTCAATTGTTTTAAATTTTAGCTCCCAGAAATAAGTGAGAATATGCAATGTTTGTCTTTCTGCACATGGTTAATTTCATTTAACATAATGACCTCCAGTTCCATCCATAATAACATAATTACTAATAACTTAGTAATGCAAATGATTGAATGTCACTTTTAATGGCTGAATAATATTCTACTGTGTATGTGTACCACATTTTCTTTATCTGTTGATGGACACTTAGGCTACTTCCAAATCTTGGCTGTTGTAAATAGTGCTGCAATAAACCTGGAAAGGCTGTTATCAGTTCAATATACTGTTTTCCTTTATTTTGGTTATAGAACTGTGAGCAGAACTGCTAGTTCACACGGTAGTTCTATTTTTATTATTTTGAGGAACCTTCATACTGTTCTCCATAGTGGTTGCACTAATTTAAATTTCCACCAACAATGTATGATGGTTCTTTTTTCTTCACATTCCCGTCAACATTAGTTATTGCCTGTCTTCTGGATATAAGCCATTTTAAGTGGGGTGAGAAGATAACTGCATTTTAGTTTTGATTTGCATTTCTCTTATGATCAATTATTTTGGACACCTTTTCATATACCCGTTTGCCATTTGTATGTCTTCTTTTGGGAAATGTCTATTCAAATTACTTGCCCATTTAAAAATCAGATTATTAATTTTTTTTTGCCCTATACAGTTGTTTGAGCTCCTTATACATTCTGGTTATTAATTTCTTGTCATATGGGTAGTTTATAAATATTTTCTCTAATTCTGTGGGTTTTCTCTTCACTTTGTTGATTATTTCCTTTGCTATGCAAAAGCTTTTTAACTTGATGTAATCGCATTTGTCTATTTTTACTTTGTTTGCCTATGCCTGTGTGGTATTGCTCAAGACGTCTTTGTCCACTTCAATGTCTTGAAGAGTTTCCCCAGTGCTTTCTTGCAGTAATTTCATAGTTTGTGGTCTTAGATTTAAGTGTTTAACCAATTTTGATCTGATTTTCTATATGGCAAGAGGTAGAGGTCTAGGTTTATTCTTCCGCTTATGGATATTCAGTTTTCTCAGTACCATTTGTTGAAGAGACTTCTTTTCCCAAAGTATACTCCTGGAACATTTGCCAAAAAAGAGTTCAGCATAGATGTATGTATTTATTTCTGGGTTCTCCGTTCTGTTCCATTGGTCAATGTGTCTCTTTTTATGCCAGTGGCATGCTGCTTTACTTACTATAACTCTGTAGTATAACATGGAGTCAGGTAACGTGATTCTTCCAGTTTCATTCTTTTTGCTCAGCATAGCTTTGGCTATTCTGGTTCTCTTGTGGCTCCATATAAATTTTAGGATTGCTTTATCTATTTCTGTGAAGAAAATCCTTGGTATTTTGACAGAAATTGAATTAAGTCTATAGATTGCTTTGTCTAGTATGGATACTTTAACAATACTAATTCATCTAATCCATGAACACGGACTATCTGTCCATTCTTCTTGTATCCTATTTACTTTCTTGCATTAATATTTTAAACTTTTTATTGTAGAGGTCTTTCACTTCAGATAAATCCAACTAGGTTATGGTTATGATCTTTTTAATGGATTATTTATCATAAAACTGTTGGAACTAACAAACAAGTTCAATAAAGTTGCAGGATACAAAATCCACATACAAAATTCAGTTACATTTCTATACACTAACAACACACACTATACTTTTAAAAATTAAGAAAAGAGTCCCATTTAAAAGGCATTGAAAAGAATAAAATGCTTGCATATAAATTTAACCAAGAAGATGAATGATCTGCATACTAAAACTATAAAACAATAATAAAAAATTACAGTGGACACAGTAAATGCAACGATGTCCCATGTTCACAGATCAGAAGAATTAATATTGTTAAAATGTACATACTACCCAAAGCAATCTACAGATTAAATGTAATCCTTATGAAAAATTCCAAGGGTATTTTTCATAGAAATAGAAAAAAATCCTGAAATTAATACATAACTACAAAAGACCCTTAACACCCAAATGAATCTTGAGCAAGTGTAGAAGAAAGCTGAAGACATCACACTTCTTCATTTCAAATTATGTTACAAACCTCTAGTAATCAAAATAGTATGTTATAGGCATAAAAGAGACATAGACCAATGGAACAGAAAACACAACCCAGATATAAACCCATGCATGTATGGTCAATTAATTTTCAACAAGGGATCCAAAGATATACAATGAGGAAAGGACAGTCTCTTCAATAAATGGTGTTGGAATAATTAGATATCCATATGCAAAATAATATAACTGTTTGTTTTGTACCATACAGGAGAACCAACTCAAAATGGATTAATGACTTAAATGTAAGACCTGAAACAATAAAACTACCGGAAGAAAACAGAAAAAAAGCTCACTGACATTGATCTTGGCCATAATATTTTGGATATCACACCAAAATCTCAGGAAACAAAAGCAATAATATGCAAGTGGGAGTTATGTAAAACTAAAAAGCTTCTACATAGCAAAGGAAATAAACAACAAAACAAAAAGGCAACTGCTATGGTTTTAATGTGTTTTCCAAGTTCTATAAGTAAGAAAATTAATCCTCAATATGGCAGTATTGAAAAATTGGGGCCTGTAAAAGTTAATAGGATTATGAGGGCTCTACCCTCATTAATGAATTAATCCATTCATGGATTAGTGGTGTAATAGATTAATGGGTTATGGGGATGGAACTGGTGATTTTATAAGAGAGAGAGCTAAGCAAATATGATCAGTCCCCTCACTACCATGTGATGCCTTTCACTACCTCAGGACTCTGCAGAGGGTCCCCACCAGCAAGATGTTCTCACCAGATATACCCCGCTATTTGGACATCTCAGCCTCTATAACGCTAAGAAATAAATTTCTTTTCTTAATAGATCGCACAGTTTCAGGTATTCTGTTATAAGCAACAGAAAATAGCAACCTAAGAAATGGGTTAATATCCAAAATATACAAGGATCTCATACAACTAAATAGCAAAACAAAACAGAAAAACAAAACCAAAAAAAACCCTAATTACAAAATGGGTAAAGGAAATGAATAGACATTTCTCCAAAGAAGATATACAAACAGCTGACAAATTTGTGAAAACTGCTCAACATTACTAGTCATCAGGGAAATTCAAATCAAAACCACAATAAATTAGCACCACACCTATTAGTATGGCTATCCTAAAATGTTTTTGTCATCCACAGACAATTGTTATCGTCTTTTGGTCCTCTTTAAAATACGTTTTTATAATCAGCTATAAAATTTAACAGGTGCTCTTAATTCAGGATTGTGATTATTAACTCTGGAGTTTGTGACATTAGAATAGAGGAAAAACTTCCAAATAGAAGAGTAAATGGTATTTGGTTTTCTTTGGACTACATTTTGTATAAATATGTTATTAGTACATGTTCCAAAAATTATGGGAAACTTCTATAATTCTGATATGATTTAGTGTACATTATTAATAATTAATATTGTCATGTAAAATTGTTGTATGCCACAAAAGTAACCAAAATTCCTAGTCAGTCATAGTTTTAATAGTGGCTATCCTAATTATTTTGTCATCCACAAACATTTTGTCTTGCTTTGGTCCTTTTCAAAAGGCAGTTTATAATCAGATATAAGACTCTGAGTACAGGTCCCTGATACTTTAAAAATTGTGCTATTCAAATACAGGAAAAGAAAAAAAAACTTCTAGGACTCTCACAGAAAACTAGTGTGTTAAACACGGCTAAATCTCTTGTTTTCAGAGTCAAGATAACTTATTTCTTTAGAGCTATTGGCAACTTTTAACAAGTGAAATAATATACTCCTGTAAACAAAATTTACAGAATATTTGTTTCTCTCTACCTGATTTCTCCAGAATGTGGGAACTATTTCTGAGTATTCTCAATTTATGGTACTATAGTTAATTGTGCAAGTGCAATAAGAATCTGTTTTCTTTTATAATAGGACACAATTGGAGAAATTGGTCATTTTACCAAGGCTTTGACTGGAATGGCATGCTCCCTTTAAAGAATCAAAGATCAAAGTTGACTTATAGAGCCAATTAAAGCCCGTTGGGGAATCTGGCCTAATACTTTGTGCACAGAGTCCCTGTACAAGGTTTGCGACCTGTGGTAAGTAAAGAATGTCACTTTCTAACAGGTCCAGGAACCCCAAGTTATCTTGGGACCTCAAGAGAAGAGGAATTTGCTCAACTCAAATATATTTGAGGGTACAGACCCATCGCTGGACTTGACCTTTAAAAAGTCTTATCTGAGATGCTTCATAGAATAGAGTTCCATCAAAGCCAATTAAAGCCTACATGAAAAATAATTATTCTTGCTGCACTTTATGCAAATAATCAGACCAAGTACGGTAAGACTAAAGTTTTATTTTATAAACTGCAAATCAATTCTATCATGATTTTTTTTTTTAAAAATGAAGACTGGAGAAAAAAAATTATGCTTCAAAGGAAAAACTATAGTACACTGTTGTTAGCTGTTCTTGAAGTTTTTTTTCCTGTCCTTTAGACTAAATTCTGAATTCTTTGTAGGTTAGAAGTCTCCAAGCTAATGCTTTCAAATCTTTGCTTTTAAAATTAGGAATTGTACTCCTTATCCTAGGACTCTTTATTTACCGTATAGTACACAGTTCACTTAAATACTGTACTAAAACTGTAGATGGAGGTAATAATGTTTTTATCATGCTAGCCTTGAAAGCCCAGCCATGCCTGCATGAGTATGCTCAGACAGTTGCAAAACAATTCCATTCTTCTCACCTTGTGGCCAGAGTGATTGATGGCCTTTTCCCATATTCAAAGCATACACCTTAAGATTAAATTGTTATAAAACACAAACAGAGGGATTGAAACCCTAATTTTGCAAAATTATGACTGAAACAGTGAAACAGAGCTAACTTAACCAACTCCATCTTCCTTCTAATCTCCAAGCTGTCCTGCTCATTCGTGGGCATAGGCTGAACTAACTTTGGGAGGAACTTAGTTTATAGTTTAAACAAAGACAGTAACAACCCTTTCCCAAAGCAGACCTCCTTCTTGCCTGAGGACTAGATTGCCTTTGTAGGACTAACATTAGCGACAATATTAGAGATTATGGTTTAGGAGTCATGCAGCTGGAATCTACAAGATTCTGACCCTCTCTATACTGCTCCGAAGATCAATGCTTGAGATATTTTGCAGACCCTGCATGTGATGGATGAGCTGGCACCACCCAGATCAACAAAGTAACTCATCTAATCTTGTGGCCCCCACCCAGGAACTGACTCAGTGCAAGAAGACTGATTCTACTCCCTGTGATTTCATCTCTGACCAATCAGCACCCTGGCTCACCGGCTTACCCCGACCCACCAAATTATCCTTGAAAACTCTGCTCCTTGAATTCTTGGGGAGACTAATTTGAGTAATAATAAAACTCCTGTCTCCCACATTAAAAAAAAAAAAATCCAATGTCTTTTTTCACAGTAATACAAAACACAATCCTTAAACTCTTATAGAACCACAAAAGACCCTAAAGAGTCACAATAATCTTGAGCAAAAAGAACAAAGCTGGAGGCATCACACTGTCTGATTTTAAAATATATTATAAAGCCATTGTAATAAAATAGCATGGTACTGACATAAAAACAGACACATCAACCAATGGAACAGGATAGAAGCCCAGAATAATTACACTTATTTACAATCAACAGATTTTTAATAAAGGTGACCAGAACACATAATGAGGAAAGAACAATCTCCTCAATAAGTGATGCTGGAAAACTGTATTTGTATATGCAGGAGAATAAAACTGGAACCTAATATAATACCACATGCAAAAAACAACTCAAAATAGATTAAAGACTTTAAATATAAGAACTGAAACTGTAAAACTACTAGTAAACATAGGAAAAAGCTCTATGACACTGGTTTGGGCAATGGTTTTTTAGATATGACCCCAAAACACAGGTAACAAAAGCAAAAAAGACAAGTGGGATGGCATCAAACTAAAAAGTTTCTGCACAACAAAAGAAACAACCCACAAAATGGGAGGAAATATAAATATTTGCAAACCATGCATCTAATAAGTTAATATCCAAAATATATAACGAACTCAAACAACTCAATAGAAAAGCAACAACAACAAATAGCCCAATTAAAAAATGGGCAAAGGACCTAAACAGATATTTTTCAAAAGGAGGCATACAAATGGCCAATAGGTACATTTTAAAAATGCTTAGCATTATTAGGGAAATACAAATTAAAACCACAGTGAGATATCACCTCACACCTGTTGACATTTATAAAAATTATGAGAGATAAAAAGTGTTGGAGAGGATGTGGAGAAAAGGGAACTCAAATATTGTTGGTGGAAATGTAAAATCCTACAACCATTATGGAAAATGTTATGGAAATTCTTTAAAAAACTAAAAGTAGAACCACTATACAATCCAGTAATCCTACCTCTGCGTATATATTCAAAAACACTGAAATCCATAGGTCAAAAGGATATCTGCACTCCCATGTTCATTGCAGCATTATTCACAATGGCCAAGACATAAAAACAACCTGAATATCCATCAGTGGATAAATGGATAAAAAAAATATGGTACACATACACAATAGAATACTACCCAGCCTTTAAAAAGAGAGTAGTCCTGTCATTTGTGACAACATGAATGAATCTGAAGGACATTATGCTAAGTAAATAAGCCAGGCACAGAAAGACAAAATAGCACATGATCTCACTTATATGTGGAATCCAATAAATTAGAACTCATAAAAGTAGAGAATATAATGATGGCTACCAGAGGCTGGGTAATAAAGGGACAGTAGGAATGGGAAGTTGCTGTTGATTAAAGAATGGAAAGTTTCAGACAGAGAAGAGAAAGAGGATTTCAGATCTACTGCACAGTAAGGTGACTATAGTCAATAACAATGTATTACATATTTCAAAATAACTAAGAGTTAATTTTGAATGTCTCACTATAAAAACTGATAGGTAAACAGGATGATGAATATATATATATATATATATATATGTTTTTTGGAGACAGAGTCTTGCTCTGTTGCCCAGGTTGGAGTGCAGTGGTGCAATCTTGGCTCACTGCAAGCTCTGCCTCCCAGGTTCATGCCATTCTCCTGCCTCAGCCTCCTGATTAGCTGGGACTACAGGCGCCCGCCACCACACCCGGCTAATTTTTTTAGTAGAGACGGAGTTTCATCGTGTTAACCAGGATGGTCTCAATCTCCTGACTTCGTGATCCGTCTGCCTTGGCCTCCCAAAGTGCTGGGATAACAGACGTGAGCCACCGCGCCCAGCTGTGATGAATACGTTAATTAGTTTACCTTAATTATGCCAGAATGTATACATATATCAAAACACCAATTTGCATAAATGCATACAATTATAAATTGGTGTAAATAAATAAATATTTAATAAAATAAATATTTTAATAAAGATTTATATTGTGATACCCCAAAAAAGCACTAAAAATAATTTAATTACAGTAGTCCCCCATTATCAGCAGGAGATAACATTCCAAGACCTCCTGTGGCTATCTGAAACCCCAGATATACCAAATCCTGTATAAACTGTATTCTTCCATCTGGTAACTGATACAGCAACTAAGTGACTAACAGGTGGGTAGATATATAGGGTGAATATGCTGGACAAAGGGATGATTTACATACTGGGCAGTAAGAGCTGGACAATGTAAGATTTCATCACGCCACCTAGAATGGTGCACAATTTAAAATTAATTATCTATGTGTGGAATTTTCCATTTAATATTTCCAGATCATGGTTGACCATAGGTAACTGAAACCACAGAAAGTGGAATCATGGATAAGATTGTACTACTGTAATAAGAGGTCTAAGTCATAACCAATAGTCAGGTTAAACATAATCATAATAAAAATTCAAAAGCAGGCAGAAAAGAAGAAAAAACAGGTGAAACAAATAGAAAACAACTAGCAGGCTGGGCAGATTTTAACCAGACCTCATAAAAGTGATTACATTAAAGGTAAATGGTCTAAAAATACTAAGTAAAATACACAGGTGGTCAAATTAAATAATAAAACAAGAGCCAAATATATGCTGTATACCACAAACTCTCTATATAAAAACATGGAAAGGTTAAAAGAAAACTGATGTAGAAAATCTACCATGCAAGCCCACCTCCAAAGAAAGCTAGAGTGGTTATATTAATATCAAAGTAGCCTTCAAAAACAGAAATATGAGTTGGAATACAGAGAAAATTGATCATGGTAAAGGATAACCAAGATGACATAAAAATCCTAGATGTGCACCTAGCAAAAGAGTTCCAAAAAACATGAAGCAAAAACTGATACAACTAAAAGGAAAAATACACAAGTGCACAACTATTGATTAAAATTTCAACACAACCTTTTCAGTAATTGAATAAACAAGTATACAGAAAATCATTACGAGTCAAGACTTCAATAACAATATCATCTGACTTAATCAACTAGCAGCCGATTAAACATTCTTTTCAAGTGGACATTCAGCAAGATAGACATAAAACAAACCTTAACCAATTAAAAAGGACTGATATCATACCAAGTGTTTTCTCAGACTATAATAAAATTAAATTATACATCAATAACAGATATCTGTAAAACCACAAATATTTGGAGATTAAAAATATACTTCTAAATATCTCATGCGAAGAGCAAGTTAAAAATAAAATTAGAACATGTTTTAAGTTGAATAAAAATTAAAACCTAATGTATTAAAATGTATAAGGTTCTAAAGAAATGCTTGAAGTGCAATGGATGGTGCAAAACACTTCCATTAAAAAAAAAGAAACAGATTTCATTCAGTTGTCTAAGAACAATGACCCTAACACCTGTTCCTTTTTCCTTTCCATCAGAGTTAATTATCTGTAAGGAAGATACATACATCCGAAAGACAGATTTACCAAACACATGCATGTGCATTTTGAAGCCAGACATTATAATCAATTAAGATCCATTCCTAGAACATCTGGTCACCAGCCAGGCATTCAATTTAGGAACTATCACTTTAAGCATTAAATGCAACTACTTGCAATAACATTTTGTCTCCTTCCTTTGAAAGTAAAAATATCTGCTTCAAAACTATAGTTTTGTAATTCAAAAGAAAGTTTACCATATTGTTTACTACTTGTTTTCTTATAGTTGAACTTGGAAACAGACAAAATACACAAGAGAAAAGCATCATTAATATGTGTTTCATAACATCTAAAGTTACGGTTATAAATAATGTGTCTTTAGTTTAAAGTGACCAACCATCACAGATTGCCCAAAACTATAGGGATTCCAGAGACATGGGATTTTCAGTGCTGAAACTGGGCAGTTTCTGAGCAAAATATGACAAGTTGGTGATCCTAGGCATACATGTCGAATGAATCATACAGATATATTTTAATCGAACAATTATAAAAATAAATTATTAATAGCAAATCTCTGAAAACAAAATAATTCAATGTTTGCCTTAAAACATATTAACTTGATTTGTTACTTATTTTCATGGGATCTACATTAATGTCGTTAAATCCACAGGTTATGTCTTTATGGCCCCAGTCATAGGCCCACTGATGCTTCCTAGCATGGCTCTGTGCATGTTTTCAGTATGTTCTCTTTTTTTCGTAACTACCACAACTTCCTCTAGTTCTCAGTATTACTAAGACTGTTGGTGCAAATGTACTTGAGATCCCCAGTTCGACCTGCTCCTATTTTTCCAAATGTGTAGCAAAGTAACTAGGCTAGACCTGCCGCTGACTAGCCTTTCTTTTTCTCTCCTTTTACATTGGTGTAGTTAATGCAATGGTTCTCAACGGATGTCAGTGCCTATGTGTGTCAGCGTGTAAGAATGTGTGAAAGTATGTTTTGGGGGAGTACCACAACCACTAAAAGCACTTCTACAAATAACACAGATTCCCACCCCCAAAAGATTCTAGATTGTTTGCTAGAGAACTGGAGTGGGAAGTAGCAAAGAATAGTTTGAATATGTCTCATAAGTAATTCTGATATATATATCCCAACTCTCCAAGCTCTGCCAACACACACACACACACACACACACACACACACACACACAAACTTATGCACTCCACTGGAATCTTGATGAACCAATTATCTATTTCATTCTTGCTAGTAGTGAGCTAGTAGAGATTATTCTATGTTAAGCCTATAATTTTATTATTTATTCTTTCCCTACTGGGAAACATTATTGTCAGGGATGTTCTATAGTATACTTATGTAAAGTATTACCATATTTCATTTTTTTTCCTCTTGTAATTTCTTACACACAAAAGAAATCTGGAATGGATTATGTGTCAGTTATTACATCGGGCCCATGAGATCATGTTGCTTTCACATGGGATGTGGCAAACTTCCCAGGGTCACTAAATGGACTACTTAGGAAATCCCAAGCCCCAGAAAATGGTCTCTGGAAGATACCTGGTCTGTTGATTCACATCCTGGACTCATTTCATCATTGGTGTTTTGTTCATTGGCTTAGCCGAGATGAGGTAATGATATCTGAATTTATCAGATAATATTCCTTTCAATCTCACATAAATTTGTGGAGGATCCAAGTAAGACTCTATGTATTTATATGAGGATGCTCTCCTCACTGGACATGAATGTGGCTACCATTATTACTATATGCTTAAATAAAACAAAGACATCCTTCTTAGGTGGTTTGAGGCAGTAATTTCCAACTTTATTGCTTTATTTGGTTCAAAATAAACATTCTTCTCTATTTGCCAGCACTCATCATTCCTGAAAACAAAAATGCAAAATAAAACAAAAGTGGTCTAGGACATATCAGGGGGAGACAGCCAGAATCCCTGACATCTATCGTTTGCTTCTTGATTGGTAATCATGGTGTTTGCTTGCAATCAAAAAGGTAAGAGGATTGAAAGAATCTCAAAATAGGTTTGCAAGTGTTGACAGACTCAATAGAATATTTCTGAAGGTCAAGACAAGTCATAGGAGAAGAATTTTCTTGTTATCAGATGCCCAAATGATATCACCAACATCCAAGTCACCACCAGCAGTACTGTAGGAGGGTAACATTTTGGAATTCTTAGTAAAGTCTCATTAATCAGACTTTACTAATAGGAAATTTGTGTCTATCCAGACAGAAATTGAATTAAATTTTACCTTTGTACCCTGAATGAGAATTGAAAATATAAGCATACTAACAAATTTGAAATGAATGTAAACTGTTTAATCGCTTTATAATAGTATTGACAAATTCATAAAGATAGAGAGCAGAATAGAAGAATGGTGTTACACAGAGGGTACAATGGAACTTAATGGGTCAATATGAGATGATGCAAAATTTCTGGAGATGGATAGTGGTGATGCTTCCCAAACAATGTGAATGTACTTAATGTTACTGAACTGTCTACTAAAAAATGTTTAAATGGTAAAAGAGAAAAAAATAGTACTGAATGCAAACAATTATTTCAAATCTTAGTTCAACTATTATGTTCTTTCAGGTAGAACATATACATTCTTAAAAATATTCTCTCAGTTTGAAACATTTGACTATTCAATTCTACCTACCACAAACATTTATTTCCAGTAATCTGGAAATGTTAGTATACATAGTGGTGCGCCAGCCTGACTCAGTCGTTAGCTACTGGAAATAAATCCTCACTTCACTAGATTCTAGCTGAGAGTTAGACAAGTTTCTTAGTTTTCTCTTCTACAAAATGATGCGTTTAATGGTAATTACCTTATAGGATCTTTATAAGATTTAAATGAATTCATGTATGTGAAGCACTATGAATAGTTCCTGGCATATAGCAAACATTAAGTAAATGTCAGCTAATGTATTCTGTAATGATATTACAAAAATGTGAGGTTTTGTTACTATGTAAAATACGTATACATGGATAAAGTAGGGATAGCTATTTTTTAGATAATACACAAGTGCTGATGAGAGCAAATAAAATATGCTGAAGAATTTGCAAAAACATTTTAAGAAAACTATTCCAGTTGTTTAAGTTTAAAGGTTTATAGGCAACTTATCTTTCTATTGTACAATGATTCTTCAGCTGAAGAATAATGCTTATATATGTATGTCCTCTAAGCAGTAGATGATGCAGGAGAACAGCCTTTGCCACATTTCATTTGCAGACTATTAATGGGCAACAACTTTAATTGTTATTTATTTATGTTTAAAATTTAATGAAGATATGAATAATTTTAAATTTTTATCACATTACAAAAATGGAATATTAAACTTGCAATGTATCTAGCCATCTCATTTTCTAGAAGTATATCAAATGGAATTTATCACAGGAAATAGTTATTTAAAATGCGAATAAGCATGAATAATGAATAATAGGAGTAGCCATTACCTATTAAAACCGCACTTACACAAAGAAGGAAATCCTATACCAGAGTCGCTATTTTCCTGTTCATAAATCTGACTGAGAGGACCACTCTTCTATGAACTGACACTAACTGTTTACTGCCTATACCAAAATTTTCTCCAACTGTTGACAAACCAGTCACAAGGGTGCACAGCAGAGGATGGGACCATTTTTTTTACTATTCTTTTAGACAATTTCTCCTACATAGCTTGGCAGAAAGCCTGTCACAGTTTGAACAGAATTGTGCACAATATGTGCAGCTCAGCCAAAACTCATTAAGTGCCTTTGTCTCATGCATCTTGTGACACACAATATTGCACCCCTGATGAGCAATGCCTCCAAATGTGATGTTAACATTAAGATCACCAGAAACCATTAATTTACTAGTCAAATTACATCTCTCAGCAGCATTTAGACAATGTTCTAGGGAATAATCTGCCTATCACCAAGTATAAATAAAATTTTAATGAGTGTTTTCCAGGTACTTCAAACACAGGTTAAGAAAGTGCTCTGGAATATACTTCATGACAAATGTGTTACCAGATAAGACTTTAATTTAAAGCTAACATATTCTATACATTTTTTTCCAGCTACAAACAGTATTTCCACAGCTCTCTGGCTTTATTCAAAGGCCGCTTTCTTTCAGAGAATTAAGGTAAGTCTTCAATTTTTAGCTCTATCTTCTTTTCATTGATGTCTATTTCCAGGTCCACATTTTACTTTGCCTCCTGTGCTGCATTGCATTCCACATCTGTATTTTCCCATGTTGTAGGCTACTCCTAGAATGCCTTTTCTTATCTCAAATAAAGCCAACTACCAGTTATTTCCCTCTCTTTCTAACAGATCTAGAAAATAGCCTCCATCAGTGAATTATCTCTGACTAGCTAGAAGGCAGCGTGACCTCTTCCAACTCCCTTTGTTAGATATTCTCAAACCGTCCTTGGTACC
Organism: Mandrillus leucophaeus; assembly: GCF_000951045.1. Taxonomy (NCBI): domain Eukaryota; kingdom Metazoa; phylum Chordata; class Mammalia; order Primates; family Cercopithecidae; genus Mandrillus; species Mandrillus leucophaeus. The sequence continues at coordinate 1,024,053 of NW_012107264.1, forward strand.
ACAAAGTGCGGTTATCACTATACCTTTCCACATATAAATATACTTATTATTTAAACTTACATTTTAAAATTATGCTTGCTTTCTCTGTCACAGATTATAAACCCAAAGCTATAAGACTCTTTGCCTGACTAGGCACAGACTCTAGAGCATCGTCATATACCAAGAGACATTTAACAAGTCGCGTGCTGCACATTGTTATCGACAAAATGTGGTAAACATAATAGCCAAGATGGTTAAATACCAATAAGTTATATTCCTCAACATCAGCGATTTCTTCAACTACATTATCTAACACCCTTATTGTCTATCTTTACCTGGGACATATCCTTGATTGATAAGTGAGCAATCCTTTATCTTCCAATGACAAAATCAAATAAACTACATGACAACCTGAGCAATAAGGCAAAAATTGATCTTCAACGCTAATAAAAAAAACCCCAAAATCATCAAAAAATAGATCAATTTAGCCATTGACTGTGGACAAGGCCATCACACATAGGTCAAAATTCAACTGCATTTGATCTAACAATCAAGAGGTCATTGTCTTCCCTTTGCTATTTGCTAAATTCTAGCTGCAGCGTGTCTCCTGTACTTCATTTTCTTTAAAGCATCTTAAGACAGTGATAACATCACATTTATTGATTTGGAAAATAATTCCGATTTAGAAAACAGTTATAAATGGCAAAATTTTATCAGTTTTGTTTTTAATAGATAATGGGCTAAGATATAAAAACGTATTTTGCAAATGTAAAATCCTCTTATTTTGAGTAACACCACAAAATGAAATACTGCTTCCTAATTTGCTGATAAAAGTATTAAAGGAGAAGGCCAATAAAATGATTTGTACAAGCAGCTGAGCTCATCATTCAATAAAATCCATAGGAATGATAAGTCATGTCCTACAATAGCTATTTCTAGAGACCTGAACGTGGCAATAATATAAGATCAGTCTTATACAGATTTTGTGACTGATGATTCAGACCAGAAACAAATGAAAGCTTAGAACCTCTCAAAAGTTAGTGCTCAGTTTTGTAGCAAATTCATTTTACTATTTTTTAAAAATATTTTTAAGCCTCAATAAAGAAGATTAAAAATAAGAAGGTTCATAAGAATGTTTGCTCAAAAAATAACAAGTTAGAAAAAAAACAATCACATGAAGACTTTGGAGCAAAAACATTAATGGCATGAAGCCTGTAATTAAATATGATGACTGAGGGATGATTCTGAAGCCTAATCACCTAGTACCAAATTGTACCTGTCTTGCCTTCTAGCTGGGCAATTAGGAAAACTTCCTTAAGCTCTCTTGCCTTCTTCCTCTCATTGGCAAATAGGGATAATAACAGTACCTACCTCAAACACTTATGTGTTAATATAGACACAGCTCTTACAACAGTGCCAGGTACGTAGGATGTGCTACATTTGACTTTTTATTATTATTTCTGATAAGCTCTCATCATGTCTTTAGTGCATTTTCTAATGGCATCTGTTTGTTTCTTTCATTTGAGGTTCTTTTGGCTTAAGCCAAAAGATGCATAAATAGCTGCTTGTTTTCTTTTTTCTTTTGTTTTCCTTTTCTTCTTCTTCTTTTTTTTTCTTTTTTCTTGAGACGGAGTCTCTCTCTGTCGCCCAGGCTGGAGTGCAGTGGCACGATCTCGGCTCATTGCAACCTCCGCCTCCCGGGTTCAAGGGATTCTTCTGCCTCAGCCTCCCGAGTAGCTGCCATGATAGGCCTGCGCCGCCGCGCCCGGCCTGCTGCTTGTTTTCCTATGTTCCTGATGGGATGAGACCTATTTCAGTGAAGCATCCTTTTTAAAGTAGCAACTGAAAGTCCCCAACATGATGAGTCCTCCGGGGTGAATAACAGTCTTCAACTGGAAGCCAAAGATTAAAAAAAAGAAATTTCTAAATATTAAAAGTGCCATGATGATAACTTTGAAACTTAATGGCAAAAGATGGCGATAGCAATATCTACAATGGCAGTTGTCTGAAATGAGTGCCAATTAGGTCATGGGAACCTACAAAAAGACTACGAGTGCTCCATTACACATCGCTGATTTGAGTAAACAGGGAAGCAGTATATATATGCAAATTGTGTGAAGAGAACATATTGCAAATATATTTCTACAGCTATGTTACCCATTTTCCTACTGCGTGTCTAATGAACAAGGGAGTTCCAGTCTTTATTAATAGCCTGTAGGATTAGCATTTGCTTTACAAAGAAATTGTCAATAATAGAAAGGGGAGTTCCCAGAAGTTACCCACTCTACTAATCAGCACACTTAACTACTGACACATGGATTTCAAAATTGACCAACACAGAATCAGAAACCTGTACCATAGTGTTTTAAACACTTCGGGCATGGAACGTAAATGAGTACTAGCAGTGTCCTAACCACAAATGTATTTTGAGCAAGAAAACATTTCAAAACCATCTTTGTTGTGTCCTAATGCTTCAAGCACTTTGGCCAAACAGTCCTACCATGTAAGAATTCCCTCCACTGGGATGGAATGGTTGAGGAAATTTCAAAATAGCTGTATCCTTTTAAGGAAACTATTCCTGTTGTTGGCTAACGAAAAAGCTTGTGTGTAGATTTGTCTTCAAAGATCTTTGTCAACAGGTGTTAATAAGTTTGTTAATATCACGATTGGCTACTCTTCATGTACATTAAACATTAAGTGTTAGAGAATAGAGTGATGATATGTAGAACATGCTATATAATTATTATTTTTCCACTTTTTTCTGAGAAGCCTGCTGCCATTAAGGAACATCAGTTGGCAAAAATAATTCACAATCCCCTACAGCACCACTTCTGCTGTAGCTTTCTAGAAAAACCAAACGCTACAAGCTTCTTAGGGATGAGAACAGTTTTGCAAACATAGATGAAGGCTTCATTTGTGCCTTTTCACTTAACAGTTCTCAACAAAACCATTTTTGTACTGATTATTTGTGACTCTATTCTATTTTGAGAAGATTTTTCTGACCAAAATTTATGTTGAAAAAACTCACAAAGATAAAGAAAATGTTATCTGTTTCCATAACACAATTTTTAATAGCATTTTCCTCTAAGATCAGGCCATTTTTTTTTCTTATACAACATTTTTCTCATGAAAAACTACTTTAGACATGAGAAGGTATTCTTTTCCAAATGAATCATGACAGAATTTTTGTGAAGATGCTAAATTATCTATATGAGGAACTCTCTTTCACATTTCGCAGGGATTTTGAAATCCTACCTTGAGCAGAAATTCAACAGAAGATACCGTGGTCAGGACCTCTCCAGCTAAATGAAAAATTGATGTAATTTTCTTCTACAGACAGCCTTAAAAAATCTTTACTCAATTCTCCAGATAATTTAGATAAAAATGGTAGCTGGAGTTTGATTTAACTAAAAAAATCTCACCTTTCCTTCAGCTATTTGACTATATGGGCATGACCTTAGATGAACACAGCAGAAATGTAGAATTTAGGTCAATGAAAACAAATTAATATATAAAATCTAGTGTTTCCAATTCTAGTGATGGCTTACGAAACTTCACTTTCTCTATTGATAAGAAAAATAATTATTAGTGATAGATTAATGAAATAGCTTTAAAACCGTGTATTTGACAGTTTAAGTAAAGTTTATGCTGTGTAAGTTCAAATTTTACTGCCTTTTTAATAATTTGTAAATCATGTTGACACTTGTAAGAAAAATGTCCATATTATTTTAAGTCCAAATTTTACTGCTTTATTATTTCTATTATGTATTTTGGAAATGGAAATCTTTTGACCTTAAAATAATCAAGTAATAAAATAAAGTAGTAAAAGAAATTGAAAAGCCATGCATCTGACTCTTTATTTCAAACCATTAAGATGAAAGTCAGAAAAAATTGATGACTTCTATTCATAACCAATTGAAAAAGGAAGGAAATCTCTCTTTAGCTTGAAAGTGTATATCTAGATGAGAAGGGCCAAAAATGGATAAGCTCTGGTTGGTCAATATACTGAGTAGTTACTGATGTACTGATATTTTTAATAGTTTAGCCTAGATGGCATGACTTTTGTAAGTTTTATGTAAGAAATTGATTGGCTATTCACTAAACTTATTTTCCAAAAAGTGCTTTCTGTTTTAGGAGCACTATGTTACAAACACTGTATCATAAAGGAAAATAAGAAACAATAATGTCCTCTACCTTCGAAATCTCAGTAACATTTTAATGTTAACAATGGTCTGCTTCCTTTTATATCAATGCTAACATTATACTGAACAGTCTTGCTTGAAAAAAATTCAAAAGAATATAACAAAATATGCCAGATATTTGTCAACCACATTGTAGAAAAAAGCCACGATAAAAAATGTGAGATCCCTTTACACAACATATTTCTTAGCATTTGATCAGAAAGCTTTGTTATTGGCACTCATGTAATATTTCAATATAATTACCATGTTGTCTGCTAATCATTACTTACTAACTAAAATTACTAAAGACAAAAACTATGCTTATTCCTATGAAAATATTCAGTTAAGGAGTTTTGAAGTATAAAGTCTTTATTTTTAATATTACCTATTACATATTAAATCAAATGAATTAGAATACTAATCCTGAGAAGTAACTGCTTATAATATAAAAATACTACATCTAAATCTATTTCTGCTCTATGATTATTCTTCAGTCTAGTTGCCTGTACAAATCCAATCTGTGTCCAAGCTTATTTAAAGATGTTAATCTTATCAGAATTTAAATATGACATAGCATTATAAAACATATCTGGTTACTCAAGATTTCTACTAGCAAACATGGCTTTAAGCAGACCCCAAAGGCAAACCCTGTCAGAGGAGGATTCTCTATGCCTATCCTTTTCCAATTTCATCTCACTAGAGTGACCAAGCCACTGAAGAGAGGCCACATCCCTGAAATATTGTTTAGCCCTTGTGTTGAACTATCAGGTATTTTGATACCTTTTCAGAGTTGCAGTCCACATTTCCCCTGTATTGGTTTCCATTATCACATTTATTACAGGCAGTTCTTTGAAAATCATGCTTATAAGGGAAAATATAAAATTCTCATCCATTGAGCAGACCAAACTCCTAAGCTCAATATATTTTTATCTTCTACGTATTTATGGTCCAAGTCTGACCTTCAGTTAAAGAATAAAAACCTCAAGTGAGATAAAGCATCAAAATATATATTATAGTTCCAGCTAGGTTTTAGCTTAGAAGGCCAAGGACATTGTCACTTAGGGAGAATCTCTGCCTCTCAGCAAATCAAAGTGTATTTGCTTTGACTAGTTTCTTAACTGAAACGAAAAGGTAATTTGGATCATTTGTTGAACGTACCAAACCCAGTGGTAAATTCAGCCAATCAGCTATAAGGAGTAAAACAGGCAATTAATATAATTTTTATTAATTATAACCACTGCAATGATGTAAATGTTGCTTGAAATGTTATGTGTTAATTTAGTATGCTACTGTTGCTTCTAGAGAACCTATGAATTTCTAAACTCAAAGGCACCTCCAGAATTCCTGAAAGGTGTTGGCACTGTCATCAGTTATGTTCCCAGATGACTTGGGTATTACAGGCTAAAAGCCACATCTTGTCACCTCTCACAAATAAATCTGTGGTTTGACTCCAACCTAGTACTCTGGTTAAGCACAATTAAATAAACAAGCATAATTTATCCCTGATATTACATTAAGAGTTGGTGAACAGAGGCTATTCATTTACATCTAAGGGCGGGAGAAGAAAGGAAGCACTCAATTGTCTTTTAGAATGTTTAACCCTGAAATCTATTTTTGCACATGGGTCCTTCTAGATGCCTTCTGGATAAGGGCTCAGATTATTACACCAACATGCATTAGTCTATGGCCAAAAAAAAAAAAAAAAAAAAAAAAGAGTTTGATTATGTGAATGAAACTAAAAAAAATCCTGGGGACCAAAGGAATGCCTTCAAACTAGGACAAGAAAATTGTGTGTCTCACGTACTGTAAAAATACAACTTCAGGGACATCTATCTCTGGTTTCAGTTTTGCAATTTTAAATTTTAGTCAAAAATTATTGCTCAGGCATGTCTTTTTTCTCTTCCTATTCCAGAGATATATCTCATGTGTGGAACAAGACGAAGGCTGTTAAGGCAGCTGCTCAAAAATAAAAGGTCTCTAAAAAGCAATAGCTTCAGCTGTATCAAGTCTTCCCTGTGGAGCCATATTCAGGCACATGAGCCAAACACATATCATGTGTCTTCTTCGTCTTATACAAACTGAAAAACAAAAACACTAGGGGAAAGAGAAGACAGTAAAATCAACATTGGGCTTGTCAAGGCAACTTAATTATTTCACCGCAAATTATTGAATTTTATGTCATGGACTCGCCCAAAATTATGTATTCTTATAAAGTAAGCATCTTTGATAACAGATACTGTATTTAACTTATGCCTTATCTTCAATTTAGAAACTGCAGTTTTTTAATGTCCCACGTTTTAGACAATAAATGGAGTCCCCCATGTAAATAAAAAGCATCAGAAATAGAACCTGCCTGTTCTTCCAATCAGAGGCAAGTCAACTGTGAAGCCATCTAGGAAACCACCAGGGACTTCACAGATGAAGTTTCAAATGATATAGTCAATTTCAGTTTCACCTAACAGAAGCAAGAATAAAATTTAACTTTCCCAGGGTTTGATTAAATGAGTATTTTGCTTCCTTCTATTAGAATTCTACATAACAAGTAATGTAAGTGTGCACCCAAGCAATAGCATTATGAAATCAAGAAATGACTTTTGCTGGGAGTCTAACTCTAGAATCATCTTTGTTTCAAATGGATGACATTAGAGAAAAATGATTAGCCTCAGACCAAATAAATTGTATATCTAGTCGTATTCACCACAGCTATGAATTTAAGTTCAGAATTCATCATTTTATTTCACTCACCATATTCCATAAGACTGAATATGTTTCATAGTATCATATGCATAAATGCTGGTAAATGGTTTGAAAAAAAACAAAAAGTGGAAACACTCATATTCTTTCACCCAGTGATGTGCAGTTCCTGAGAAAATCTCTGAAGAAACTAATAAACAACAGCATCAAAATAAACATATGTACAAACATGCTCAATACATTACTAATAATTTTAAGACAAAAATAATTCTACATGTTTGCTAAACTATGTTATATTCATTATGTGGCATATTATATAGCTGTTAAAATTATGGAAAGGTGTATATTGTTATACGAAATAAACAAAAGACAATATTTGAAGTTGCTGTTTTTGTTTGCTCACCTCTCAGTGCTATCTGTTCTCTCTCATCCTTCTTGTGAATTGCTAATCCTCTGATCACCAATAATCCCTTAATTGTTCAATTCTGTGCCACTGTCAAATGGTTATTTTGGGTGACTTCAACAAAAGTCACCATTTCTGCCACCACCTTCCCTTCCCTCACTTCCTACCACTCCTTTGTCTCTCCCCCACCCACCTCAAAATCACATATACTTTGCTCCTTTACTCGTATTCTTGAGTCAGAAATTTGGGGATCTTCTCCTTCCCCCTAAAATTATCTCCTAAATATCTGTTTAAATCTTGAGTTCCTCTCTATCTCCTGCACCAGATTGTCTTAGTTCAGGCCCTCATAATCTCTTCCTTAAACTACTGCAATTGCCACCCTCCTCATCTGCTTCCAGTTCATCCTCTACCTTCCTAACATGTGCTTTTCAAAAATCTATTTCTGATCATGTCACTTTCTCTTTAAAATCATTGACTCCTTCAAAGTAAGAGATGCTCAAATAGTTTGTATAGCATGCAAGAACTTTCTCACACCCCTCCTTTTCTCCATAGCCTCATTTCTCTTCGTTATGCAGCATACCCCGTGCTGTTTCTCACATGGAACTACTTGCATCTCCCCTAGATTCCACAACCTATCAGAAGCCCTGTCTGGTCTATTTTTCACCTCATTTGCCCCATTGACTCTCCTGTGTTCCCTTTCATAAATTTGAAGGCACTCTTTACATTATTCTAAGTTAATGGTTTATGTGTGCATCTTTTTCACTGCCTATAACCTGTGGTCAGGCATATTCATTTTGTAATACCAACTATTTTATAGCACCTGGTACTGAATAGAAACTTAAGAAAATATTTCTTGAATGAATGAACAAGCAAATAAATAAAGAACTTGCAACTATGTGAAATATGCATAGATTAAAAGTAAATGTGGGAAAGTAAAAACAGTTAAGTTCTAATAAGTATTTTCTGTTTTAAGTTAATTTTTGAGCAAACTACAATTCAAAATAAAAGATCTTTAAAATCTATAGTAAATGCTTGCTTTACTTTCATTGATCAGTAAATGCTGATTAGCAATATTCTCATTGCTTATATTACCAGTAACTTTCATATAGACTAGAGAAAAATTAGTAGACTTTTTAAAACAATTTTTAGGCCAAATAAATTTCCTGTGTAGAGAATGATTCGCCCAAAGTCACGATATATTCAAATCATTTAAGATATTATAATTTGGTGATTTTCTTCTTATTTAAAATGAACAGGCAATTTCCAAAAGGTTAGTTTGAGGTTTCTATCCTAAGTAGCAACCTTTGCGAGCTCATATATGCAGCTCTGTCTATATGCAGAATGTGAAATTGCAAATGGGAATGAAACGCTCATCAATCAAACATCAAATACTAACAGAATCCAGGAAACACTTTGCATTTCCAATTATTCTATATCACTTTACATATCCCAAGATCACTGGCCGATAAAACACCCTTTGAGAGAGAATAAAATATTATGCTTTCTTAGATTTTATGTATATTTTATATATATATATATATCTGTGTATATATCTCTATATATAGTTAAAAATATATAAAGAGTACATATTCCTGGAAATTATTTTCTTAAAATACTCTTGTTGAATTTTTTTCTCATAACTTATGGCTAGGAGGAGCAGAA
>NW_012107264.1:1033021-1052345 GCF_000951045.1 Mandrillus leucophaeus
TATATATATATATATCTGTGTATATATCTCTATATATAGTTAAAAATATATAAAGAGAAGAGTAGAAGGAATGTGTTATCAGAGAAACTCCCTTCTCATTTTTTTATTTTTGAAATGGAGTCTCACTCTGTTGCCCAGGCTGGAGTGCAATGGTACGATCTCGCCTCACTGCAACCTCAGCCTCCCAGATTCAAGCAATTCTCCTGCCTCAACCTCCTTAGTAGCTGGGATTACAGGTGCCTGCCGCCACATCCAGCTAGTTTTTGTATTTTTAGTAGAGACAGGGTTTCACCATGTGGCCAGGCTGGTCTCGAACTCCTGGCCTCAAGTGATCCACCCGCCTCGGCCTCCCAAAGTGCTGGGATTACAGGAATGAGCCACTGCACCCAGCCAGAGATATTATCTTTTTAATCTGCCATGATTTGTCATGTATCTCAACTGATACTACTTTCCACAGAAATATACTTTGTCTTTGATTTTATCATTAGCTAAAGTTACAGTGGAAAAAATAAAAACAATAAATCTTGTATTTTTATCGATCTATAAAATCATACAAGAGCAGGAGCCTAAATATTTGTTAGTCCTTACTTAAACCGTATGGTAGCAGTATTTTCCCACTATGCTGGCTGACATTCTCCCCTCATGGCCTGAGAAGCTTAGAACTAAATTAAAAACTGTAGAGATTATCTAGTCCAGTATTTCCCACTGTTTGCATGTCCTGTTACGTCAAAAATAGTAATATTTATAGTAATATTTAAGCAGAATACTATGGGAAAGGAGTGACTACATGGGAACTACTATAGGTCATTGCTCTTAAAATGTTAGGCCAGGCATGATGGCTCAGGTCTGTAATCCCAGCACTCTGGGAGGCCAAGGCAGATGGATCACCTGAGGTCAGGAGTTTGAGTCCAGTCTGGCCAACATGGTGGAACCCCATCTCCACTAAAAATACAAAAATTTAGCTGGGCGTGGTGGCAGATGCCTGTAATCCCAGCTACTCTGGGAGACTGAGGCACAAGAATCGCTTGAACCCAGGAAGTTGTACCACTGAACTACAGCCTAGGCAACAGAGTGAGACTCCATCTCAAAAAAAAAAGAAAGAAAGAAAGAAATCTTACCTATCAAAATTTCAGAGACTTTACAAAAGATGCCATATAAACTCTTTAATGGAATTTCAACTATTGTAAATTTTAAATAGTCATTAAAAAAAAAAAAAAAACAGATTTCAATTTAAGGAAATTCTGCCCCAGATACTTTATTTACAGAAATTATAAAATCACAAGGTCCATCCCATTGCATTTTAAATATCACACTTCGTTTCAAAATCTGAGGATGTGAGCAGGCTGCAGCCTGGTCTGGCCTATGGTTCCTGGGATTGGAGAATTTGTGTGGCTATGCTTTCAAATCAACTGAAATGTGTCCCTATCTTTGCTCTTCTCTTTTCTCATCCTGCCACCACCAAAGCACTGGGCTCAGAACCCTGACTATCCTTCCTCTCACCCCTTCTCTAGGTCCTCCTGTGCTCGCAGGAAGCTGTGGTCTGCAGCTGCTGTCCTGGACACAGGACAACTTAGTTAGGGCTTCGGCCCCTATCTGGACTCTAATTCCACCTTGGTGTGCTTATTGCAACTTTGTGTGTCCTTATCTTTTTTCATCTGGTCTCTGGCAGGCAGAGTGGATGATGACTTCTCTGTCCCTCCTTGTCTTTAACTCAAATGATGATCTTCTCTTTGATGGTTTTTTTGTTTGTTTGTTTTGTTTTTTTGTTTTTGTTTGTTTGTTTTCCTGTTTTTCTCAGCTGTGCTGTTGTGAGAGTGTTTCATCACTGGAGCCTTCAGATGAACTAGGTGAAGGACTCTGGGCCCCACAACCCTTCTCCCAGAACTCTGTCATGGCATCATCTGAGTCCTTTGGGTCACGTGAGGGAGGGAGGCATGAAGTTGTAATTTCGTTCTTGATCAACTCGAATAGTTAGTTCTTCCCTTGATCTTGATTCCATTAAAATTGTCAATGACCAAAATGGTACAAAATGGTACTCCTCTGGTCTTCATAGCAGGTAAAACAGAATCCTCTAAACACGTTCCTGCCTTCCTGTCCTGTACAAGATTAACGTTCATATATCGCCCCTTATTGAGAGGCTACACAGATGACATCACCTTCAGTCAGTCCATAACAAAGCCCTCCCAGGAAGATGCAGGAGCTGTCCTTGTACACAGAGGACAGGATGCTTTAGGGGCCACTGCAATATCAGCCTGCCTTTTATTCAACTTCAGGGCCAGCTTCACATTGATTAACAGGTTCATCTTTGTGGGGTGGAGTGCCACACAATGGCGCATGGGTGGCTGCACCATGCCCACTTCTAGAGAACAGACAAGGGAAGATACCACTTCTTGTGGAGGCCCTCAGGGCACATCCACAGTCTCTTCCCCACCCTCCCCACATGCTTTCCTCTGCCATTTAATGTTCAACTTTTCAGGTAGTCCAGTCACCACACAGAAGTATGCTACTGCTCACTAGTTTGGAAGATCTAAACTAGTCCAGTTTCAAAATGGGATGGCCAAGCTGCAACAAAGACTTCTGTTCTGAAGTGCTTCCTGATCATGGAAGTGTTAACTCTACTATTTCACCTTTTTCCCAGGTAATAACTCCTTTCGAGAGCCTACAACGTGTTATGTTCACTTGGGTCAAATTATGAAAGGTAAATATTTGTAGTGTTACAAAGAAAAAACTTCGACTAAGCTTGGCTTAGAGTGTACCTATTATATTAGGGATCTAGAGAAAAACAGAACCAACAAGATGTTTGTATAGATAGATATATTTACTATAAGGAATTGGCCCAGGGGTTATGGAAGCTGGCAAGTCCCAATATCTGCAGTCGATAAGTAAAGAACCAGAAGATCCAAGGTTAAGTTCCACTCTGAGTTCACAGGCCTGAGAACCAGGAAAGCCAATATTATATGTTACAGGCTCTAAACCCAAGAGGAGCCAATGTTTCAATTCAAGTCTGAAGAATGGAAAGACCAATATCCCAGCTTGAAACAATCAGACATAAGGAGTTCCCTTTTACTCCTGGGAAGGTCAGGCCTTTTTCTATAATTTAGGCCTTCAATTGATTGGGTCGGGGCCACCATCATTGTGGAAAGCAATCTGCTTTATTCAGTCCACCAATTCAAACATCAGTCTCATCAAAAAATACCCTCACAGACACACCCAGAATAATGTTTGACCTAATATCTACACACTCTGTGGCCTAGCCAAGTTGACACATAAAATGAATCATCATACCTACCATGTTTCCAGATCAAATGAGCCCCAAGCAGTAATAATTCTGCTCCATATTTTACCCATTTGAATGAAGGTGATTCTTTGCTCTTAAAATGGCAGTTCTCAGGCTGAATATAGTGCACATTTGTGTGCACAGCTTCAAATGGTGCTAGGAAACCAATAGCCACTATCAGTGGCAAAGGCTCCAGTGTGTAGCTGCAGTGGCATTTTGGAGAGCCTTAGTTTGATTTGATATCTCCAAATAAGACACCCAATTTCTTATAAAACTACTTCTGTAACCCACAACTCTGTAAACACTGTGATTGTTCCCCCAAAGGTATGCTTCACTTGGTATTTCAAGTCATATGATGGCAATCCCATTGAAAGTTCCAGAAAACAGTCTCTGAGGTGTATTGCTCATACTCAATTTATTCACCCGTCCAACCTTTTCAACTTGAAACTCGGCAAATAATTGCAGACTTGTCATCCTGCCTTTATTTCCTTGGCATCGTTATTGTTAGCACAGATAAAAGGACTCAACAATGGCACATAATAGGGAAGCTGAATATGTCTTAGAAGTCCCTTACATGTCTGCAGGACAGAAAATATACCTTACCATTGTTCAGTTTGACCCACAATTAAATATCATCTTAAAAGCAAGATATATGTATTTCCCAGTGAAGCTGCAGGCTTCTTGATTTATTTTACTTATGAAAATAGAGTAATGTAACATGTGCTTCAGTGACAACTTATCATGGACATAGATGGTAAAACATAACCCTGTATTGGAGAAAGATTTGAAAAAATACTCCAGTATAAGTAAAAATACTCAGTCCAGGAGCTTACTTAGGTTACCCCAAGCCTTTTTCCCTAATAAATATTTAAGTAATACCCTTGACACCATATGGTAATCAGGAAGTAGAAGTCAACAACTTTAAGTTATAAATATGAAAGGCACTGAGATGGAGGAACAGAAAAGGAAAAATATCCTCTCTGGCATTGATATTACTTGTATCATCGTCAACAAGACAAGTTACAAATGTTTCATAGAAAGAGAGTGGGAGCAAAAGGCTTTACAAATGTATAAATAAATAGGAACACGTCGCTATCCATATAAATCCCTTTGTTCTTTAAAAAGTCCACTTCACCAAAAAAGCCACATTAGGAACAGATGGCCCAGTGCCTAGGGTCCACAATACTTCAGGGGCTCGTTAAAATGTCTTAATTTCTTTTACATGAAAAAAAAAATCTTTCATGTTAAAGAGAATATTTTACTATATAGTAACATTGTTATATTAATGTAATGATAAAACATAATTTTTAGGTTTTTTGTGTGTGTGTGGGTATGAGGTTGGGGCCCATGAAGACAAAAGTGCCTCGGGCCCGTAAAAGTCATAATATGGTCCTGTTCCTAGATTGTGTTTGTCTTCTGTGGCCCTATTTCTCTGGCCATAGCTGGCTGGAATAGGGATAGACCTTGACCTAAGTCAAGCCTATCAGATCCTGTCTCCTATGAGTTTAGAATTGAGATTTCAACTTGCTTATAAGTGCTAGATAGTGTGTGAGGACCTATCTCCTTTGAAGTAGTCATGAGTAAAAAAGTGAAGAAAGATTGTGTATTAGTCTGTTCTCACATTGCTATAAAGAACTACCTGAGACTGGATAGTTTATAAAGAAAAGAGGTTTAGTTGACTCACGGTTCCACATACTGTATAGGCAGCATGGATGGGGTGGCGTCAGGAAATTTACAATCATGGCAGAAGGTGAAGGGGAAGCAAGCACATCTTCACATGGCAACAAGAGAGAGAGCTAAGGGGGAGGTGCTGCACACCGCTAAACAACAAGATCTCATGAGCACTCACTGTCACAAGAAAAGCAAGGGGAAAATCTGTCCCTATGATCCAATCACCTCTCACCCGGTCCCTCCCCCAACACTGGAGATTACAATTCAACGTGAGGTTTGGGTGGGGACAGAGAGCCAAACCATGTCAGACCATCTGCAAGAGAAAGAGAAGAATGAGAGAGTCTGTGAGACAGAAAGAGAATGAGAGAGACTTGAGTCTGTGGCCTGAGATCCTGATGTTCTCCAGTCTCTGTACACTAAAGGTTGGTTATTCAAACTTTTAAAAATCTATGAGGTGTCCCAGTACGCTTCCATTCAATCAGAATTTTTGGCTGAGCTGTTTGAAATTATTTTCTACTAATTTTCATCCAAGAATACTGTATTCATTTGCTAGGGTTGCCACAATAAAGTATCATAAACCGGGTGGCTTAAAGAACAGAAACGTGTTGTCTTCCAGCTCTGGAGGCTAGAAGTCTGAAATAACATCAGTAAGGTTCATTGCTTCTGAGGGCTGTGAGGGAAAGATCTGCTCCAGGCAACTGTCTTTGGCTTATAGACGGCCTTCTTCTACCTAGGTCTCTTCACATTGCCTTCCTTCTGTACCTGCCCGTGACCAAATTTCCTGGTTTTGTAAGAACACCAGTCAGTGGATTAGGGTCCCCTAACATGACCTCACTTTAGCATAATTACCTTTGTAAAGCCCCTTTCTCCAAATGAGGTCATAATCTAAAGCAACAGAGGACAGGACTTCAACATATAAATTAGTGGAGAAGTGTGGGCGCGATCTAACCCACAGCAAGTACTAACTAAACAGGAGCGCAAACATAGACTCAATTATAGCATGCCCATTAATTACTGTCATTAATACTTTTTTGATACATTTTTCTCATTTATTGAATTTTAATTTTAAAAGGCATTTTCTATATTTCCTCTTCTTTCTTCCAAACCTTAATATATTACTTAAGATCTTCAGTTCCCCAAATACGACACAATATCCCATAATGGCAAAGAACATGGAGTCTAGCATGAGACTGCCTGAGTTCAAAGCCTGCCTTTGTCATTATAGCATTTGTAGTCAAGCTACTCAATCTCTTCATGTGTCAATTTCCATAACGGTAAAATGAAATAGAAAGATTATTTATCTCTTAGGGGTGTTATGAAGATTAAATAAATTGCTATATGTAAAGTGCCTGACAGACAGCAAGTTCCATCTGAGGGCTTGCTATTATTATTATAGAGCCCAAGCCTTTGGTTTTGTACTGGTCTTTCTTTATGAAGCTTGCCCTTTAAGACAATCACAAGGCAAATCTCAACTGCTGACTGCCTTTTCTAGGAAGGGCCTAGTAGCACAGACTCATCTTAAGGCATTATCTTGCCTGCGTTTGGATATGCCACTTAGTTCCTCAGGTCCACTGAGTATCTTTCTTCAATTTCCTCGCCTGTGAAATGGAGATCATAATGCTACTACCATAAGGAGTTTGTTGTCATAATTAAATGAGTTAATTTATGTAAAGTACTCAGTACATACTGTGTATACACTTAATGTTATTATCATTATTGCCAATAGATGAATTGACCAGGTGGCAATCTCTGACACTGACCAGAGAGCCCAATGACATAGCACTGACTCTGATGAAGCTCGTGGCCAGATCACTGCCCTATCCTACAGAGTCTTCTGAATTTGTAGATACTCTCTACTTTATTGGAATTCATAGTCAGGATAAAAGCCCTGATTTTGACTTGCTTTGGTCTAATATAAACACCATTTAGTTTCTTCTTTTATTATTTCAAGTGTAATGTTTTTAATATTATAAGAACAATACTTGAGACATATGAATCTTAAATTTATCATTTTAATTGTAAGTTAAGAGATAGATATAGCCTCTATATAAAATATCCATAACCACATGCCATGCAATTAAATATTTCTGCACAACTGTTCCAAAAGGGCATTTTAGCCTTGCTCTACAGGGAGCGAAATGATGTACAAAGATTCATTTATATTTATACAGTATATAAAAATACTTGAAATTTGTTGGCCTCTCTTTGGGGAAGGGAATCTAATTCTCTTATAATTAAAAAGAAAAAATTTCTCTCAGCTAGAGAAATTAATGTAATGTATAGATATTTAATAACAATTTGATAACCACTTTCTTCAAAGTCTCTATATATGTGGTATATAGAAAACAACAATTATCTAGAAAATAGATAAAACAAGTTTCTATTTTATTTGCATTCCAGAACAAGCAAATTGATAACACAATATGTGTTGCCTATATTTTAGAACAACAAAGAAATTTAGTTACACCTCTGGTGAAGGACCAATTTGGAATTATATCATTGTAAAACTGGGGAAATCCAATACATAGAAGTAAGAACATTCCCCATAATGGTACTAATTACTGCACAGTATCCATAACCTTTAGAGCACTGAGCTTAATTCAAACAAAATAACAGATGGTGTTTCAGGAAAACAAGCATTATATTGCTTTGGTTTTTCTTTTCATGTGCGACTGTTAGAGAAAATTATGTTGGGAGTTCACTGGGACCTAATTATATTTGGTCTTCTATTCTGAATTCTGAATTCTGTCTATCTCATTCCAAATAAATAGTATAATTATATTAATTTAACCCAAAATAAGATAGTACACTGATTAAATATCATATTAGAAAACTTATTCTACATATCTGGGCAAACATTTTACCATCTGATAGGGTGAAAGGATAAGATTTTCAAATGTGTATTTTATTTCAGATTACTGTTTTATTTTTTCATGCTTTAAGTTTGCATTTTGAAGTTAACCACTTTGGGAGAATTCAGACAACAGCAGATGAAAATACTGGCTAGAACATTATACAAGTGGCATTTTCCTATGTCAATTTGTATATGTATCACTTCCTGTAAATAAACAAACAAACAAAGGCTGGTTAAATCTATAACAATAATTGAGAGACTTGTAGGCAGACACACATGTAGATGATCTCTCAAGAGTGATATTATGATTTATATCCATCTTGTTAAACTTAAAAGATACATTCCTCTTGAGTATAACAACTTCACCTCCTGAGTTTTGAAAAGCCTGCTGACTCAACTTTGCAGCTTTTAATCTCTTCCTCCAGATGATCAAGTAGAGAGTTTTTCAACAGAAGACCAGCTAGGTGGCTGTTGTCTTCTGAAATGGTACCAAGCAGTCTCACTGCTGATCCAAATATCAGCTCAACAAGAACCGCCACAATGCAGATCTGTGTATCTACTTTACACCTACTCTGTGGCCTCCATTTTTTCACCTCTGCTTCTGTGAATATTCACTTACTCAGAAGAATTGGACATCAACTCATTAGTTACTGCATTAAACAGCCCAACCCCTGAATTTTGGAAAACGACTGAAGTAAAATTTTACTGCATAACACATAGAACCCAACATATAGCAGACCTACAAATGTAGAATGACCTACACTGTATATTTGTTGCATTAGCTGCTACTGCTTAACTTACTATCTAGACAGATTCCCCCATCCTCCAATAAAATAGCTGGATTCATTTTAAGCATCAATACCCTTGAGTAGAAACGGTGTAAACTACTTGCTCTGATTGTTACTGTATAGCCAGTATTAGAAGAAAAGTTTTAATTTAATTTACTGAATCATGATCTTTTTTTTTTGTTTTGTTTTGAGACAAGGTCTTGCTCTGTCTCTCAGGCTGGCATGCAGTGGAATGATCTCAGCTTACTGTAAGCTCCACCACCCGAGCTCAAGTGATTCTCCTACCTCATCCTCCCAATTAGCTGGAACTATAGGCATCTGCCACCACGCTCAGCTAATTTTAAAACATTTTGTAGAGATGAGGTTTCACTATATTGCCCAGGCTGGTCTCTCCTGGAGAGACAAGCAATCCTCTCACCTCGGCCTCCCAAAGTGCTGGGATTATAGGTGTGAGTCACTGTGCCCAGCCCATGATCATTTTTAAAAAATTGATCAAAGATACTTGTTCTTTAAAGTCCAATCCCTGTTCAGATTCTTCCCTGTTTTGTTGTTCTATGAGTCTCTGCTGAAAATAACTGACAATCACATACCTTTTGGTCTGACCATCAAGACTGTGTTATACGTGAGTTAATGTCTTTATTGGTCATTTGGGCAGAGCCAAAGCATTCTTTTATTAAACAGTTCTTATGCCTTTTCAAGTAATGTTACAAAGAAATTTTGGTGCCTACAATAAGGTCTAACACAAATCTAACAAAATCTTACCTTAGCTGTGATGTGACTAACCCTCCTGGATATTATGCTTGGAATCTCACAAATAAAGTAAAAACACTCATTCCTCACATCAGAATATATAGGGCCAGAATTTGGCTCATGTGATTAGACTGAAGATGAAATTTTCACTAAACCATGAACTCTACTTGGCAATGGAAATGACATTTTTTTCAAAATGAATCACATCATGAAAGCCATTGGTCCACGTGCCCCACATCAGTATAAATCCTTGCAGAGCCTGGAGATTTATGTTTTCAGTTTGGCCTTTCTTTCAATTATTGGAGAGCTTTAATTTCTTTTCATTATTTGGGATTCCCTCATTTTTTTCCCTACTTCTAATTCTCTGCATACATTACACACCTGTATTTGTCTTTGATAATGGAAAAAAAGACTCATCACTTTTAATGCTCACTCAACATATCTTCATTATCTTGGGAATATCTTCACCAAAATATATTAAAATGTCACTAGAGAAAAATGAATGCATATAGAATGTATGAATATTGCTGGGCTAAATGGGTATCGCTATCTCATTAGGCAGCATACAGCCTCCTGGCTGAATGCCTACATTTCAAGCCCAGCCAGAAAAACAACAACAACAACAAATAGATTTGAAACATCCAAATGAAAAGAAATGGCCCTTTTTCTGATTGTGCTAACATTCTACTAGTTATTTATTCATTTATGTCTTTTCCTTAGTCTTCTGCAGCAAATCCCATTTGCTCCCTCACTCTCCCAATACTTATTATATACTTTCTATATACCAGGAACTATTGTAGGCACTGGAAAAAAGAATGAACAAAATCAGTAAATTTTCTGCTTTCATAACATTTGCATCTAGTGGAAGACCGGAGACAAACAAATAAATACACCATATGTCATATAGGCAGTAAGATCTAAGGAGAAAATAATGAAAAGCGAGGGTGAGAATGAAAGTGTGCTCTTGGAATGTGAGGATTCTATTATATCTAGGTGTTATTTGAGTGGGAACTTAAAAGGAAAATAAAGAAGAAAGTCACATAAGTATCTGGAAAAGTAGTATCCTTGACAGAAAACTGAATTTACAATAAAAACCTTCATTAATATGATCTAATTGGGACTGGCTTGAGGAGAGTCAAGTTCATTCCACTTTCAAGTAAAGAATTAGTCAGAATTATATATCCTTTAAACCATTGTATACTTTTAGAAACTCGGCAAAAGTCCTCTGAAAATATTGTTCACTTAACCCTTACTCATGCTTTTCTAAGCTCTTCCAAGTTTGCATTACACAATTGATCATTTTAAACTAAACTATAGTACTCAAAGGATACTTTACATTTTTTAAAATCAATGGTGGGTACATCAGTGAGTATCCACCATTAGTGAGTACATTTTATTATACTTCATAGTTGTTTGGTTACTTGCTAAGGAAATTTTCTGCAAGTCTTCAGACTGTGGGAGTATAAGGAGAACAAGGAGTAAGGCCAGATGTCTTCCCTCTTATTTAAGAGCTTAGATTTCAAGTGACACTTGTATACTTTAAGTATAGACTGCTGCTTTTCCTAACAGTGTGGATGTTTGCTATACCAAGATGCTGGGATCATTGAAAGTGAATGCAAATGCCTGTCCTCACAGGCAGTCTCTAAAGGCAATCTGATAAATGCATGTAGATGTTTGAACATAAACTGAGAGCCAGAGGAAAAGAGCACTTACCAAATGGAGTAGAATACCAAATAAACAGAGTACAAGCTATTTTGTTCTTGGAGAGAAACAAGATGACTCCTTTCTTTTGGGAAGTCTATTTCTTTTCTTTAGGTCTGAGCCCATGAAATGATTCAATTTATGTGTAGCACTTAGACAATAAACATTACATCCCTTTCCTCTCTGACTGAAAGACCAGAAGGAAGGTGAGAGAAAAAAAAAGCAAAGATTTCCCAAGGTTCACAGATACCTGAATTGAAATAGACAGAGAATATAAATGAGAAACAATACTTTGGTGACTGAATTTAACCTGCCTTTAAACCTGATAAAGTTGCAAATTCAACATTGATTTTTCTCTGAAAATAAATAACTTATTTTGAGGAACAGCAGATGAATTTACACCCTACAGAAATAATTTAGGATGCTGGTTCGCTAAGGTTTTGCCCAAGACTAAGAAATATTGATCAAGAGCAACAGAAAAATTCCCAACCAAAATAATGTGAGCAGTATGAAATTTTGTTTTCATATTTTGCCTTTATTCTCAGTATCTCCTATAAGGAGCTTAGTAGTCACTTTGACATTTACTGTCTTAATATTCACATGTATAAAATAGTGAAGGGGAAAACTGTCATTTTTTAATGACTGACAGTAACAGGGTTTAGATAAAACTTCTTATAGCTAAGTGGATTATTGAAGGAATTAAACAGATAATTCATGCAAAAAGTTCACAGATGTGGTTGAGGTAAAAAATTGTTTATTAGATTTTATGCCTATATCTTTTAGATAATCACCTTGATTTCTTCTTTGCTCTTCATGGAGAGACGCAGGCTGAATAATTTGTATACCATATATTACCTATATGCTGCTTTTGGTACCATCATCTGTTTAATCAACATTTATGCTTGGTTAACTTTTCTTAATTAAAAAAGGAAGATTAACTTAGCTATTAATTTATGACCTAAATGTATAAGCTTCCACCTTGCCAAACTACTATCTAGCGCTTGTAAATGATGGTGTGTTTCCACTTGACTGATTTTTAGTGACAGCATGGCACAGTGACCTTAAAACGGATAACATGGTTCTAGTGTACAATAATGATATATCAAATGTTTGGTGGAAAAAAAGGTAGCATACATTAGTGCATCCCTTCTATGATTAAAAGTATGTTACCAGTAAGACAAGGATCAAATGGAAACCAGAGAAAATATAGGCAGGTTAGTTTGTTGCCATCGTGAGAAGTTGGATTCCACTAGATTTAGGTTCAACTGAAATGTACTGGGTGCCTACTATGCACGAAGCAGTCTGCCAAGCTCTTTCATCTTTTTTTATCTCATTATATCTCATCAACCCTGCAAGAAGATTACTATTATTTTCATTTCACCAACAAATACAAAAACAACTTTCAAAGAGCAGACTCAAGATTACACAGCTTCATGAGAAACTGAAATGTAAGCCATGGTTTCTGATTTCTTTCACACATTCCCTACGGCATGTAATGCGTTAAAAAAGATAAACATAACTAAAACATCTAATTAGTTCAACTACCCCGTGGTTTAAAATATAAATAATATATGCTATATTTAATACATAAAGAATCACTGTCATTAGTTATGAGACTTTCAGGAATTATGTCTTATATTATGCATACAAACGTATTACGTGTATAGCAAACCCGGAAGTGAAAATGGGTAATAGCTGTCATAGGATTGTGGTGGAGAGATCCAGGATATACAACTGTGAAGTCTTTTTCTGAATTCTCCTTATCTACCTAGAAGTAAAAACTTTCAAAAGAATTCAACTATCATGAATACCCCTCTGAAGGGGTTTGATGCTATGAAAAGGTTAAAAAAAAGACATTTGCACCTACAGAAACAATACCACAATTCCTCCCACTTGTTCCCCTAAAAATCTATGTGTCTTTCCTAAACACGTATGTTCTTCTCATCAAAGCCTTTTCTCTCCCCTTCGCTTTTTCTTTCAAATTAGGCATATAAGCCCCTAACTTTAGCTATTTAGCGAGGCCACTGCTTTTGTGTGCTCCCGTACACAGAAATAAATAAACTTTAGTTTTCATTTCTCCTACTAATGTCTTTTGTCAGTTTAATCTGCAGACCTCCAAGCCAGGAACCTAAGTGAGTACAAGAACAGTTTTCCCTCCCCAACACTTTGGCAATGAAGATGGGATGATTGGGACTCCGCAGCCACTCTGAAGACTGCAGCTGAGATCTCAGGATCTCTTGACCAACACACCAAAGGTCACTTTCCTTGCTGATCTCTGCTCAGTGTCCAGTTGAGTGCGTGCAGTAAGAACTTTTCTTTGTTGAAACAGGAAAAATTCCCTTGTCCCCTCCCAGGGCATGTGATGGGGGTGTGGCTTGCTTCTTCAGTACCCCACTGCTCAAACCTCTAGGGGAACTTATAGATGGGCAGGCTATGGGGCTCTGACTCCACGGCAGTGTTACGGGTGGATGTTTACAGCTCCTGAAGCCCCACTGGGCGGGTGTTACAGGGTGCTTAAACGTTTGCAATCCGTCTATGGAGGGCTTCTGTTAAGCAGCTCAGTCAGACCCTCTACCTTGTCACCAGGACAGAGAGCTTTCTGTTTCCTGAATTCTTGCCTTGGTGTAGTGGAAGAGTTGGACCACACGTGGGCTTGGAGAATGAGTGTAAAGTTTTATTGAGTGGAAGTAGCTGTCTGCTGATAGGGCAGCCAGAAAGCAGATGGTATTCCGCTGGAGTTGGGCCACTCATCAGCCCTGGCTCTCCTCCGTCTAAGTGGCCAAACTCTGCCACACCTGCTTGGTCGATGGCCTGCTGACACCTGTTGGTGTGCTTCTCCTCCAGCCGGCTCTCCTCCTCCAGCCTGCTCTCCTCCTCCAGCCAGCTCCCCATCCGCCGGCGTGCTCCCCTCCGGCCTCCTCCCCTCCGCCGGCCTGCTCAACTCCTCCAGCGTGCTCCCCTCCGCTGGCCTGGTCCCCTCCTCTGGCGTGCTCCCCTCCGCTGGCCTGGTCCCCTCCTCCGGCGTGCTCCCCTCCACGAGCGTGCTCCCCTCTACCAGCTTGCTCTCTTGTGCCAGCGTGCTCCCCTCCGCCGGCCTGCTCCCCTCCGCCGGCCTGCTCCCCTCCACCGGCCTGCCCCCCTCCGCCGGCGTGCCCCCCTCCGCCGGCCTGCTCCCCTCCGCCAACCGGCTCCCCTCCGCCAGCGTGCTCTCCTCCTCCAGCGTGCTCCCCTGGACATCTTGTCTCCATCCAGGTGCTTGTGTCCTCTTCCGCTGATGTGCTTCTCTTCACATCTGGCCGCCTGTGTGTCTGCCTGCTAGGGTCTCAGGTTTTTACAGACCCGGGATGGGGGCGTGGCAGGCCAGGGTGGTCTTGGAAAATGGAACATTTGGGCACAAAAGCAGGAGTGCCTGTCATCGCCCACGTCCGTGGGGGTAGAACCCTCAGCAGGGCCCACACCGCACTTCCCTCTCCCCTTCCATATCGTTTAAAGGGACCACGGTCTTGCCTTCCTAGTCCTACCATATTATTGTCTTTTCTTTACGATATTTAGATTAGATGGAGCAAACACTTATGGGAAATAGTTATTTGGGTATTATGACTTTTAGTTTGGGTGCTCTTGTTATAGATCCTTTTGCTCACAGGAATAGTCATTGTGTCCTGTTTGTCTTGTTTTGTGTCTTGAAAGTTTGGTTTGGATTTAGTAAGAGAGTTCTCTCTCTCTGGTTTTCTGCCTGCCAGGAATACAGGTTGCCAAGTCTGTGCTAAGAGATGGCCAAACATCAGATTGGGATCCCAAGAATTTGTAGTTAGCTGGATAAAAATCTGGGTAGCCCAGGCATTCCATTTGTTGCTGGCATTATACCCACCATTGCTACTTTTCAGCAACTTCATCAGAGAAAGAGACTTAGAAGAAGTGTTTATAGAAGTGACTTGAGAAATGACCTTAGATTATAGGGGCTGTATCTTCTGCACCATTTCTGGGAATACCTCTTATGTCCATTGTTAAGCCACAAAAAGTCTTACTACTTTTTAGTCACATTTGGAACAGGTATACCTTTGGAGATCCTAAATCATGAATGGGCAGATGACAGATCCTGTGATCTGCAAAACATTTGTATTTAAAAGGATTTTTAGAGAGCTCCCACTATAAACAAATGTCTTGTTTGTACCTATGGAGAAGTCAAAAGAAGAAGAAAAGTATCATAGTGAGCCTAAAAGGATCCTTTGGCAAAACTAAACGGCAGAAATCACATTTACAACAAAAATTGAAATCCACACAGACCATAAACCCTTCCACTGACAGTTATTCTGTAGTTGTGCCACAAGCCAGATGGCCCCCTGAAAAAAATTCTCACCAACATAACAAATGGCCAGACCCTTTTCTAGGCCTTCCTGTAAATAATCAGAAGTTGGCTGATTTGGAGGCTGATATTCAGGGCCTGATACGATTTGGTCCCCACTCAAATCTCAACTTGAATTGTATACCCCAGAATTCCCATGTGTTTTGGGAGGGACCCAGAGGGAGGTAATTGAATCATGGGGGCTAGTCTTTTCCATGCCATTCTCATGATAGTGAATAAGTCTCACAAGATCTGATGGGTTTATCAGGGGTTTCTGCTTTTGCTTCTTCCTCATTTTCTCTTGCCACCACCATATAAGAAGTACCTTTCACCTCCCGCCATGATTCCGAGGCCTCCCCAACCTCGTGGAACTGTAAGTCCATTTAATTCTCTTTTTCTTCCCAGTCTTGGGTATGTCTTTATCAGCAGCATAAAAAAGGACTAACACAGGACCTGATGGGAGTTATTTTAGAAGCCTTCCCTCTGAAGGCTTATGGGACTAACAAGGAACTGTGTATTCATAAGGAGGGACTCATCCCAAAGCCTGTGTAAAACAATTGGCACATAACTCTAAATCGAGAAGCCCTAGAACATATAAATCTTTTTATTTGTACCTTAGTTAGAAATCTTCTTCCTTAGATGTAAAGAAACAATTTTTTAAAAATCAGGTATAAGCCATAAAGTGTTGTGTCTTTAACAAAAGAGACTGCCTCAGAGAACCTTAGAAAGGACTGTGACAGATACTGTGGGGTACAGGCTTCTGATGACATCACTTAAATAACTTTAAGATTATACCACTGACCTAAGTAAAGAAAAATTCAGAACTTATGGAGATGCTGATAGGTTCATAAAATCACTAACCCAAGATCAAGCAAAACAAGAATTACATGAAATTGAATGAACTAATGAAAAATGATTTTGATTTTGCTTGTGACTCTTGCTCAAAATATTGCTAGTTGTTTAGTATTCTATTTTCTGGACATAAGGAATCTTTCTCTTTTATCTCCATCTATCTAGAAATCAAAACAATTTAGTAGATTATGTTCACAATAGCAAAATCACAGAATCAACCTAAGTATCTACCCTAAATGGATGATTGAATAAAGAAAATATGCTATATATACACTATGAAATAGTATGCAGCCATATAAAAAAAAGAAATAATGTCTATTGCAGAAACATGGATGGAGATGTAGGCCATTATCCTAAGTGAAATAACTCAGAAACAGAAAATCAAATATTGTACATTCTCACTTATCAGTGGGGAATAAACAGTGGGTACACATGAATGTACAGATGGAAATAATAGAAACTGGGAACTCTGAAAGTGAGGATGTTGGGAGAAGGGGTGAGACATGGAAAATGACCTATTGGGTACAATATTCATTGTTCAGGTTCTGGGTATACTAGAAGCCCAAACTCCACCACTACACAATATATCTATGTAACAAACCTTCACATGTACCTCCTGACTTTAAATTTAAGTTTTTTTAAGTAGATTAAACCTTTGTCAACAAAAATAAAGCATTTATCTTTTTCTCTCTACCTAATCCTGTCAGAAATTGGAGGATACTTTTGAGTATTTTTATTTTTCTGTAAATATATTTATTTGCATAAATTTAATAATAATCTGTTCTCCTTGTAATAGAATGTCTTTGTTTTGTGCTGCTGCAATAGACTATCTGAGACTGAGTAATTTATAAAGAGCAAACATTTATTTCCTCACATTTCAGGATGCTGTGAAGTCCAAGACCAAGTATCTATGTATTAGTTTGGTCTCACATTACTATAAGGAAATACTCAAGATTGGGTAATTTGTAAAGGAAAGAGGTTTAATTGAATCACAGTTTAGCATGGCTGGTGAGGCCTCAGGAAACTTACAATCATGGTGGAAGGCAAAGGGGAAGGAAGACACCTTCTTCATAAGGCAGCAGGAAGAAATGCTGAGCAAAGGAGGAAAAGCCCCTTATAAAACCATCAGATAAGGAGAGAACTCACTCACTATCACAAGCATGAAAGACACCATACTCATGATTCAATTACCTACACCTGATCTCTCCCTTGACACTTAGGGATTATGGGAATTATAATTCAAGATGAGATTTGAGTGGGGACACAAAGTCTAACCATATCATTCCACTCCTGACCCTTCCCAAATCTCATGTTTCTTCCACATTTCAAAACCAATTATGCCTTTCCAATGGTCCCCCAAAGTCTTAATTCATTCCAGCATTAACCCAAAAGTCCAAGTTTAAAGTCTCATCTGAGAAAAGGCAAGTCTCTTCCACCTATGAGACTGTAAAACCAAAGCAAATTAGTTGCTTCCTAGTTAGTTACAATGGGAGTAAAGGTATTGGGTAAATAACCCATTCCAAATGGACGAAATTGGCTAAAATGAAAGGGCTATGGGCCCCATGCAAATCCAACATCAGCAACACAGTAATTAAATCTTAAAGCTCCAAAATGATCTCCTTTGACTCCATGTCTCACATCCAAGTCATACTGATGCAAGAGGTGGGCTCCCATGATCTTGGGCAGCTGTGTCCCTGTGGCTTTACAGGTTACAGCCCCCTTCCTAGCTGCTAGTACAGGCTGACATTGAGTGTCTGCAGCTTCTCCAGGTGCATGATGCAAGCTGTCTGTGAATCTACTATTCTGGGGTCTGGAGGATTGTGGCTCTCTTCTCACAGTTCCACTAGGCAGAGCCCCAGCAGGGACTCTGTGTAGGAGCTCCCATCCCATATTTCCCTTCTGCACTACCCTAGCAGAGGTTCTCCACGAGGGCTCCACCCCTGCAGCACACCTCTGCCTGGACATCCAGATGTTTCCATACATCCTCTGAAAAATATAGGTGGAGGTTCCCAAACCTCCAAATAGTGGCTTCCATGTGGAGTTGACTTCTGTGCTCCCCCAGGCCCAACTCCACTGGAAGTCACCAAGGCTTGGGGCTTACACCTTCTGAAGCAATGACCTGAGCTCTACGTTTGCCCCTTTTAGCCAGGACTAGGACACAGGGCACCAAGTTCTAAGACCACACAAAGAAGCAAGGCCCTGGGCCTAGCCCAGGAAACCATTTGTTCTTCCTAGGCCTCTGGGCCTATGATGGGAGGGGCTGCCATGAAGTCTTCTGACGTGTCCCGGAAACATTTTCCTCGTTGTCTTGGCAATTCACATTTGACTCCTTGTTATTTATGCAAATTTCTGCAGCTGGCTTGACTTTCTCCCCAGAAAATGAGTTTTTCTTTTTTGTCACATCATCAGGCTGCAAATATTTCAATCTTTTATGCTCTGCTTCTCTTTTACACATAAATACCAATTTCAAATAATCTCTAGGGCAGGAGCAAAATGCTGACAGTCTATTTCCTAAAGCATAGCAAGAATCACCTTTATTCCAGTTCCAAAAATGTTCTTCATCTCCATTTGAGACCACCTCAGGCTAGATTTCATTGTGCATATCACTATCAGTGTTTTGATTAAAACCATTCAAAAGTCTCTAGGACTTCCATACTTTCCCAAATCTTCCTGTCTCCTTCTGAGCTCTCCAAACTGTTTCAACCTCTGCCCATTACTGAGTTCTAAAGTTGGTTTCACGTTCTCAGGTATCTTATAGCAATGGCCCACTACTTCAGTACCAATTTATTGTGTTAGTTCATTCTCACATTGCTATAAGAAAATACCTGAGGTTGGGTGATGTATAAAGGAAGTATAAAGGAAAGAGGTTTAATTGACTCACAGTTAAACATGGTTGGGGAGCCTCAGGAAACTTACTATCATGGTGGGAGGCAAAGGGAAAGCAAAGCACTTTCTTCACAAGACATTAGGAAGGGGAATACCTAGCAAAGGGGAAAGAGCCCCTTAGAAATCCGTCAGATCTCATTAAAATTTACTATCATGAGAACAGCATGGGGGAAACCATCCACATGATTCAATTACTTCCACCT
>NW_012107264.1:1052395-1058659 GCF_000951045.1 Mandrillus leucophaeus
ATTAGTTGCTTCCTAGTTAGTTACAATGGGAGTAAAGGTATTGGGTAAATAACCCATTCCAAATGGACGAAATTGGCTAAAATGAAAGGGCTATGGGCCCCATGCAAATCCAACATCAGCAACACAGTAATTAAATCTTAAAGCTCCAAAATGATCTCCTTTGACTCCATGTCTCACATCCAAGTCATACTGATGCAAGAGGTGGGCTCCCATGATCTTGGGCAGCTGTGTCCCTGTGGCTTTACAGGTTACAGCCCCCTTCCTAGCTGCTAGTACAGGCTGACATTGAGTGTCTGCAGCTTCTCCAGGTGCATGATGCAAGCTGTCTGTGAATCTACTATTCTGGGGTCTGGAGGATTGTGGCTCTCTTCTCACAGTTCCACTAGGCAGAGCCCCAGCAGGGACTCTGTGTAGGAGCTCCCATCCCATATTTCCCTTCTGCACTACCCTAGCAGAGGTTCTCCACGAGGGCTCCACCCCTGCAGCACACCTCTGCCTGGACATCCAGATGTTTCCATACATCCTCTGAAAAATATAGGTGGAGGTTCCCAAACCTCCAAATAGTGGCTTCCATGTGGAGTTGACTTCTGTGCTCCCCCAGGCCCAACTCCACTGGAAGTCACCAAGGCTTGGGGCTTACACCTTCTGAAGCAATGACCTGAGCTCTACGTTTGCCCCTTTTAGCCAGGACTAGGACACAGGGCACCAAGTTCTAAGACCACACAAAGAAGCAAGGCCCTGGGCCTAGCCCAGGAAACCATTTGTTCTTCCTAGGCCTCTGGGCCTATGATGGGAGGGGCTGCCATGAAGTCTTCTGACGTGTCCCGGAAACATTTTCCTCGTTGTCTTGGCAATTCACATTTGACTCCTTGTTATTTATGCAAATTTCTGCAGCTGGCTTGACTTTCTCCCCAGAAAATGAGTTTTTCTTTTTTGTCACATCATCAGGCTGCAAATATTTCAATCTTTTATGCTCTGCTTCTCTTTTACACATAAATACCAATTTCAAATAATCTCTAGGGCAGGAGCAAAATGCTGACAGTCTATTTCCTAAAGCATAGCAAGAATCACCTTTATTCCAGTTCCAAAAATGTTCTTCATCTCCATTTGAGACCACCTCAGGCTAGATTTCATTGTGCATATCACTATCAGTGTTTTGATTAAAACCATTCAAAAGTCTCTAGGACTTCCATACTTTCCCAAATCTTCCTGTCTCCTTCTGAGCTCTCCAAACTGTTTCAACCTCTGCCCATTACTGAGTTCTAAAGTTGGTTTCACGTTCTCAGGTATCTTATAGCAATGGCCCACTACTTCAGTACCAATTTATTGTGTTAGTTCATTCTCACATTGCTATAAGAAAATACCTGAGGTTGGGTGATGTATAAAGGAAGTATAAAGGAAAGAGGTTTAATTGACTCACAGTTAAACATGGTTGGGGAGCCTCAGGAAACTTACTATCATGGTGGGAGGCAAAGGGAAAGCAAAGCACTTTCTTCACAAGACATTAGGAAGGGGAGTACCTAGCAAAGGGGAAAGAGCCCCTTAGAAATCCGTCAGATCTCATTAAAATTTACTATCATGAGAACAGCATGGGGGAAACCATCCACATGATTCAATTACTTCCACCTAATCTCTCCTTTGACACATGAGGATTATGGGTATTACAATTCAAGGTAAAATTTGGGTGGGGACACAAAGCCTAATCATTTTAATCATTTCAGTCTGGCATCTGGCAAGGGCCTTCTTGCCATGTTATCTCATGGTGGAAAGCAGAAGGACAAAGATAGGACAAGAGAAAGCAAGCAATAGGGGCAAACTCACTCCTATGATAATGGCATTAATCTATTCATGAGGGCAGTGCCCATAATCTAAACACTTCCCAGTGGGTACCACCTCCCAACACTGCTATATTGTGCATCAGGTTTACAACATATGAATGTGGGGACACATTTAAACCATAGTACAAGATATAATTAGAAATATTGGTTATATTACCAAGCCTTTGATTTGCAATGTCATATTTGAGAATGATGGGCCTACATTCAGATATGACCAGAGAGTTCTAATGAAATAAGGCTGAATTTACAAAGCCAATGTTTACAAAGCCCTGTTGGAAAAACTTCTTTGGTACCTAAGGTATAGGTTCCAAGCATTACCGAAAATTAAGGAATATCACTTTCTGGCAGATCCAGGAAACTTAGGACATTTGTGGAACTTCAAGAAGAAAAGAATTCACCCATATCTATAGTACTACAAGTGAAGTCTGATAATGAGTTCTTGACTTGGCTTTTGAGCCTTGAAAGACTTTTAGAAGTCTAATCTGAGATTCCTCATAAAAGTTCCAGCAAAGCAAACTTAAACAACTTATGTGGTCAATTACCATTCTTACTGTATTTGTGTAAATAATCAGGCCATGAGACTAGACTTTTTTTAATAAACAAGAAGAATATTAATCTTTTTTATCAAAATTGGGATTATTGTAGAAAGAAATTTTGTGTTTCAATAAAAAAATATAATCCACTCTTGCAGATTATCAGAGTCTACCGCTGTTCATTGTTTTTGAGATATGTTCACATCTTTGTAAACTGGATTCTTCTGTCTTGTGCATTTTGTCAGTAATTATCATTTCTAATGTTTTCCCACCTTTATGACTTGGCATCACTGATAACTAAAATGCTCTTTTCTTGAAGCTTTGCAAGCTGAAGTTGGGTGACAATGTAATATTAAAGGACTGATCACCATCACAGTGTGGGCCACTCAGGAAGTTTACATGAACATCTGCGTGTTTTATATTCAGCTCCAGGAAACAACCATATTTATGACACTGCCCACTACCATGTTCACCTCACGACCTAAAGACATGATGAACACAATATCAAGAAATCTTCTCAACTGTCTGCACTCTTGACTTAAAATACAAAACAAACAAAATTGAGCTTATAGTCTGCTTCAACCATTAATCTTTGTTTTTCTTTTGTTTCCATAGAAATGACTGTCATTAAATGACCAATTGCTTGCAACATATAAAAACCTAACTCCAGTGGGTGCCCTGCCCCAACCTTCACCATCACTTACTGATAATATAACAGTTTAACTGGACTGATATATTCCCAGAACTGGAAGACATGCTCAACAAGATATGTGGCAATTAAGTAACCCAGCTCCTTATTTGTGAAATTTCTAGGAAAGTTTGAGATGCAATAAATGATAAAATTCAGGAGTTTGGAATGACAGGATCCACTGTGAAGAGTCTTTTTCTATATTCTCCTTATCTGCATAAAAGCAGAAACTCTCCAAATAATTCAGTTATTGTGAATCTATAATCTGGAGGAGCTTTTGCCCATTAAAATGATGGGATAGGACCACTTGCACCCTGATGAAGTTTGGCTCTATGTTCCCACCCAAATCTTATCTGGAATTGTAAACCCCACATGTCAAGGGAGGGACTTGTAATCCCCACGTCAAGGGAGGGAGGTGATTGGACATGGAGGCAGTTTCCCCCATGCTGTTCTCATGATAATGAGTGACTTCTAGGGAGATTTGATGATTTTATAAGTGTTTGAAAGTTTCTCCTTTGCTCTTCTCTCTCCTGCTGCCATGTGAAGAAGGTCATTGCTTCCCCTTTGCCTTCCACCATGATTGTAAGTTTCTTGAGGCCTCCCCAGCCATGCTGAACAGTGAGCCAATTAAACCTCTTTCCTTTATAAATTACCAAGTCTCAGGTATTTCTTCATAGCAGTGTGAAAATGAACTAATACAGTAAATTGGTGCCAGGAGTAGGGCACTGTTATAACAATAACCTGAAATTGTGAAAGTGACTTTGGAACTGGGTAATGGGTAATGGGCAGAAGTTGGAACAATTTGGAGGAATCAGAAGACAGAAAGATGTGGGAAACTTTGGAACTTCCTAGGGACTTGTTGAATGGTTTTGACCAAAATGCTGAGAGTGATATGGACAAGGAAGTCCAGGCTGAGGTGACCTCAGATGGAGATGAGAAACTTGTTGGAAAATGGAGCAAAGGTGATTCTTGCTATGCTTTAACAAAGATATTGGCAGCATTTTTCACCTGCCCTAGAGATCTGTGGAACTTTGAACTTGAGAAAAATGATTTAGGGTATCTGGTGGAAGAAATTTCTAAGCAGCAAAGCATTTAAGAGGTGACAGAGTGCAAGAGTTTGGAAAATTTGCAGCCTGGCCATGTGGTAGAAAAGAAAAACCTATTTTCTGGGGAGAAATTCAAGCTGGTTGTAGAAATTTGCATAAGTTATGAGGAGCCAAATGTCAATCACCAAGACAATGGGGAAAATGTTTTCAACGTGTGTCAGAGGGCTTCATGGCAGCCACTCACATCACAGGCCTGCAGGTCTCAGAGGTATAAATGGTTTCATGGGCTGGGCCCAGGGCCTTTCTTCTTTGTGCAGCCTCAGGACTTGGTGCTCAGCATCCCAGCCACTCCAGCTCCAGCTGTGGCTAAAAGTGTCCAAGGTACAGCTTTGGCCATTGCTTCAGAGTGTGCAAGCCCCAAGCCTTGGCAGCTTCCATGTGAAGTTGGACCTGGGAGTGCACAGAAGTCAATAATTGAGATTGGGAACCTCCTTCTAGATTTCAGAGGATGTATGGAAACGCCCAGATGTCCAGGTAGAAGTCTGCCATAGTGGGTGGAGCCCTTGTGGAGAACCTCTGCTAGGGCAGTGTGGAAGGGAAATGTGGCACTGGAACCCCCACACAATGTCCCCACTGGGGCACTGCGTGATGGAGCTATGAGAAACAGACCACCATCCTCCAGACCCCCGAATGTTAGGTCCACCAACAATTTGCACTGTGCACATGGAAAAGATGCAGGCACTCAACACCAGCCTGTGAAGGAGATTCCCAAGCTCATGGAAGCCCACTCCTTGCAGCAGCATGCCCCAAATGTGATACATGGAGTCAAAGAAAATCATTTGGAGCTTTAGGACTTAATGACCACACCACTTGTTTTCAAACTTGCATTGGACCCAAAGTTCCTTTGTTTGGGCCAATTTCTCCTATTTGGAACAGGTGTATTTACCCAATGCCTGTATTCCCATTGTATCTTGGAAGGAACTAACTTGTTTTTTATTTTACTGGCTCATAGGCAAAAGGGACTTGACTTGTTTCAGGTGAGACTTTGGACTGTGGACTTTTGAGTTAATCATGAAATGAGTTAAGATTTTGTGGGACTTTTAGAAAGGCATGACTGTGTTTTGAAATGTGAAAAGACATGAGATTTGGGTGGAGCCAGTGGTGAACTGATATGGTTTGTCTATGTCCCCACCCAAACCTCATCTCGAATTTTAATCCCCACATGTCAAGGGAGGGACCTGTAATCCCCACATGTCAAGGAAGGGAGGTGATTGGATCATGGGGGCAGTTTCCCCCATGCTATTCTCCCAATAATGAGAATATGGGAATCACAAGATCTGATGATTTTATAAGTGTTTAAAGTTCCTCCTTCGTTCTCTCTCCTGCCACCCTGTGAAGAATTGAAGAAGGTTCTTGCTTCAACTTTGCCTCCCACCATGATTGTAAGTTCTCTAAGGCCTCCCCAGACACATGGAACTGTGAGTCAATTAAAACTGTTTCCTTATAAATTACCTAGTCTAGGACATTTCTTTATAGCAGTGTAAAAATGAACTACTGTTACACACCTGCATACATGTTATCATGAATTGTATTTCCCATGTGTTCCTCCAAAATCCATTTGTCTTTTCTAAAGAAATTCATGTTTTCTTCTCATAGAAGCCTTTTCTCTTCTCTTTTTAAATGAGGTACATAAACTTCTACCTTTATCTATTTAGTGAGTCACTTCTTTTGTGTGCTCCCACATGCATATGAATCAACTTTCTGATTTTGTTTTCTCTTGCTAGTCTGTCTTTTGTCAGGTTAATCTGGTGGTCCCAGCCACTGAATTTAAATAGGGAGAGGAAAATTTTTCTTCCCAGATAATAGTTGGGCATTTAGTTCTCAAAAAAGGCAGGGGACCAGCAGAATTAAAGAAGGCAAATAGATAATGATGCCTGCTGAAGACAACAAAGAAGTGGAACAAAGGAAAAATGTAGAAAGAGCAAAAGGTCAAGAGAAACATGGCATTCTTTAGTTGGTATTAAAACAAACCTATAGACTACACATTACATAAATAAATATGGCACAATAAAGCTAATAAACTAAAGTCCATTCTTTATCTACATAGACCACTGAAAAAGTAAGAATTGGAATCAGAAGAACTTGTATAACCCAAAACT
>NW_012107264.1:1058709-1077348 GCF_000951045.1 Mandrillus leucophaeus
AAAATCCATTTGTCTTTTCTAAAGAAATTCATGTTTTCTTCTCATAGAAGCCTTTTCTCTTCTCTTTTTAAATGAGGTACATAAACTTCTACCTTTAGCTATTTAGTGAGTCACTTCTTTTGTGTGCTCCCACATGCATATGAATCAACTTTCTGATTTTGTTTTCTCTTGCTAGTCTGTCTTTTGTCAGGTTAATCTGGTGGTCCCAGCCACTGAATTTAAATAGGGAGAGGAAAATTTTTCTTCCCAGATAATAGTTGGGCATTTAGTTCTCAAAAAAGGCAGGGGACCAGCAGAATTAAAGAAGGCAAATAGATAATGATGCCTGCTGAAGACAACAAAGAAGTGGAACAAAGGAAAAATGTAGAAAGAGCAGAAGGTCAAGAGAAACATGGCATTCTTTAGTTGGTATTAAAACAAACCTGTAGACTGGATATTACATAAATAAATATGGCACAATAAAGCTAATAAACTAAAGTCCATTCTTTATCTACATAGACCACTGAAAAAGTAAGAATTGGAATCAGAAGAACTTGTATAACCCAAAACTATTTAGGAAATAGAATACTTATCCAATGGCTGTATTTAATTCCTTTCAAAAGGATAGAATGATAAAATTTATTAATGTTTCTTACTGTTGCAACATGATCATTACAAAATTTTCTATATAAACTGGAACTTTCAAATTTTATGCTCAAACTAACTCTAATAAGAAGATGACTGTGACCCCTTGGGAAGAATTATGATCCAACAATGAAAAGGCTTGGCCTTTATCTTTATGGTACACACATCATTCATTACAGGTGTCTATGTTTTATAATAGACCTTGCCAGTATGAATTGGATTTCTAGTACTAGGCTGATAAAACTGACACCTCAGCCATCCAAAGCTGATAGATCTAAATATGGAATACAGAGGCAATTATTGTGACCTATGGCTCTAAACATAAACATTCCACATAACCTTCCACCACCACGACACCTACAAATGCACAAATTACCCTGGATGTGTCATTTCCTAAGGTTGAATTATGAGCCAGCCTACCCACAGGACAAGAAGCACCCCGAGATTGTTTAATTTGAATAAATTCTGAGGTGTTTTCCTCCCAAAGTTTATGCTCACTTTGGCCTTCCTGACTCAGTTAAACCTCTCTTTGGGAGGTTTAACTCCCAAATAAGGCATAGGCAAAGACCTCATAACTAAAACACCAAAAGCAATGGCAACAGAAGCCAAAATTGACAAATGGGATCTAATTAAACTAAAGAGCTTCTGCACAGCAAAAGAAACTATCATCAGAGTGAACAGGCAACCTACAAAATGAGAGAAATTTTTTACAGAATGAGAGAAATTCACTTCATGGTAGTGAATGAGTTCTATCCATCTGAAAAAGAGCTAATATCCAGAATCTACAAAGAACTTAAACAAATTTACAAGAAAAAAAAACATCAAAAAGTGAGTGAAGGATATGAACAGACGCTTCTCAAAAGAAGACATTTATGCAGCCAACAGACATATGAAAAAAAGCTCATCTTCACCGGTCATTAGAGAAATGTAAATCAAAACCACAATGAGATACCATCTCACATCAGTTAGAATGGCAATCATTAAAAAGTCAGGAAACAACAGATGCTGGAGAGGATATGGAGAAATAGGAATGCTTTTACACTGTTGGTGGAAGTGCAAATTAGTTCAACCATTGTGGAAGACAGTGTGGCGACTGTCTCTTATACACATCTAGATGTGTATAAGAGACACATGTATACCTATGTAACAAACCTGCATCTTCTGCACATGTACCTCAGAACTTAAAGTATAATAAAAAAATACCTATCCTCAGATTGAATGATGCTGCAAATGTGAAAGCACCTATCTCAGTGCTAGCTACATAGAACAACTTCAATAAATATTTGCTGAAAAAGTGAGTCATGCTTCCAAATAAATGTCCTAAACAATTACAGACAAAGCTACCATATTACAACCACTTGATAACCACTGTTGATTGTACAATTATCTTTTCTACTCCTTCAAACACATGGAGAAGTACAGAGCTTTGTCACCATTCTCTCCACTTATCCTGCCCAATTGCCTCATAAACCTTGCTCCATTAATAATCCTATATTAGTCTGGTATTTTCAATCACTTATTCTCCAGTGCCTTTCTCTCTCAGGTCATAATTATGGTTGGGGCTCTCACATACTTAAATGATCCCTATTTACCCTGCCTGACCTTTTGATGACTGTCCTATTTTCATCTTTCAGGTCAGAGTATTCTAGAAAGAAGAGTCTGTATTCAGTCCCTTTCTGAACAACTGTCTATGAACATTTTTTTTTTTTTTTTGAGACGGAGTTTCACTCTTGTTGCCCAGGTTGCAGTGCAGTGGTGCGATCTTGGTTCACCACAACCTCTACCTCCCCAGTTCAAGTGATTCTCCTGTCTCGGCCTCCAGAGTAGCTGGAATTACAAGCATGCACCACCATGCCTGTCTAATTTTGTATTTTTAGTAGAGACAGGGTTTCTCCATGTTGGTCAGGCTGGTCTCGAACTCCCAACTTCAGGTGATCCACCCACCTTGGCCTCGTAAAGTGCTGACATTACAGGCATGGAGCCACTGCACCTGGCCGCTGAACTCATTCTAAACTGGTTTCTCCTTTACAACTACAAAAAATGTGGCAACTAAGGCTACCACAAGCTTCTTAGCTGCTCCTTTCAATAAATGTGGTTCAAAATTCATATAACTTTATTTTTATTTTTGTTTAGCGATACTTGTCTTCCTGAAACTCATGTAGCTTCAATTACACAAAATCCTCCGAGTTTTCCTCTTTCTGATTTTTCTTTCTTAATTTGTTCTTCTAGTTCATTTTTCTCCTGTCACCTTTTGAACGTTGATGTTCTTCATAATTCTTTCCTTGATTCCTTCCTTTTCTCAGTCTGCATAGACTTTCTTTGAGTGATCTCAACCATCCTCACAGTTTCAAGCCCACCTATGTCCCTAAACTTCACTCTAACAATGGCTACTCTCCAGTCTTCATATAAAACATTTGCAGCTGTTCTTTGATGGGTCCTCCACAGGAACTTCGAGCTCCACATGTTCAAAATGGAACATTTCTCTAAATACTGTCATCCAGCAGTAATTTAAATTATGCTCATTACCAAACAATTCCCAAGATTTGTTCATTCTAAGTCATAAATATGTCTGGAATATGTCTCTTACCCTCAATCCTCACCACTCTCCCTGAGCTCATGTCTCGGACAATTATGATACTGTAAATTTTATTCTCTTGGTTCCTCAATTAATCTTCTTGAATATGTCTCTCTGTTAACAATATAAGAACAAAATAAAATCTTTTGCTTAGCTAACTCACTCAGACTTCCTCTAGTCTTCTACCATGGCCACATGATTTATGCATTCATTTGAGAAATCTTTATTATAATTACCTAATATCTCTTCTTGTAAATGGCAGAGATATAATGATGAATAAGTGATGGTCACTAAACTTGTGAAACTTACAACCTAGTAAAGAGGAAAAGCAAACAAAAAAGGTTACAAAAATGGTAGATGTTATATATTTAGGATATATATATTCAGTACAGTCGAAGCATTAGAGAATGAGTGGGTGACTTTTCTGATTCTTAGGCCCTCTGATGCCACACTGCACTCTTGAAAGAACAGAATGAGGAGGAAGGGAAGGGTTTCTTTTTTCTCAACTTTTATTTTAGGCTCAGGGGGTACATGTGCAGGCTTGTTACATGGGTATAACGTGTGTCATTGGAGTTTGGTATACAAATGATTTCATCACTCAGGTAGTGAGCATAGTACCTAATAGATAGTTTTTTTACCCTCACCATCCTCCCACCCTCAAGTATGCCCTAGGGTCTATTGTTCCCATCTTTGTATACATGTGTACTTAATGTTTAGTTTCCACTTATAAGTGAGAACATGGGGTATTTGGTCTGCTGTTTCTGCATTAATTTGCTTAGGATAATGGCCTCCAGCTTCATCCACGTTGCAACAGAGGACATTATTTCATTTTCTTTTATGGCTGCATAGTATTCCATTGTGTATATGTACCACATTTTCTTCATAATCCACCACTGATGGGCAACTAGGTTAATCCCATGTCTTTGCTATTGTGAATAGTGCTGGCATGAACATATGGGTGCATGTGTCTTTCTGTTAGAACGAGTTATATTCCTTTGGGTATATACTGGAAATCGGATTGCCTGGTTGATGGTAGATCTGCGTTAAATTCTTCGTGAAACCTGAAAAGCGAGTTTTGAAAAGCTCTCTGCTCTAGATAAACCAAATTACTTGAGATTTCTTTTATCCTCTCTCTCCTTTCACGAGTCCTATAACTACACATATTGCTCCTAGTTAAAATGTCTCCTCTTTCAGAAACC
Source organism: Mandrillus leucophaeus (assembly GCF_000951045.1). Lineage (NCBI taxonomy): Eukaryota > Metazoa > Chordata > Mammalia > Primates > Cercopithecidae > Mandrillus > Mandrillus leucophaeus. Next base: position 1,063,108 of record NW_012107264.1, read on the forward strand.
CAATTTACTCCTTCTAAGCCATCTCAAAAGTCATCTATCATGCAGACCTTTTACGACTCTCCCAAAAACTGAATGGTTCTCTTCTCTCTGATCCGTAGCTTATTGGTAACTCTATTCTACACTGTAGTCATTTGCTTCCACTTTTGTTATTTAGACGGAGGAGTTATGTGTTTTACATCTTCACATCCTGATTTCTGGCAAATAACAACCAGAGTTTCTATTATCATCTGTTGAATGGTTACAGCATACCGAGTGTTTGATATACATTATCTCTAATTTTCACAATAATCCTTAACTGTAAGCATTATTATCATACTTATATCTGACTAAGGGGCAGAGAGACTGTGTTTACTTAGCTCAACACAGTTAGTAAGTGGTGAGGCTGAGTTTGAAATTTATGTGTCAATCTCTCTCCAAAACCTATATATTCTTACTGATGAGCTACAATATCTTCCTAGTTGACAGTGAAGGAATGTTGAAAGAATAGATGGATTCATGAATAAATCAGTGTTTGAGTACATGATCTTCTGGAGTTGAAATGATAAAATATTAGTATAAGCTCCATACCCATTAGCTTCTTCTCATATGTGAGATAATACTCAAACCCACAAAATTTTATTGTAGTCTTCCTGCATATATCCTAATCATCTGTCTTGATCTGCTTATGTCTTATATAGATGTATACACAGAAATAATTGCTTTTTTAAATGAAAACTTCCATATCATAAGATTCCACCTAGTAGAACATAAAATAATAATACAGTTGAACATACATAATTACATTATGTAATTATATTATGTAATGCCACATAAGGTATTATCAATAGATTAAAAAAATTTTGTCCAGATAGAAAACAATCTGATAAACAAAATGTGATTATTGCTGTCATTAGATATACTTTAGAAAGATATTTTCACTTGTTTCAGATCTTATACCTAATATCCTAAGTCATGTTGTGACTTCATCACATGTAATGTGTGATATATAAATACTCAAATAGGAATAGTTCATATTTTGGTGTCATTTGGTGTTTCTCTTGCCTGGAAATCCTAGAAACCAGAAACCAGAGGGTGATAGACAATTCTCAGTTTTCTGCATTTTGCATATAACTTTCGTAAGCAAGTTCTATAATTTGCAACCTCATGATGACACAGAAAAGTTGAGGCTGATTATGTCTACTAAATAGCTAGTTTGGGCATACTTCTATAGTTAATGTCCAGTGAGATTTTAGTATTAACTTACTATGGCTTCCATATTCCTCAGCATACATTAAACTATGCTGCAGTAACACATAAACCCCTAATTCCAAGGATATGGTAGGTTAAATAATGATCTCTGATATGACATGGATGTTTGTCCTCTCCAAATTTCATGTGGAAGTGTGACCTCCAATGTTGGAGGTAGGCCTAGTGGGAGATGTTCAGGTCATGGGAGCTGATACCTCAAGAATGGCTTGGTGCTGTCTTCATGGTAGTGAATGAGTTCTCACTCTGCGAGTTCACTTGATGTACTGGCTCCCTCTCTGCCTTCCACCATGACTGTAAGCTTCAGCCTCACCAGAAGCCAAACAGATGCAGGTGCCATGCTCACACAACCTACAGAACCATGAACCAAATAAACCCTTTTCTTTATAAATTACCCAGTTTCAAGTATTCCCTTATAGCAATGCAGAATGGCCTAATATAGTCTCCAATGATGTCCATATCTTAATCTCAAGAACCTGTAACTATGTTACCTTATTTAGCAAGAGGGATTGGCAGATTAAGTTAAGGATGTTGGGATGGGGAACTATGCTGGATTATTTGGGTGGGTCCAAGTAATCACACAGGTCCTTATAAGATGGAGGTAAGAAGGTCAGAGTGAGAGAAGAAAATGTGAAATTAGAAGCAGCAAACAGGGAGACAAAGAGAGGAAAACACAGGTTTGAAGATGTTATGCTGTTAGCTTTGAAGATGAAGGAAGGGGCCACAAGCCAAGGAATGCTGGTATCCTGTAGAAGTTGCAAAAAGCAAGGAAATAGATTCTCCCCAAGAGCATCTAGTAGCACTATACAGCTTTGACGACATCTTGATTTTAGAACTTCTTGATCCCACAACTATAAGATAATAAATTTGCTTTGTTTTAAGTCACTTAGTTCATGGTAATTTGTTATAGTAACAATAGGAAACTAAGATAAAGGTCCTTAACATAAAAAAGAGTTACCACTTTTGACATGCCACATGTCCATCACTGGTCAGTGGCAGGGGATTTTCCTTATACAGTCACTTAAGAACTCAGGTGGACATAGACTCTACTATTTGAAAAATCACTGGTCACCATAGCAGGAAGAAGAAAGTATATGGAGAGCTCAGACCCATTCTTCTGTACTTTGGTCTAGATGGTAACACATGTCACTTCTGTTCATTATCCATTGGCTAGGAAGTCATATAATTTTGCAAACTGCAGAGAGTTGACAAGTGTAACCTCCTATGAGACTGAAGGGGAAGAAGAACTGGATTTTAATCAGCACTGAATTTAGCATTTTAATGTCTACCTTAGCCTCATACTAGGAAGTCCATGAAAATCTTGTCAGAAAGGGTGGAAAGAAATGTTTCTTACCTGATGGGTCTAGATTCCTCTCTTTCATAGTTCCAGATCTGCTCTTCTGTGCCAGTGTGTGTTGAAATTACCTGCTAGTTGTGTTACCAGAGCCTATATTGTTAACTACAGAGAATTCTTGATATATGAAATTCTTCACATTTAGATGTCATGCAAAGAATATTAACTCTTTCTACAGCTCTAGTTATTGCAATGCTACACACAATGAATTTAAAAATTTTGTTTCTCCAAAGTTGCAAGTACAAATAATGCTGAGCCTTGCATCTCTTTATTTCTCAGTTTTATTGCTTTCCATATCATATTTGATCCATACTTGAGAACAGCAGAAAGTTATAACCCATTTTTTCTTTTCATAGATAAGAACAAAGCACAGGTAGGGCAAAACCTGAAAACAGCTCCCCAACACAGTTGGACTCCAACCCTGCAAGAGTACTCTAGAGAGGATGCTTAACCATGTCATGCAAATTTTTTGTAATTTTTTGCATACGTACCTTACAATATTCACATTTGGCTGTAACGGTATAGTATATGTAATTAAATGTGATAGATAAGCAAAATATTTTAAAATATTTCTATGAAAGGGAGACAACATTAAAACAATAACAACTGAACCACTCTAACTGTAATACATGGACTCCTAAGACAGGCCCCATTGATCCCTGCCTCCTATATAATCTCATACCCTTGTGTGATATCTTTCCCTTGAGTATGCCCTGGACTTAATGACTTGTTTCTAATGAATTGAATATAACAAAAGTGATGGGATGTCATTTCAGTCCTTAAGTTGCAAAAGACTGACTTTCCTCTTGCTTGCAGATTCTCTCTCTCTTGCTGTTTTTGATGAAGCAGGCTGCTATGTAGAAGTGACCAGGTGGCAAGAAACTGAGGTTAGCCTCTGGTCTACAGTCGGCAGGAAACTGAGGCCCTCTGACCAAGAGCCTGCAAGGAATTGAATTATGCCAGCAACCAAGTGAGTGAGCTTGGAAGTGGATCTTTCCACAGCTGATCCTTGCAATTAGACCTCAGCCCCAGATATCACCGTGATTCTAGCCTGTGGAAGAGCCTAAGCAGAAAATCCAAGTAAGTTTTACCTGCATTTCCAGTCCATAGAAACTGTGAGATAAGTATGCTGTTTAAGTCATTTAGTTTGGGGAGATTTATTACACAGCAGTACATAATTAAGACACTAGACATTTTGTTTCTTAGGGATTTTTGTTTTTCTTTATTTTTTCTGTTGTTCCAACATGTTTGATTTTTCCTCTTTTAATAGGTTCAAGAATAGTGAGAAAAAAGGAAAATTAAAATGTTGAAGTAAATGGTTTTAGCAATAATAAATTGTAGATTCAATTTTTTTAATTTTTAAGAATAAAATTTTGTAAGAGATATTTATTTTTAAAAGGAGTTGTTCTGGAATCTAGACATTAATATGTCCCCAAAATGTGTTTACAGATTTCTCCATTCACACATAAAAAAATCTAATTTCTACCTTAGTTTACAGAAATCCACCCTTTGTGTAAGGTAAGTTATACCTAAGGGAAGTTTATCACGTTCTTATTAAAGAACTCTGTCTTTGTTCTCTTCTTCCTAATGAATATCAACATTTGAGGAGAAAGATATCCAAGCAGGAGGGAAAAGTGATCTGAAATAAAGACTTGAAGATTGTTATTAGATTTAGACTATGTTAAGATGAATTGCTGTCTCATGGAAAGACTCAATAACTTATGCCTAAGAATAACAAAATAATTACAATGATAGCCATATTGGTTCTTTTGAATTTGGGTAACAGAAGAACATAGGTCTTCAAACTATTAGGCATATCTTTTCTGCTCAAAACAATTTCTTTACATTTTATCCCTTTAAGTCCTTTAAAGCTTATCACACAGAAAAAATAACAGTCTGGGAGAGGAAGACTAAAGAAATCAACTTTCTTCAGAGCACATATAGATTTATTGTAGCCAATTGATGACAATGCAAAACTGGCACAAAGGCAAACACTTAATAAATAAATGAAAATCAGAGTGATTCAATTTCAGTGCTGTATGTTTTGAACCTGGTCCTCAAAGGCAAGTCATCATCAGAAGAAAGAAAAATGCATTTAAGGAGTGTTAATTATTGTCTGTCTCCAAGACCAAAATTAAAAAGCTTAAAACTTTTAGACTGTTAAAAATCTACTATACTAGGATATTAAAGTATTTTAAAGAAAATGAGATTTATGCTTAATAAAAAAAATTCCCATTAAACAGCAAGCGATTAGAAGAGAAAATCATTCTGAATCTCTATACTTCTCAATCCAAATACAATGCCATAAGCTATAATTCAGTAAACAGTTCTATATTTTGGATCCTGAACCTTGACTCAAAATTGAAAGGAAACTCTCCTAATTCATGATTGCTGGTCTCATATATATTACAGAGTAACCTTTACTGTAGTTTCAAAGTTTAAGATTTTATTTACAGTAGTTTTTGCGAGGTCATCAATTGACACAATGTAGTTGCTATTTGTGAAAGACAAGGATTTGAATTGCAACTTGAAATCAGTTGGAAACCAGTCCAGTCTCTAGAGGACACTTGCAATATGCTTCACAGGGCTAACCCCATTAAGCGTCAAACGCAACTACAAACTCAGCACACTAAATGAAGCTTTTCCATTGCACAAGAGAATAACTTCACATGAATGACAATTTCTATAATGCTTAGGCTTGACAAAATCTTTAACCTTAAGTGTAATACTAATCAAAATAAATCCAGGAAATATTGTTTACATATTATCATCTGGAATTAGCTGGTAAGGATTGAGAAGTTTGTCAATAATTAGGTGCTCTGACTTTTATATAATTTATAAGTCAAGTTGTCAACTCTAAAATTTGGGGACTTTGGTAGCTCTATTAAGTTGAGAAAAATGTAGATTCCCAGCCTCAGTATTCTCGTCTCTAATATGGGAATTCTGGAACAAATGATCCTGTATCAATACACTATTGCTGTACAACAAATTACTCTAAACTGAATGGCTGAAGACCATCACTTATTATTTTGTTTCAACTAAGGGACTGGCTCAGCAGTTCTGCTGCTCTGGGCCATGCTCACCTGCTCTCAGCTGGGCTCACTCATGCATCTGCTATCAGCTGGCTGGTTAACTGTAGTTAGTTCATCTTGATGGCATCATTGGGGAAACTCAGCTCTCTTTCATTGGACTTCTCTTATATTTCTCCTGCAAACTGGAAAGGGCATGTTCTCATGGCAGGGGCAGGAGTCTACAAAAGAAAGCAGAAATGCAGAAACACATTTCATGCTTTTGCTTGCATCGGTTCCACTAAAATCCCATTGTTCTAGTCACGTAGCCAACTTAGAATAAGAATAGGGAGGTCACTACCAAAGGGCATGAAATAGAAAGGCATGTAAAATTAGATCCATTAGTATAATCACCTTATAATAATCTTAAAGTTGCTTTTCAGCATATAATTGAGTGTAGGGTTTTTTAAAAGAGGCATCCAACACAAAATATTGGAAAATATACTGTGAGTGAGGAGGGAATATAAGAGAAAGAAAATCAACTACCTCTTCTCTGCCAATAAGTGTAATTAGATATGAAAAGCCCCCACTTGAAAAAAAGATCAGAAACATTTTAATTAAAAGTGAGTACCTTACAATTGACTGATCTACCTTTCAGGCATTTTTCTCTTAACATTTTTCTGTCAAAGTTTTTCAAAATATAATAACCAAGCAAGGAAAATTCAAAAGATAACTACGTTTGATGAGTGTACGATTACATACATTAATTTTCACTTCTCATTCCTATTCAAGTAAGAGCAAAGGAAACATGAATGGGGAGAAAAGGGGAGTAATGTAGTATTTTTTAAAAGAAAGAATACTGAGGGTTTTATTTTTGCACATTTCCTTTAATGCCCATCAGAGACTCATTATAATATCAAAGGGCATCTTTTGTTTGGTGTAGCTGTACTGATAGATAGTGAGGAGTAATCTGAACCAAGTACATTGCACTGTGATGTCATGCCCAGGAACTGTTTTATAAACCACTACTAGATAAAAGAACTCTTCCCTTATTGACTTCTTCTTTTAGGACTCTAGAGGAACCTTATTAAATTTCATCTTCAAATTATGCCCATAGACAATCTTAAAATCCAAGGTTATAAGTCATAATCTTGGCCACTGGTTAAATCACCCAGTAATAAAAATGCATTTCTTCCCTGTTTTGAAAGATAACCCTGAGAACTAAGGTATGGTAAAGGACAAAGCTACGTAAGCTCATATAAATCACAGTTATGTTTTTGCAGTAGGTCATGATATTTCTGCTTCCAGTCCCTCTCTTCTTTTCCTCTGCAGTAGATCCTAAAACTTTGAATGAACACACTTACAGCGATGTTTATACCTTTATACTTTACAAATCATTTAAAGTAATACAGTATTCAACTCTATAATTCTAATTTTCTAATAATTCCTCAACTAAGTTAAAAGTTATGACCAATTTGACTAAAGCATGAAAAACTAACTGACTTATCAGAGGTCACCTCAATCAACCAACTCTGCCAAGATGAGAAATCTCATAGTTGGGCTGTTGAAGCATTTATTTAACTAATATACCTAAGGGAGTCAAGCTATAGCAGACCTTTACGTATTCAAAATGTCTTGAAGACTCATCTTTTAAAAGTTGTCTTAGTCTGTATGGGCTGATATAACAAAATGTCATAAATAGGGTAGCTTATAAACAATAGAAATTTATTTCTCATAGTTCTGAAGGCTGCGAAATCCAAGATCACGGCACTGACACATTTCCTGCCTAGTGTAGGCCCACTTTCTGGCTCATCAATGACATCTTCTTGCTATGTACTCACATGGTGGATGGGGTAAGGAGTCTCTCTCTGGTGTCTACCATAAGAACTCTAATCCCATTTGTGAGGGTCCCCCCAGCCCACCCAAGACCTAATCATTTCCAAAAGGCCCCACCTTCTAATACCATCACCTTGGGGTTGAGGATTTCAACACATTTGGACATAAATGTCAGACCACAACTAAAACCATTTTATATTCTACGTCGTAATGTGACTCTATTAAGATAGCATAAAGGCATCTGGAATTTCTAATCTTCTTTTATTCCCAGTCCACATGTAAACTGGCACAAGAGGAATAAGCTGCAGGCTCATCCTGTGGTTTCAATAACCCATATCCCACTGCCATTTGTTCCATTTTGGGAAATATGATCCTAAGCCAGTCTGTGCTGCACTGCTTGTATTATACCAACAATCAAAGTTTCGTTTTCTCTATGTTTGTATTAGTCCGTTTTCACACTGCTGGTAAAGACATACCAGAGACTGGGAAGAAAAAGACATTTAATTGGACTTACAGTTCCACACGGCTGGGGAGGCCTCAGAATCCTGGTGGAAGGTGAAAGGCACTTCTTATATGGCAGCAGCAAGAGAAAATGTGGAGGAAGCAAAAGTGGAAACCCCTGATAAACCCGTCAGATCTTGTGAGACTTTCTCATTATCACGAGAATAGCACAGGTAAGACCAGCCCCATGATTCAATTACCTCCCCCTGGGTCCCTCCAACAATACGTGGGAATTCTGGGAAATATAATTCAAGTTGAGATTCGGGGGGGGGGACACTGTCACACCATATCATTCTGCCCCTGGCCCCTCCAAATTTCATGTCCTCACATCTCAAAACTAATCATGTCTTCCCAACAGTCCCCCAAAGTCTTAACTCATTTCAGCATTAACCAAAAAGTCCACAGTCCAAAGTCTCATTTGAGACAAGCAAGTCCCTTCCACCTATGAGCCTGTAAAATCAAAAGCAAGCTAGTTATTTCCTAGATACAATGGGGGTACATGTATTGGGTAAATACAGCAATTCCAAGTAGGAGAAATTGGCCAGAACAAAGGGGTTACAGGGCCCATGCTAGTCCAAAATCCAGCAGGGTAGACAAATTTTAAAGTTCCAAAATGACTTCCTTTGACTCCTGATCTCACATCCGGGTCATGCTGATGCAAGAGGTGGAGTCCCATGGTGTTAGGCAGCTCTACTCCTGTGTCTTTGCAGGGTACAGTCCCCCTCCCAGCAGCTTTCATGCACTGGTGTTCAGAGTTTGTTGCTCTTCCAGGCATATGGTGCAAGCTGTCAGTAGATCTACCATTCTGGGATCTGAAGGATGGTGGTCCTTTTCCCACAGCTCCACTGAGCTATGCCTTAGTAGGAACTCTGTGTGGGGGATTTGACCCCACATTTCCCTTCCACACTGCTCTAGCAGAGGTTCTCCATGAGGGCCCCACGCCTGCAGCAAACTTTTGCCTGGGCATCCAGGCATTTCCATACATCTTCTGAAATCTAGGTAGGGGTTCCCAAACCTCAATTCTTGACTTCTGTGCACCTGCAGGCTTAACACCACGTGGAAGCTGCCAAGGTTTGGGGCTTCCACCCTCTAAAGCCACAGCCCGAGCTCTACATTGGTCCCTTTTCAACCATGGCTGGAGCAGCAGGAAAACAGAGCACCAAGTCCCTAGGCTACACACTTCATGGGCACCCCAGGCCTGGCCCACAAAACCACTTTTTCCTCCTGGACCTCTGGGCCTGTGATGAGAGGGGCTACCATGAAGGTCTCTGACACGGCCCAGAGACATTTTCCTCATTATCTTGAGGATTAACATTAGGCTCCTTGCTACTTATGCAAATTTCTGCAGGTGGCTTGAATTTCTCCCCAGAAAATGGGTTTTTCTTTTCTAACACATTGTCAAGCTACAAATTTTCTGAAGATTTATGTTCTGCTTCCCTTACAAAACTGAATCCTTTTAACAGTACCCAAGTCAACTCTTGAATGCTTTGCTGCTTAGAAATGTCTTCCATCAGATACCCTAAATCATTGCTCTCAAGTTCAAAGTTCCACAAACCTCTAGAGGAGGGGCAAAATGCCACCAGTCTCTTTGCTAAAACATAACAAGAGTCACCTTTGCTTCAGTTCCCAACAAGTTCCTCATCTCCATCTGAGACAGCCTCATCCTGGACCTTATTGTCCATATCTCTTTCAAGCTTTTAGTCAATGCCATTCAACAAGTCTCTAGGAAGTTCCGAACTTTCCCACATTTTCCTGTCTTCTTCTGAGTCCTCCAAACTGTTCCAACCTCTGCCTGTTACCCAGTTCCAAAGTTGCTTCCACAGTTTTGGGTATCTTTTCAGCAGTATCCCACTCTTGGTACCAATTTATTGTATTAGTCCATTTTCACACTGCTGATAAGGACATACCCAAGACTAGGAAGAAAATGGGGTTTAATTGGACTTAAAACTCCACGTGGCCGGGGAGGCCTCAGAATCATGGTAGGAGGTGAAATGCGCTTCTTACATGGCAGCAGCAAGAGAAAATGAGGAAGAAGCAAAAGCGGAAACCACTGATAAACCCATCAGATCTCATGAGACTTATTCACTATCATGAGAATAGCACAGGAAAGACCGGCCCCCATGATTCAATTACTTTCCCCTGGGTGCCTCCCACAACATGTGGGAATTCTGGGAGATACAATTCAAGTTGAGATTTGAATGGGGACACAGCCAAACCATATCAATATTAAAACAAAATCCTAACATAATTTTTTGTCTTACATATTGAACTTGGAATTTCTGACTTTTTATTTACTTGGAACTTCAAAAATTGTTATATCACTTTTTTTCTGTCAGGACCTAATTCTTATTTTTAAAAGTTACATGATGTCAGTTTCAATTTCTCTTGAGATTTCACTTGGGTAACACAGACTATCACAATTTGCCTTTAATTCACTCTCTGGTTAATTGCTCTGCTCCCTCATCAAGGTTTTGAGCCTACCTTTATAAAATGGGCACAAAAAGGAAGTAAAAATTATGGTTCTTACATTCATTTCTTATGCATGTAAGAAAGGATGGAAAGATGATTTGGAGCTATATTACAAAATGAGTCAGCATCTGCTTACTAATTCTGGAGGTCTTTCACAAACTCTCAAATTCTTGGGAAAACACAGCACTCTTTTAAAATGTCATGTTACATGGCCATTCACCACCTATTATACTACTATACTCAAGCCCATGATTTCAGAAAGTCCCTCTCAGCAGGAGGTTCAGAGTGCAACTAGATTTTATGACTACCATTTAAATCATCAAAACAGAATATCCTTCTTTGGTCTTAATTTACTTTTCATTTCTATTTGGTGGGGAGTTCATCATTAAAATCCTCCCTGGAAGGTTTGCAAAGAGAGAACTTTGGTTGAGGATGGGGGCAGAGGCAGCAATCAGAGGCCAATCCAGACTGCAGGGATCACTTTATAGGTCTTGAGAAAAAATAGTGTTAGGAAGTAAGTAGGAGAGAAGAATTAACTAAAGAGAAGTAAAATGTGTCCTGCTTAAACTAGTGGAAGCAATGAAAATCTAGCAGCCCTGGTTTTTCTCTTTATTCCTTATTTATAAAACTAAAGAGTAAACTATATTTTTAGGTTAGCTTTTAATTTATGGGAAAGGGAAAGAAACCTAAAAGAAGCCCCCTGCTGGCCACTCTCATTTCTGCCCTATTGGTTCCTTAAAACAAAATAAAAATAAAAATATCCTTACCTTTCCTATATTTTCCTACATTTAAGACATAATTTAACCTTCTATTGTTAATTGAGATTTATCACTGTTATAAATGCAATATACAAATATAAATCCCTAAAGGCATTTCAGTAATTTGTCATTTATGACAAGAAGAAAATCAGTCTTTGAAAGATATATATCTTATTTTTAATTTGCATTTAAAAGCCCATCACTAGTAGATTAATTTTGTTATTTTGCTCTTAATCTGAGAACAAAATAAGTTTGTTTTGATTATCTCAAACTCTGGGAGGTCTTTAAAATTAAATAACAAATCAGAGTTTTATCAAATTATTTACAACAACAGTCTTGTCTTATTCCAGAAAATTAAGGGGACTACGCATAGCAAAAATCCTGAAGCTGTGTTTGTTTCATGCTGTTACTTGAATCTACGATAAAGTCATTTCATAGGCTTATTCTTTAGAAAATAAAACTCCTTAGGGCAGACTGACCCGAGTTGCACAGGAATGTAAATAAAAATGATTGAGTATTTCTCTCTTTACATAAGACAAATATTTTACTACATTGCATACTATAATAATCTTTCTCATGGCCAACACAGAAATATTAGCATCTACCAAATAGGGTTAAATCCTCAAAGTCTACTTATAAAGCAAAAGCAGCACTGGAAATTGACATCACTTACATTTAGTCACATTTTCAAAAGAGCATGATTAATGAAACAGAAGTGTTCTCATGGAGCGTGTGCACCATGTGCTAGTGACCGTTATATCAGAACGAACTACATGTAACATTTATCTTCCTTTTGCTCTGGTATCTCCCGAGTGAAACGCTTGTGTGTGTATGAAAAGCGTAGTGAGAATGACAACTCATTTGGTGTTGACTTGGCCTTTGTCTCAGCTCTCTCTTACATCATCGATCCCTTCCTCATCCCTGCTGTCACTGACTTTGAGAAAGCACATGGTTCAGCCATTTGACATCCTTTCTGTAAGACCAAGGATGAGTCTGCTATGCTCTGTTTATTAAAACCTCAATTTTAAGAAGGTTACTATTCTACATAAAACCCTTGACCTCTCAGAGTTAGTGGTGTGAGCCTAAAAGTTTCCAGGACATGCTAAACTTTTTCTGAGAAAGAGTCCAGTCAACAATTTTATGACAATCCTTTTGACCTGAGCTTTGCTTAATACTATCAAGTAAGTCACAGGACAGTCAGGAGATTGGAAATGTATCACTTGATGAGGTTTTTCAGATTGATAACACGAGGGTAAGCAACTGTGTCATCCGGGAGGCTCCAAAGTCCAGGGTCCATTCAGGGCCAACTACAGCAGTGCCCCTTCCTATGTCCAGGCCATTCCCACCAACCAAAGTCCAGCAGGGGGCAGCTTCCCAAAGCTAAATCTAAAAAGACCATAGTCAGCCCAGCTAAAAGTCCCAGGAAAAGGCAATGTTGCCTAAGAGTCATGAGACAGCTGGAAAAGTCCCTGCATCTGACACACACTGTTAACAGACAGTGCTGCCTCACAGACGTGTAGAAGGCACATCAGGGAGAGTGTTGGGGTCACGCCAGAAACTTCATATTAAATCAGGGAGGATTTGTTTGGGGCTCACATTTAGACAGACAACAATGACTTCTCTGTCATTTTTGTAGTTTTGTTCATTTGTGTTTGAAAATAGCAGTTCTCTCTCTGGCCTGACTGCATCCTTTGATGGTAACTGAAGCTTTTCCATTGCAGCGGTGCTCCTGAGGGGGGCGACATTGAATCTGCTCAAGGCTCAGAGCTCTTCCCGGTTCTGTGGCCTCCCGGAGCATGAGTAACACTGTGGCCTGCACAGATAGGACTTCATTGTCCTTAAAACGAAAAATGCCTGCATGACCAGAGTTGGACGAAGCCAGAACAGTAGCCCCTGAGAAGTGCTAGGTACATTTTTAACAGTTCTTGTTTACTTTCCGTAGGAAATTATGAGAAAAACACAAGAGCACATTTATAAGTAGTTTTCATGATTCATTTTATCACTGAAACCAGATGCTATTCTGAATCAAACAACCCCGAAGTGATGTGCAATTCTAATATCTGCTTAGTTAATCAAAATATTCATTAATATGTAAGAAAACACATTCTATTTGTGTTTTAGAGTACACATTTATCACATGCTCATAAATACTTAAATACAGGAGGTATGCTTGGCAGAGAAATTATTAACTTTTTAGAGACCTGCAGATTTTAGAAATTTTTTGGGGGGAATTAAATTTTAATAAAACAGCATTTTAATTAATCACAGAAAAATCAAATAAAATTATTTTCTAGATTCTGAAAGAAAAACAAATAGATTATAAACTGTAAATGCCTTTTGTCTTATGACAACCTTGCCAGCCTTAGTAATTTTATAATATTATGAACCTTGGGAAACAGTGCAAAGGATCGAAAATTTTTATATTTATATATATATTGACTCTAATAAACCTGTATCTGTATTAGTGTTTAATGTTGATTAAAATTGCTTACAAATTTATATTAATAGGAAATATATCCTGATTTAGCAGGATTTTAATAACTGCAATCATGTATTGCTTAACGATGGGAATGTGTTCTGATAAATGCATCAGTAGGCAATTTCGTCATGGATACTTACACAAACCTAGATGGTATAGCCTACTGCTTCTAAGCTACATACCTGTACAGCATGTTACTTATGTAGAAGACTGTAACACAATGGAAAGTATTTATGCATCTTAACATAGAAAAGATACAGTAAAAATATGGTATTATAATCTTATGGAACCAACATCATATATGCAGTCTATTGACTAAAATGCCATTTTGCATGATAAGGGCATTTACTCTAATATTACTTTATTAGATTGGCATCCTTGCTGACTCAAGACCCTTTCCTTATGTACTGATGACTACCTATTGATTCTCAGAAAGTCATATATTCTCACTCTTGTGTCATCCTCAGTTATTTCACTCTGCCTTTCTCAGTTAACTGTCCACTTCTCCACTTCACACTCACTAATCAACTGCTGTGAACTTGGCTTTTACCTTGATCTCAGCTCTTCCAAAAATCACCAATCATTTCCTAA
>NW_012107264.1:1082308-1083878 GCF_000951045.1 Mandrillus leucophaeus
TATGACTTTCCTCAAAGAAAAGTGGGCAAAGAATGTGGACAGCCAATTCACATATAGAAGAATGCAAACACAAAAAAGCAAATGAAAAAGAAAACAAAACAGTTGATACTCTCTTGCAAAATAAAACCAGATGCAAATTTCTTTACAAATTGAGAAAGATGTTTTTAAGTATAATAACTAGTGCTGGCAAATGAACTTGTCCCTCTCAACTATCATGTGAGAGTTTGTTTTCATACAATTTTACTGGAGAGTTATGTAGCAATGTGAATCAAGTATTTAAGAATTATTAATTCCTTTTGACCTATTAGTTTTATTCCTTAGGAATTATCCCAAGAAAATAATCAGACCAGCACCAAAGATTTATGTACAAGGAATAAATAAAAGCAAAAATTAAATCTTACTTTGATTAGAAGAATGAAAACAACAAAAATTCCTCAAATAGGGAAGTTTTTCATGAAGTTTTAAATAATCTGGAAAATTCTTATATAATTTCAACATTCCTCAGATATATAGTTCCAAGTTTATAAAACTGAAATATATGTAGAACATTGCTCAGATACATGATTCCAAATTTATAAAAGACATATATATGTACGTATATATACACATATACACATGTATATATATGTGTGTGTGTGTATATGCACACATACATTCTATGTGTATCTATATGGTACTGAGAAGATGATCCTCAGAAAATTTTAATAATGTATGATAGTTTCAATGTTCTTTATTCTTTCTTCATTTTTCAAATTTTTTACAAAGTAAATGTGTCACTTCATTAGTTAATAAGAAAAGCATGGTTAACATATTTCCTCAAAACTGGCATGCCATAAAATTTTTTGAAGCTCTCATTTGGAAATATATCCAGAGCTTGTTTAAGTCATAATCTCTCACACACACACACACACACACATACACACACACACACACACACACACGCACACACAAAACTAGCCTTGTTCTTTATAGTCAGTGTCCTTTCTGGGATCAAAATTCATGTCAGATTACACTACAGACTGAATTATGTCCCTTCAAAATTCATGTATGTTGAAGCTCTAACCCACATGTATCAAGTTGGAGATAGGACCTTCACAGAAATCACTAAGATTAAATGAGGTCCTAAGGATGAGGCCCTGATCTGATAGGTTTAGTGTTCTTAGAAGAAACACAAAGAAGAGATCATGTGAGCACACATCAAGAAGGCAGCCACCAACAAGCCAAGAGAAGAGGCCTCACAATGGAAACTACCTTTCCAGCACCTTGATCTTGGACTTCCCAGACTTCAGAACTGTGAGAAGTAAATTTCTGCTGTTTAAGCCACACACTCCACAGTAATTTTTTTATGGCATTCTGAGCTAAATAATACAGCTAGTTGTATTAATCTTATCATTCTACATTGCTTTAAAAAAAGTTAGCTAGGTTGAGCATGGTGACTCACGCCTGTAATCCTAGCACTTTGGGAGGCTGAGGTGGGTGGATCAGTTGAGGTCAGGAGTTCAAGACCAGCCTGGTCAATATGGGGAAACTCCGTCTCTACTAAAAATACAAAAATTAGCTGGAAATCGCT
>NW_012107264.1:1086213-1087963 GCF_000951045.1 Mandrillus leucophaeus
CAATGGCATGATCTTGGCTCACTGCAATCTCTGCTTCCCAGGTTCAAGTGATTCTCCTGCCTCAGTCTCCCGAGTAGCTGGGATTACAGGCATGCGCCACCACGCCTGGTGAACTTTTTGTATTTTTAGTAGAGATGGGGTTTCACCATGTTGGCCAGGCTGGTCTCAAACTCCTAACCTCAGGTGATCTGCCCACCTCAGCCTCTCAAAGTGCTGGGATTACAGGCATGAGCCACTGCACCCAGCCCCTAGACTTATTTAATTTATGATATAATACTAGAAAATTATAACCCAGAGAATATCTCAACTGTTTTTCTACATGTGACTGAGAACTTTCACTTGATTTACATAAGATTATCCAGGACTCCTAGATTCTAGCTGTAGCACCATTCCTTTCTCTTCCACTCAAAAAGCAAATCAGAACAGCAAATGGTGACTTTGAGTCTGAGCTATGTTTTTTAAATAGTAAATAATTGGAAAAGATAAATACTTTAAATAGCATTTAAAACTTATTCACAGTATATCCTGACAAGCTGGTGGACTACTATATCAATAAATAACAAATCAGAGCAAGACTTTTGGTTTCATTTTTTAAAAGTAATTTTGAAATTGGTCACTAGAATTTTTTATCACATCAATGGATTAGAGAAGGAAAACCATATGACTACTTTGATAAATTCCAAAATGATAACTGAAGAAAATGTCATGACAAAGTGAGGCTTATTGTTAAAAATGATTCAACATTTTCATCTGGTAAAACTTGTAAAAAACCAAGAAGTAGGATTCTTCCTTAACGTGAAGACTATTTATCTTAAATCAATAGCTAGAATCATAATTAACTATGACTGTTAAATGCTAAAATGTTGTAGGCAGTAAAATAAAGCAAGAAACAAGGTAAATATGCCTGCTAACATCATATATTTTGGTACTGTGGAAATTTTTGCCAATAAGGCAAGAAAAGAAAAATACAACTTTGGAAAGAAGGAGATAATTTAATATTATGTACAGATGATATGTGACTGTCTTTCAGAAGATGCTGAGAACCAACTTAGAAACTCTGAGACTACAAGAGTTGAATAGTTGTCTGAGTTCTACCTGAGTAAGTTAGACATAGCTAGCCTTCACATACACTAGTGATTGTCATTTACAAAGAGTATAGGGAAATATTCCATTTATGGTTTATAATAGAAATTTAAAAAACATATAGTACCAAAATAAGCTTGGGAAATATGTACGTCCTATATAAAGACAACCGAGAAAGTCTAAAGAAAACCAATATAAGAATCTATAAATAAATAGAAGTCTAAATATATAATGTTTTAGTATAGGAAGCCACAAAATTGCACACATGTGAAGTCTCCTCAAATTGTTTTATAGATTAAATACAACTCCAGTAAAAAATTTTTACAAATTATTTTAATTTAACAAACTGAATTTTTAACATTACATAGGGGAGAATTTAATACATGAAAATATAGTTAGCTATCTATGTGATATTACTATGAGAAGCTCTTTTTAAATATTAATCCAAAACAGTATTTCACAGTGTGGTTTACTAACTATTTCATCTAGAAGTAGCTAGGTACTTGCTAGTAAAAAGTTGCCAAGGCCAAACCAAAGGATTATGACTCTGATTATTAAAGGATATTGACTCAGGATTATTATACCCTGAAGGTAGGTC
The DNA here is from genome assembly GCF_000951045.1 of Mandrillus leucophaeus. NCBI lineage: Eukaryota > Metazoa > Chordata > Mammalia > Primates > Cercopithecidae > Mandrillus > Mandrillus leucophaeus. The sequence continues at coordinate 1,087,895 of NW_012107264.1, forward strand.
CTGAGAATCTGTCTTAATGAGCACACCAAAAAATTCTGATGCACATTACATTTGAGAACCACTACCAAG
>NW_012107264.1:1089633-1092013 GCF_000951045.1 Mandrillus leucophaeus
TGCAAAATATAATGACCTTTCCTCTGTGTCCATCATACTTTGTATAACATTTGATATTGTAATGAGCTGAATTGAGTCCCTCTCAAAAAAGACAAGTTGAAATCCTAAACTTCAGTATCTCAGAATGTGACCTTATTTGGACACAGAGTTGTGGCAGATGTAATTAGTAATGAAATGAGGTCATACTGGAGCAGAGTTAGCCCCGATCCAAAATTACTGACGTCCTTCTAAGAAGATGGCCATCTAAAAACATACACACAGAGAGGACACACTGTGACGATGAAGACAGAGATTGAAATTAGGCAGTTGCAAGACAAGGAACACCAAAGATTACCAGCAAAGCATCAGAGGTTAAGAAGGGGGCAAAGAAAAGTCTCTCACAAGTTTAAGAGAGAGTGTGGCCCTGCCGATGCCTTGATTTCAGACTTCTAGCCTCTAGAATTGTGAGACGATCACTTTCTTTGATTTTAGGCAGTTTATGGTGCTTCATTATGGCAGCCCTAGGAAACTGATAGTTACTACTGACCAAAGCTTTAGTCTGCACTTGCCACAATTTTTTAAATGCTTTTGTCCACAGGGTTCCATACACCATATTTTTCCAGAAACCTGGCTACAGATTTCATAGGATCACAAGATTCTTTACTGCCTCTCATCTCCTATTTCTGTTTTTTTTTTTTTCCCCCTCTTTCAACAAGATTTAACTCTGTGTTGCCCAGGCTGGAGTGCAGTCGCACAGTTATAGTTTACTGCAGCCTCTCCATCTCCTGGGCTAACGTGATCATTCTCCCTCAGGTGCCCGAGAAGCTAGAACTACAGGCGTGCATCACCACACCCAGCTAATTTTTACTTGTTCTTACAGATAAGGTCTCGCTTTGTTGCCCAGGCTGGTCTCCAACTCCTGGCCCTAAGGGATCCTCCTGCCTCAGCCTACCAAAGCATTGGAGTTGCAGGCATGCGCCAGCATGCCCAGCCTGATATTCCTTGAAAGACCTGAAACAATCCTACAGTGTCAACTACCACAGATATGTTAGGGCTGCTCCAGTTCATATGTACATCTTGAACCTCCCTAAGGCTCCACGGGTCAACCTCCTATGTTTTCCTGCAGCACACCAAAGTGAATAATATTCAGAAGGCTCATTCACTCTTTCAAAGTTAGCAACTGTGTTAGCCCATTTTCACACTGATATAAGGAAAAACCTGAGACAGGGTAATTTATAAAGGAAAGACGTTTAACTGACTCACAGTTTTGCATTGCTGGGGAGGGCTCAGGAAACTTAACAATCATGGCAGAAAGGGAAGCAGGCAGCAAGGACCTTCTTCACATGGTGGCAGGAGAGAGAATAGAGGGAAAAGTCCCTTATAAAACCATCAGATCGCCTGAGAATTTACTCACTATCATGAGAACAGCACGGGGAAAATCACCCTCATGATCCAGTCACCTCCCACCATGTCCCACCCTCAACATGTTGGAATTATGGTGATTACAATTCAAGGTGAGATTTGGTGGGGACGCAGAGCCAAACCATATCGGTAAACATTCCTTTTTCTATATCCCTAAGGCTAATGTTCCTGTAGGAGATCTGCAATGAGACTTGTCACCTCCTGTAGCTTTATAATACTCTTAAATGCAAGAAATACATCTTTGTGAATTCCTGTCTTAAAGGTGAGTTGGAAGAGTCTTGACAACTCTGACAAAATTGGCATGCTTTCCCTTTCCTTTCTCATTGGCTGGCAGTGAAATCTGATATCTTCTACATCCAGGACTGCTTCCAAGTGGAAACAATATGAGAACAAAACTTTGCTTCTCCCTCTTTCACCCCAGGTGAAGAGAAGGAAACCAGCTGGACAGAGATGCCTATGGGAAGTTACAGATCAGAGTAAGATGAGGAGACCGTGGCGAAGTAGGGAGTGTCTTCCTTTGGGGCCACTAGGAAGGGATCCACCTCTGCTCACCATTCAAAGGTCTTTCTTTTGCAGGTTTAAACTAAATTTTATCCTGCTTTGGAACAATTTAACAGTATAATAAAGTTCTGAATTATCAGGAAAAAAATATTCATTTATTTATTTATAATTTTTTATGTGAAACTTGTTTCACGAATGTATAGAGAAAAAGCAATGATAAATTTTGATTTGAATGTGACAATTTTGACAGTGTTTAAAAACTACAACATTGGGATGGAATTCAGCCTTCTATTATAAAGGCTTCCAAAAACCAACTATAGCTTTAAAAAGAAAAAATTTTTTTCTGCATTTTGGCATCCAGAAAAATGGCATTTTATATAAAAACAGAAAAGCTGTATTTGAGCCATGCAATTCAGGGGAATTGGTAAGTTGAGGGTCTAATATAAAATACAGTTTTAAAAAAGACTAAATACAAACT
>NW_012107264.1:1096428-1102136 GCF_000951045.1 Mandrillus leucophaeus
CTAAAACAAACAAATGAAAACCTTTCATGAGAGACTACTTAAAGGGGATCTCATCCATTTGAATATGTTCTATTTACTTACTAAACAATCTGGTCACAGTGTATATGGAGGGGACTGAAAGAGGCTCAAAGTCACAAAGTATTGACTTTTAAACTTTTAAAAAATAACTTCACTGTTTTACTAGTGGTGAACGTTTGAATATTGATCACTAGATTAAAATTAACCCCAAATTAGTGTAGATGATTCTGTTTATATTATAGCTTGCGTTGGAGTAGGTATACAAAGGATCTGTCAAATAGATGAGTTTTGGATCTAAGCTGGCTTATAAAATCCCGATCACCAAGAAGAAACATCCTAGTGCTTAAGATTTCCATTTCTAACTTATGCTGTTATTGTACTTTACAAAAACAGACACTCTGTTATCTCTAACTTATTACATATTTCATGTGAGAATAAATAAACTCACTAGACTTGGGTGAGAAACAGCAAAAACATTTAAAGAGCTGGATGCTTACACCCTCACCACCAAATGATCACGTTTTTCTGAATGATGTATTGAAAGTGAAGACTAGACCCACAGATACGTATCTGTATTTTATATATGTAAAATATATATATGTAAAACATACACATTTGCATATAAAGACTAGACCCACAGATCCATATCTATATATATGTGTGTATATATATACAAAACACATATTTGCATATAAGGACTAGACCCATAGATACATAACCATAAAGGTTCAAAGTCACTGACTGTTGGCTTTTAAACTTTTAAACACAGATACATATCTGTAGGTCTAGTCTTTATATGCAAATATATATGTTTTATATATATATATTTTATAGATATTGTTTTATGTGGTTTATATTTATCAATTTTATATGCTTGGTTTAGGGTTGATGTATCTACCCACTTTTCAGAAAACATTAGGAATTAGTTATATTTTAGAAAGACATGTAGAATAACACATTTCAATTTGGACTAGCCTCTTTTCAAGTGGCCGGTAACCACACAAGGATAGTGGCTATCCTATCAGCATAGAGTTACACAAAGGGCGTATGACTGCTTATTTTACTATACTTGCTATTTCTGTAGGTTTGAATTTTTTTTAAATAAAATGTCGGCCAGGCATGGTGGGTTATGCCTGTAATCCCAGCACTTTTGGAGGCCGAGGCGGGTGGATTACCTGAGGTCAGTAGTTCGAGACCAGCCTGGCCAACATGGTGAACCCCATCTCTACTAAAAATACAAAAAAATTAGCCAGGCGTGGTGGCGGGCGCCTGTAATCCCAGCTACTCGGGGGGGCTGAGGCAGGAGAATCACTTGAATCCGGGAGGCAGAGGTTGCGGTAAGCTGAGGTCGCACCATTGTACTCCAGCCTGGGCAACAAAACCGAGATGCCTTCTAAAAAAAAAAAAAAGAAAAAGAAAAGAAAAAAGTTGGGGGAGGAAAGGACTTTGAAAACACTTGCAATCACATTCATTCTGCTCCAGACTGATTACTCTTCCTAATCCCTGCTACACGTAGTTAATTCACAAGCATTTTTGCTTTTCAAGCACTGACGTCCCCATAGGACCATATTGTGGTCTTTCTATTCTTTGCATAGTTTCATGGTTCTTAGAGGAAAAAAAAAAAAGATGTCACGCATAACAAACAAACTAACCAGTAGTGACACTAAAATGAGAAAAGGGTTTTGGCATGGTTCAAAAAAGCCATATGTATAATTTTTAAATCAGGGCTGCAATTTGTGGCCCAGCAAGTGAGACGGCATTTTGCTTCCTCCTCAAGAACCCTTTGTTCTCGTCATGAACCAGAATCTAAGCTTCTGCACTCTGTTTCTGGGAGGCAGAGTCCTCTTTGACCTGGTCTGTCTCCTTTGACAAGGAGACAGATTTTAGCTTGTCCAAAAAAAAGATAACCCCTGCTGCTCCTTGTTTGGAAACACACCTTCTGGTTCCTGGGAGAGGCTGAAAGAAGAATTGACTGCAAAAGAGAATGTAGCAAGTCTTTCTTTTCAACTCATTTCCCTTTAATTTTTATGCCAAGTACAGCCGTGACTTGAGTGATGTGGCAACAGGCTGAATTTCCCCTTCTTTCTCAGATTGTCTCTTACTTTGACAACGGCCTCTTTTTGTTAATAAGAAGTCAATTACATGTTCCTCTGTTTTCTTAACAAAAATCTGCACTGCTTGTGGATAGGATGGTCACATATTTTTGCAGTCCAAAATGCTGGGGACTAGGGGATAGGAAAAAAAGTAGAGAAGCAGGTTTTACTGGGGGAAAAAATAGTAGCAATGCAGCTACCCTAACTTGAATGGAACGAAGCTAATACTCGTACTTCTTGTTCCTTTCAAATGCCGTTCTTGAACACCTAAGTTCTCACAGTCCTGGAGAATCTTGAGAAACAATAAAACTTTGTGATTGTTTTAGAACTTCAAAACTTCTGCAGAAGATTGACTTGAAATATCAGAGAGGTTCTTGTGGAAGAGGACGTGAGGATATCTTTCTAAGCCAGCTGTCCCTACATAGCCAGACTTTTAAGATACACTGTTAAGAAAAAAAAAACAAAAAACCTTATTTTAGCTCCTCAAAAGGAGGAAGGAAAAGAAAGGAAGAAATGAAGGAAGGGAGGGAGGGAGGGACAAGAGGAAGGGAGGGTAGGGGTGAAAAAAAAGCACTTTGCTGCAGTTTATAAAAATTTGATTAAGTGTAATGAAAACTTTAATTTGTTGATAAAAGCACTCAGTTATTAAGTCCTCTGAAGTTTATTCATATTTCCAACCATGCATATGTCACATGTATGAATATGTATATGTATTTATTTCCAAACTTGAAGTTTAAAGGCAATCTCTATACCCTCTCCATACGCATTCTTTAAAATCGAATATAACATAAAATATTTATTCAGATTTTTTTCTCTTCTTCAATCTTCAGTGAAGGAAAATATAATTTTCTTTCTTCAGCAAAGATTGCACAGTGGCTTTAATCAGTCCATTTCACTACTAGATATAGAATATTTCCCTAAGGGCCACGAAAAGTCAAAGTTGATTTGTCTTTGTCAAAGCAGATAAGTTGTTAAATGAAAGAAACAGTACCAGAATCCTTCCAACTAACTGAACTAGGAGAGAGGAATAAAGGAGATGAACTCAACATGCAAACACACATATAATTTCATTTTTCCTCATCTGTCTCTTGCTCTGTTTCCCCCAGTTCTGTCTGCAATAGCAGCCATACAGCACCTAGACTGTTGAGAGATACTGAAACTTGAAAGAAAAGGGAATGTACAATGTGCAAATGCAATATCACTCACTATTCAATAACTGCAAATAATTTTATTACCTGAGACACCATGGTTTCTTTGTCTCCTTTTTCTGTGTCCAATTCTCTGCCTCTAGCTGTGGGTCTGTCTTTCCCTCACACATACTCACTTAAAGAGGCATACATATTAATAATGTGTGGGCATTTCTTACTTAAAGCTATTTCCTCTTCAAACCAAGGATAGCACAATACCTGGATCCAAAAAACAAATGATCTTGTCTCGACATCTAAAATAAACAATCTGGCAGAACACTGTAAATGAACACTTAATACCAAAACTTAATAATAAGGGAACACACAAAGCAGTGTAAAAGTAGGAAGTTTTCTTGTGTCACTTCCTCACACCAAAAACAGAACTGGAAATTGTCACTTGAAAAAACAAACTCTTAAAATACAGTAGTTCAAGTTTCAAACGTGGTCCCAACAAATCAGATGTACAACTGTAATCTCAGTTCTTTATTCTATATACCAAATTTAAACATTTTACCATAAGTCTTAAAGTAATTTTTGAATACAAATATTTTTCTCCCTTCAGGCTAAGCCCTATGGGCAAGTACAGAACTCGTACAACTGGTTCTACTACCAAACTATAAAATGTGCATGCCCTATTTTTCACATAAGAAGAAAGCAACTTTCTCCTTTTTTCTCATTCTCATTTTAGCCTGAACACATGGCTTTTTCTGAAGCTATGCCAGGTTCAGATCAGATACTATTAGGGCAGCAATGACTATGGGTTGCTGCACACACTATCTCCATGGTTTCTACTGTGAAATCCCTTTAAACTTTCTATCTGGACTATTTTCATGTGCTGTGTATGTGTGAGCACCTCTGGAGGTTATTAAGTAGTCGTTTCATCAATAAATGTTGGTGATGCTTATCTCTGTATTTCTCTGGCTTCTAGCATGCAAGACTTTTGAGATGACCTACTGAGATAAAGATCTAAGTGACAAGCATTAAAGAGAAAAGACACAATTTGATTGGAAAAGGCTTAAGAAAATAAGGAGGTTACTTTCTGCAATACGTGTACAGGGTAACTGTTCTCCAGTGCTTATCTTTGAACTCTTATTAATTTAGTGTTTGATTCACTATAGTGAACAAAACGTTCTTTACATTGAATCAAACACAAAGAATGTAGAATTCATTACCTGGCGATATCCTATCAGTTCAGAATACTCCATAAAGTCTCTACATTTGAAAAACAGGTGGGTGCAAATGTCTGGTTCTATTTTTTAATGCTTTCATTTCACTTTTATTTATGAGAAGTGTGAATGTCTCTGTAGTACAACTCCTGTCTCCATACTGTTTTCTCCACCCTTGACCTACTTCTCTTTCATCATTTTCCCATTCTAACAATTCCTCTCCCCTTCAGATATCTGATGAACAAGGCTAATTTTCAGTCTTATCACCAACCCTGGCTTGAATGCTCTTGCAGATTTTCTAGTAAAATCAAGTAGCCATTTACATTAATTAGGTAGGCTAAACTACTAAAGTAAATATTCCCCAAAATGTAATGGCTCAGATAAAACAGAAGCAGATTTGTCTCTAAAGTAGCAGTCTAAGCTGGAGGTTCAGGTCAGTGTGTGCGCGTGCATGTGTGTGTGTGTGTGTGTTTTGGGATGTTGGGGAGTGGGGATTTGGGGGAGGCTCTGCTCCACTCAGTAATTCAGGAACCCAACCTAGAATGAGGCTAGCGCTGCCGTCTTCAATACGTGGCTTCTAAGGTCTCTCTTGTCATCACTATTTCAGTCCATGGGAAGGAAAAAAGAGCTATAGGAGTGAGCATGAGAACTTTCAAAGCAAGGTGTGAATGACGGTCATCACTTTGGCTCACATTTCACTGAGCTTGTTTAGTCTCTGGCCACACCTAACTGCAGAGGGAGCAGGAAACAGTCTGTGGCCAGGCAGCTGTGTCCCAGTTGTGATTCTACCTTACTGTGGAAGAAGTAGGGCACAGATCACTACCACACCCTCTAAGCATTGTTATAGTCTTAATAAGAACATAAAGATAAAATACAGGTCCAATGATCAGTTGTCCTGGGTTCTTTGCAGAACAAACTATTCCAAGTGCTTACATTAGTCTTTTCCAATGGTAATGCATTATAAAAGCCTAATGAAGTATTAGGGGACTCCTATGACCTATTATATATTTCTATTTCACAGAGGTAGAATACGAAATATACACTATATATATTATGGAAATATATATTTCACAGAGCTAGGATAAGAAATATATACTATATATATTGTGGAAATATATATTAAATATATAATTTTCTTGATGTAATATATCTATAATGTATCTAGAAATGCATATTAAATATATAAAATTACATATTTAGACATATATTTCTACATATTTAAATTTACATATTTATGTATCTAT
>NW_012107264.1:1102204-1107805 GCF_000951045.1 Mandrillus leucophaeus
CTATAATATATCAGAATATATTTAATATATCTATAATTTAATATATGTTTTATGTTGATGATATAGAAATTTCATACATTATATGTCTGTGATGTAGATATATATAATAGATATAGAACTATATTATAGAAACATATATTAAATAGGCCGGGTGTGGTGGCTCACGCCTGTAATCCCAGCACTTTGGGATGCTGAGATGGGAGGATCACGAGATCAGGAGATTGAGACCGTCTTGGCCAAATTGGTGAAACCCCGTCTTTACTAAAAATACAAAAATTAGCTGGATGTGATCATGGGCACCTGTAATCCCAGCCTCTTGGGAGGCTGAGGCAAGAGAATAACTTGAACCCGGGAGGCAGAGGTTGCAGTGAGCCGAGATTGCGCCACTGCACTCCAGCCTGGTGACAGAGCTAGACTGCATCTCAAAAAAAAAAAAAAAAAAAGAAAAGAAATATGTATTAAATATAATTTTGTTTTTATATAGAAATATATTAAATATATATTATACACACACCATTTGGAAAGGCTAAAATCATTATATAGTTGTATAGTGTTAGAAACCAAATTTAAGGATTCCTTCATTGCTAAATCTAAGAATGATTTAGTTTAGGCCTATGAAGCCAGTGCCCAACATTTCCATAACCAAATAAAAGATAATGACTAACAGGGAAACTGAGAAGGCAATCAGCCCTCAGATAGGGTGCAAACAGACAATATTCATAACTAAGAATAGAGCATGTGTCCTAGTTAAGCTAGCACCCCTTTGTTAATAATGGGTCTCTAAAATAAAGGCAGATTTAGCAATATAGACAGAAAATTTCATTTGACCATTCAGAGCCATGGCTCAAAAACATCAAAACTGACTACCATTCAGGTAGCATCACTATAGTTTGAAGATCAATGAAGTTTGAAGGCAAAACCTAGGAGGAAAGCCTGGAGTATGTTTAGACCTTCAATGACTGAACTCTTGATACAGAATGCTAAGAAGAGGACTTTTGTCTAAGGAGTACAGCCAAATAAAAGTAGGAAGACAAGAGACAGAGCAAGACCCTTTCACCGAGATCAGACAGATATACAGATCATAGCAGACTATAATAAGCTGTCTAGACCCACTTTTTTAAGAACAGTAAAAGAGGGATATAGAACTCTCTGCCCAATCCTGCCTCACAAGCCTGATCGATACTCTGATATGTCATGTAAAGAGGTCAGCTAAGGTTAGGTAATGGAGGTCTCCTGACCCATTGACCTTGTTTTGGCATTAGACATTCAACTTTTTGCCATTAAATGTCAGATCAATTCCCAATGATTTGAACATTACCCAGAAGTCTTTGGCTTCCTGGAATCTTTACTGAAAAAAAAAAAAAAATACAAACATTACCATTTCCAAGAGCCTAAGGAATTATTATTCACCATATTAGCTTAATCCATCTCCCTTGCTCAATTTTTAATATTCTTGTTTCAGTTGGATTTCAGCATTCATAATGCACATATGTGTTTTTTTTAATCTATGTAATTTTCAGTGTAGGTTTATATCTATCTTTTCTGTACTTGAATAATCTTTCTTTCTGAGAGTCTTATAACTTACCATAAACTGTTTTCTCCTATAGTCCTTACCAGAATTACCCTAATATTACAATTATAGATGAAAAGGTTTTTCTCTCCTTAGGTCAAGGAAGGCTATGTTTATGTTTTATTCTATATGATATCATGCATGTGGTAGACATTCAGTACACAAGTTAGTGAAAGCTGGGCCCAGCTGTACTTCCCTCAACTTGATGTGGTCAAGGGGAAATAAAAGGGAGGCCCATACATACGGCTACTATAAATTTATGGGGTATACAAATTTTCCCCTTAGGAATAAGGTGGGCCAGTCTCTTTGGACCTCCCAAAGGAGAATCAAGTCTGGTTTTTAAATGAAAGCTTCAGAGTATGAAGCAATATTTCACAAATTATTAGAGCTTCTTAAGGGCATGCCCTCTGCCTAGCAGTACTGGATAAACAGGTATTTAGCAGCAATAATTCCTAACTCATCTTTTTATCTTAGGGATCACCAAGAGTTTCCTGTGTCCAGAGACTAGCACATCTTTTTGATGGGCATGGTACATGCTATTTGAATGACTGGTTGAATGAATACAAGAGCCAACAATTGCCATCCCTAGATACCAACAAATTTCCGGCTGGCATCTGCCCGCTTGATAGTGTCATTTCCATCAGGTGTGACAAGTTGTAATCTAAAATATCAGCTAATTGAGACACTAGTTCACTTTCGGGACTGCTGGGAAAAAGGAAGGCAGAAGACTACAGCTCCTTGCACAACCAGCCTCCCACTCCCATTGTACCTGCTGTACAATTATTGCTGTTTTGGCTGCCAACGTTCCATTAAGAGCTCTAGAGCTCCTGGCATTTGCAGGGATACTCTACTAAATGTAAGCCCCAAAGATGACTTATTCTTGCCAGCTGGGTGCATCAAACTAAAGGAACGATACCAGACAAATATATAGAGATCTACTTTATAAATATATAGAAGATGGAAACAGAGAAAAGGGGCTTTTTGCTGGTGTAATTTTGGCTATTTTTTTTTCAGTTTTACCATCAATTCAAATGTTCATGCCAAAAGAGGTGATATTGCCAGGGAAAACAGGCAACCGCAGAGAATTCATCAGCCGTTGGCTGCTTCTGGAGGCGAGGTCTTGGCTTCACAGCGGAATTGGGGTTATGGCCTTATCCCAGTTTGGGGGTATAGTTAGAGTCAGCGAAGGCTACTTACTGCACACTGCTCCTCCGCTTATCTTGGGTGGGGCTGGGCCGGTTCAGAAAGAGGGCGAGGTACTAGGCTGTCCCTTCCCAGCACTCCGATCCTCCCACCTTCATGGGGGTTTATTGACTCTGACTTAATGAAAGTCTTCATTGCAGACAATTTACATACTGTATTATTTGGCACTGGCTCTCTGGGTTGTGCTTAACTTTCTGTTCTTTCATTGCCCTGGTACATATTATTTTTAAAAAGAAAAATAAGTAAATAAAAAAAAATAGATTCATCATCATTGCCCTGAATTGAGCCACCTGGAATTTGTTTTAGTTAATCACTGAGAAGAGCAATATAAGCCTTATTTTTTTTTTTTAATTTTGCAAGTGCAACATATTTGCATTGTGATGTTTTTCATTGCGGGGCTCACTGGCAAACAAAACTCAGTGCTTGATTTCCTTTCTAGATGTTGATGCAGGTAAGTGGCATTGGGACAGTATGACTTGTTTCATGACGACAGTCATGCTCTGCTCAGTGACCTCTGACCTCCCTCTTCAGGGACTCTGGAGGTTAACATTTCTGTACATCCACATCGGAAAGAATGTACTCAAGAGGAGAAAATGTGGGAGGAATTTAGTGAATGAATAGAACTTAGCAGGCAGAGAAAATAACTGGGTAATTTTGTCCACCAGAAACCCCAATTACCAGTTATTTACAGCCCACTGGTCTGCAACTTCGGTTGCCTAATCAGACATTCATATCAGTGCAGTCCCTTGCTCAAATAGTAATCCCTTGCCTTGACTGACTCTCTGACAAGGAAGAGTGGGCAGAGGAGATTGTAAAGCAGGAGCAAAGTAGTAGAAAGCCACTGAGAGTGGTCAAGGACTTAGGTGGGTTCCCATCTGTGTGGTGCATGTGATGGAAGCTGAATACAGCTGTTTGGCACTTTCAACAGGCAGTGACCATGAATGGGATGCCCTGCCTCCAGGGCAGTGCAAACAGGCCTCCAGCCAGACAGTCATCTCGCTCCTTCTCCTCCAGCTGTGTCTGCAGAGGGGTCCTGAGTAGCATCCTGTAGTTCCAACCTGCTTAGTCCTTAGGACTAGGAAACAAGAAAATCATTGCTAACCCCACTCCAAACTTGCCTGATTTCAGAGCTCAGTATCATTTTGCACTTTGCAGTCACACTGGGAGGGTCTTTTTCTCGTATATGGGAAGGAGGACAGAATGTTGGAAGGGAACGCTCCTCGACAGATGGGAATGAGATTGGTGTGAGTAACTAACTGGAGGCAATAAAGGTGTTAGCAAATAGCAGGAGGGAAGAGTGGGCCCCACCGATCCCTGGCTGTCCCGCGTGCTGTGTGTTGTACCAGTGCCAGGGGGAGCTGCCTATCCAAGCCTCAGTATTAACAGCATGTGACTCTGGCAGATTCACAATATCCTCATTGGCTTTGTCAGCATCACAAGCTTTGACTGAGTCCCTATCCAACTGAGGGGGCCACCATCTCTGTCACCCTCCTTTCTGATGCCTTTTCTTCTGAGCATCCCTTCTTCTTCCTTCTTCTTTGTCTGGCTTCTTTTGTTCTTCCTTTTTCTGTCCCTCACTCCTCCTTACATTATATTCCCAGCTTCCTTTGGGATTTTTGTTTTAACATAAAGAGAACCTTACCATCGATGTCAAGCTCCGCATGATATAACCAATTACCCTAAAACCACAGCCATCTAGCCTTATCTGGTATTAAAGAAAAGAAAAGAAAAGAAAAGAAAAAAAACAACCAGATGTTACCTATAATTGTATATGTGCTCTGGTTTAAACATAAATTGCAGTGAGAATTCTTAAGGCAAGAATACCACTGAACCAAAACACGTTATAACAGAAAGGGGTCTTAGATGCTTATTACCTCCTCCCAACTGTATTTCATTTTACAACAAAGCAAATCAAAACTTGGAAAAGTTAAATGAGTTCCTAAGGTTCTACAATAAATAAGAGTGAAGGGGCCTCTTAGGACCCAGATCTCCTGATCCCTATCTAGTGATTTTTTTTTTTACTTCATGAATTTTAATGTAAAAAAAAAGAAGCCACAGATCCTGTAGACCTTTATGCAATACAGGGAAATATTCCTTAACCCCAGTCATGCTTTAATCCCTCTTCTATTGAAACAAATACAGCTAATGAATTAGAGATGCTCTTTTGTTCTCCTGTTAACTATCTGACCTTAAGGAAGTCACTCAACCTATTGGTTCTCTGTATTGTCTTTCCACACTGAGGGAACTGGACAGATAATCTATGGTTGCTTCTAGCTCCAAAATTCAATGACCCTTTAAGCTTAACTTCTTTCACCAGAATATCTGTCATTTCTAGGTAAATAGTGTTCTCAGTCCTTTCTGTTAAAAGAGGTTAAGTAAATAAAAAGGAAAGATCAGGCTATGCTTTTGGCCTAGATTATAACTTTGTGACCAAGGATGAAGGAAGTTAATAGCAATAAGAAAGCTTCCAGGGTCTACCATTTACAATTTAAATACTTTACTTGGGAGGTTAAAAGTTCAAAGTTGAGTCACAGTCTGAGGTGGCTCTGCTCTTCCTTTTTAATTATCTGAGGTCAGGAAGTTAATAATACCAGAAATCCCCAGTGGAGACCTCTTGTGCACTGTGTGAACTTTAAACTTGCTCATTTTTTTCTTAAGGGTAAAAAGTTCAGCAGAAACACAGTGGACTTTTCCTCTTAGCCTCCACCCATTCATCCCCCAAGGTCAAAAGTTGAACTGTAAAACAGAAACCCTTGTTCTCTGATCCACATTTAAACAGATCACTTATTAAAAGGTAAACATTCCACATGCAAGCCAAAGTTCCAAGT
>NW_012107264.1:1108395-1115249 GCF_000951045.1 Mandrillus leucophaeus
CTCCAACCAGGTCCCCGCCGACCCACTGCAACATGTGGGAATTTAAGATGAGATTTGGGTAGGGACACAACCAAATCATATCAGATGCAAAGAAAATAAAGAAATGGATGAATGTACCCAATGAACCTCATATGAATAATGAATGGAAAATATTTAAGATCTTCATAGTGTGAAAGCTCAAACAAGTGAAATAAACAGCTACAGAGCTCCAAATAAGTATTTAATAATAGTGACCAGACCAACTTTCTTGAAGTAATGATGGCAAACTTTAAAAGTATGGAAGAGCCATTGACTGAATACTAACCCAATCCAATCATCATGCTTAGGAAAACTCCCTGAGATGATCATATGAAGCTGTTATTTCATGCAACCCCAAAATGTCCTCTTCTAAAAAAAAAAACAAATGATGTATGTGTCCATTTTTTTCAAAGTGTACTTATTGGAAATTCTTTCACTTGTTTAAACAAATCCTACCTGTGAATCAATATTTGTTTAAAAACTTTTTAAGAAAGCATCTTTGTCACCATTTATCTATCCATATGAGAATAATACCACCTGCTTCCCACCTTAAAAATTTTTGTAAAGATTCTCATTAGAGAATACTTAAGCACAGAAAATGGTAAGAGCCTTGAAATTAAGATATACAATGAACACGTTTATAATAAATACTTTTCACTCGTGTCAGTTTTGACAGTGTCATTTAAGTTTAAATGACTTTGTGATTACTTCTAACACAAATCAAAACTAGAAGATACAGCTCTAAATAAGTTGTGTTCTAGATCCATTTACACTGTGAGTAACATTCACGATACCCTCTGGGACTCCTGGATGCAGCTGGTGACCCAGACCCACGAATGACACAGCCAGGAAGGAAGCGAGGAAGGTGCACAGAGCTACTTCCTCTTGTTAGAACTCCCCTCTCAACAGCTGTAAGGAAGAATGGAAATTCCCTATGAATCAAAGTGCGACTTCAAAGTATGGGATACAATTTCAGAGACCTGATCGTATTGATTAGGATGCTGACCAAAAGGAAGTCACTGCATTTCATTTGGACACTACTCAGACCTAAGCTGGAATGACATTCACGAGAAACTTTTGGTTTCAATTCATCTTCTTCCCATGAATATTTATGCTCCTTTTTTTTATTTTTTTAAGTCACTTCATGATATTCAAGCTAGTTATTTCCAACCTTCTGTCTGACTGAATTCTCTATTAAATCTTTCCTTTTTTCCCCCTGCAAAACACTTTCATTCATGAAATTCACGAGAGGCTATTATATAGCAATGACCATGCTGTGTTCTGGGCATATGTACCCTCAAAGTCCTCATAGGATACAAATACTACTTAATCTGTATACAATGAACTGTACATAACAATGTGGGGACTATACTACAAATACTATGAACAAAGCACCAGGAGAACCCTCAGTCTTGGCCGTGTTCTTTGATGCCTTTGTGCTTTACACATTCCGATCCCACCACCTAAAGTAATCCTCTTGTCCTTCATCCCTGGGACCCTGTACTCTGCCTCAGTGCTTCTCTTCCTACACACTTCACCTCCCCTTGTCTCTCTGAATATGTCTCTTCCACAGCAATCTGTGCAAAGACTAACACCAGAGTAACTCTCTTATAGTATTGTAATGCTTAGCCAATTTTTCTGCCTCCAACAATAAATTCTGATCTATTTAAGGAAGTGAACTCCCATACCATTCTCAAGGAAGTCCTTCTTTAGAAATATAGACTGAAACCTGACAGAAAAGAGATTCAGTGTATATCCTAAAGGATGGCATAGGAGAGCTGAGACTTAGCAGGGTATATACCAGAGCAGTCTCATGCTCTTCTTGCCAGCACACCACTAGGTTAGCAGTTCTCAACTTTGGCTGTACTTGGTATAACCTGGAAGCTTTAAGATATTTTTGATGTCTTGGTCTCAGTTCTAGAAATTTTGAATTCACTGGAATGGGGTAGAGTTGGGTCATTAAGGTTTTAAGTGTTCCCAGGTGATACTGGGGATGATGAGAACTTAAGGATGAGAACCAGTGCACAGCAAGACACTGAAATGGGAACAGATGTTAGAAATCACCATTGGCACTAGGGGTTACAAATGGATTGCCAATTTAAGAACACCTTATTTTTCATCATTCTCTTGAAATAAGTTGTTCTTCCACCTGAATTGTTTCAGCAATTCTATTATCCTCATGATAATATCAGGTTTCTTAGCATATTACACCAACGTGTCCGTAAAATCAACCCATCTTTTCCTTTATCCTCATTAATATCTTGTGTCCTGAGTCATGTAAAACTGCTTGCTATTGCCTAAGTGTGTCATGCAAACCTTTCCCCATACCATCCTCTATGTCTGCTTCCAGGAATGCCTTTCCTCTTAATCCCCCAGGAATTCATACTCATACTTTAAGACCTGGAGCCAGACGTAGTAGCTCATGCCTATAATGGCACTG
Organism: Mandrillus leucophaeus; assembly: GCF_000951045.1. NCBI lineage: Eukaryota > Metazoa > Chordata > Mammalia > Primates > Cercopithecidae > Mandrillus > Mandrillus leucophaeus. The sequence continues at coordinate 1,110,854 of NW_012107264.1, forward strand.
ACTCAGGAAGATCACTTGAGGCTTGGAGTTTGAGACCAGCCTGATAAACATAGCAAGGTCCTGTCTCTAAAAAAATTTTAAAAACACCCCGTCTCTACTAAAAATAAAAACATTAGCCAGGCGTGATGGCGGGCACCTGTAGTCCCAGCTACTTGGGAGGCTGAAGCAGGAGAATGGCGTGAACCCAGGAGGCGGAGCTTGCAGTGAGCTCAGATCGCGCCACTGCACTCCAGCCTGGGTAGCAGAGTGAGATTTCATCTCAAAAAAATAAAAATTAAAATAAAAAAATTAAAAACCACTGGGCATAGTGGCTTGCAGTTGTAGTTCCAACCATTTGGGAAGCTGAGGCAGGAGGATCACTGGAGCTCAGACGTTTGAGGTGCAAATCAGCCATAATTGTATTACTGCACTCCAACCTGGGCCACAGAGCAAGACTCTGACTCTAAAAAGAAAGAAAGAAAACAAAGACTCAACTTAGGCTTGTCTTTCTACTCCTGTTCTATGATGCATAAAACTTGGTTTACCATTCAATTTCAATCAAAGCAGTTAACACTTGCTATCTTTTTGCCACTTACTGTCTTGTTCTGTTTAGGCTGCTATAACAAAATACCATAAACTGTGTAGCTTACAAACAACAGAAATTTATTTCTCACAGTTCTGGAGTCTGGGAAGTTCAAAATCAAAGTGCCAGCAGATTCCATGTCTAGTGAAGGCTGGTTTCCTGATCCATGGATGGTACCTTCTCTCTGTATACTCACATGGTGGAAGGGCCAAGGGGTCTCTCTCAGGGCTCTTTTATAAGGGCACTAGTTCCATTCATGAAGACTCCACCCTCATGACTTAACCACCTCCCAAAGGCCCTACCTCCTAATACCATCACCTTGGGTATTAGGATTTCAACATATGAGTGAATTTTGAGAAAACACAAATATTCAAGCCACAGCACTTACCTTGAATTTTTTTGAAATTCCCAAGGGCAGAAAATGTCTTCTTCTGGACATGCTATTTCCAGTATGCATACTGTATTTGATACATTGGAGGTGCTAAATAAATAGCTATTGAATAAATGGATGGAAGGATGGATAGAGGGACAGATAGAAAGAGGATTATGTAAATTAATTCCTTCATCTATTTATCCCTTACGGGGATTCTCACTACACTCATCGTTGAGGAAAAAGAACAATGACTTCCTCTTAAATGTCTTTCAAATGCATCTTTAAGAAGTTATGAGGCCCAGGAGCCTGAACCAATTATACAGAATTAGGCACTCCAGGCCAGGGGAGGGAGGGTGCCCAGGAAAAACAGTGACAATCATGATTTCCTTGGTCATGTTAAGATTTTCCAGATAAATAAACAGAAGCAAAACATTCTGGTCAAGTTGTGTCTCAAAAATGCTGACTTTCTAGATGATTGCTTAGCCCTGAGCCACATCTCCTTTTGTTCTTCCTTCCCCTCCGTCATACTGGTCTTGAGTTCTTCTTCAGAGAATCATAATCAGCATAAAAGAATTTGCTCCAGCTGGGCGCGGTGGCTCACGCTTGTAATCCCAGCACTTTAGGAGTCCGAGGTGGGCAGATTGCCTGAGGTCAGGAGTTCAAGACCAGCCTAACCGACATGGTGAAACCTCGTCTCTACTAAAAAAAAAATACAAAAATTAGCTGGGCGTGGTGGTGGGTGCCTGTAATCCCAGCTACTAGGGAGACTGAGGCAGGAGAATTACTTGAACCTGGGAGGCAGAGGTTGCAGTGAGCCAAGACCAGACCATTGTACTCCAGTCTGGCAACAAGAGCAAAACTCCATCTCAAAAAAAAAAGAAAGAAAAGAAAAGAAAAGAAGAAGAAGAATTTGCAATTTGCTCCTCTTCTCTCAATTTGAGTTCCAGCTGGAAGTTGAAAAAAAATTATGGGTTCACAGGTTTGCTCACACTAAAAGGAATTTTAGGCACAATCTCATCCCATCCCTACATCTTACAGATCTAGAAGCACTTGGGAAAAGTTTGGCAAATGCATAGTCTGTGGCAGTTACCACTGTAACTAGATGGTTCTCGGCCACATCAGCATGGGAGGACCAGTGAAATCACATCAACCTTAGCACCCAAATCTTCTAGGAACTGGGCCCTTCTTAAGGTCTTCTGTACTTTCAGGAAGTCTCAAGAGGAAAGTTCATGTGTGCTCAGAAATAAGCCCTGGGCTCTTTGTCCCTGGCCTCTTCGTCCCTGGCCTCTTCCTCAAAGACCCCCTCACCAAGTCCCTGGTCTGGGTCCCTCTCTGAGAACAGTCCACGCTGAGTACCACTATCCTCTGTGGTCAGCTCTAGAGCTCCAAGGCTGAGACACTAGTCCTCCTCCAGGGGGTGGGAGAGATAGGGGAGTGGGAGGAAGGGAACAGAGGTGGAGAAGGAAAGGTATTGAAAAGCATAGGAAGAAAACAATCCAACTTTCAAGCAGCACTTTGTTATTGGTGGGCCAGACATAACTTGGTGTTTTCGAATTTGGCTCTAAAATTAGGTCCAGATTTCAAATTTGTCCCTGCTACTTAGCATCTTTTTGATTTTTAGCAATATAGAAAACTTTTCTGAACTTGAATTTTTACTTTTTCCCTTCTTTAATATAATGGAAATGATAACTGTGTTCGCATAAAATTATTGTTAGAATTAAATGGAATACTGTACGGTTGTACAGTGGCTGGGCAGAGCCAGAAGTTAGCAAGCACTCAACAACAATAAGGATATTATTATTTTCATCTCCAGTGTTCTCATCACTGCCAGTTTAATTGCTCATTGACATAGCTCCTTCAGCTTCTGCCCCTAAACCTGCTCTCAATTGTTCTCAATGGGAGTAACTCAGGCCAGCGGGAAGAAATCAGTGCCTCCCCAATCTCTTTGTTTCCTACCCCCATTTCCAGGTACCTGTACATAAAACTTCTTTTTTCTCCATTTCTTCACAAGACAGTTTGGGTACCAACTGGTACAAACAGTTCCTTACAAAGCCATTTTTAATTCCATTAGAGGGTCAGCTAGGACATCCCAGCTGCTTTACTAGCAAAGTCCATCTGTCCTTCTGAAATAATGGCACATGTAATTGCCACTTTTCATTACAGGAAAAAAATAAATACACGTTTTGCTAGCTTGATTTCCCCCAAAGGAGCTCTTGCCTTTCCAGTAATAGAGTTCTAGCTAGACACATGGTTGGCCAAAGACAATCCTTCCCACCTTCAACCATGCAGATGAGAACAAGACCCCAGAACTGAGCAGAGCAAGATGACGAAAAGAGCCCCAAGCCAAAATAACTTTGTAATTATCCACCCGGTAACTCTGATAGGTCTGGACTGTTTCAGCAACTATATATAGACATCTGTGTTCACCCTATAGCCTAAATACCAGGTGGTGTCGTTTCTAAACACTGCAAAGAGAAAGTTTTGTTTAGACATCAATGCAACCCCCAAAGACAATATTTAATTAAAATATGAATACTGGTCATATGCCCACAAAGCAGTTGGGAAAGCAAACACCGTTTCATTCCCAATATAGAAGCCTCAAAGTTGGTATTGGAAAAGATTTCAAAGTCTCTGACACAGCCAAATATTAAACATTCATGGTCACTGTTATGAACTGAATGTTTGTGTCCCCCTGAAATTCATATGTTGAAACCCTAACTCCCAATTTGATGGTATTAGGTGTGAGCAGAGCTACTATGATGGGATTAATGCCCTTATAAGAAGAGAAGGAGACATCAGAGTTTCCTCTCTCTGCCATGTAAAAATGCAACAAGAAGACAACCTTCTGCAAAAGAACCAAATCTGTTGGTACCTTGACCTAGCACTTCATAGATTCCAGAACTATGAGAAATTAATATCTGTTGTTTAAGTCAAACAGTCTATGTCTTTTGATATAGCAGCGCGAGTTGACTAATATAGTCATCCTTAGCATCAAAACCTTCTATTAACTGAAGAAAGAAAAACCAACTCAAGGCAGGGAAACTTTGTGCTTTACATAGATGGCAACTTTAAAAAACAATTGTTTAAGTTACATTTTAATTGTAAATGGATATATTCTAATTCACTTTCTGAGCAAATTATGGGTCTTCATATCAGATAAAGAAGCTCGATATGGAAAGAGGTAGAGAAAGTGCCCCAAAACTTATTGGCGTCGTAGTCCCAACCACAGGGAAGATAATTTATTAGCTCAGTCTAGGGGCAAGATTAGACAGCCCCAGCTCAGTTCAGGTCACCTCCAATCTGGTTTCCTAAGAAAGCTCACAGTATGCTAAGAACCTAGTCACACATCCAAGCCAATTTTGGGATTAGCCTAGACCTGTAGTCCAGACTGATAGTCTCGATTTTATATTTTTGACGATATAGACAGTCAAATACACATAATTAAGTATATAATATATATA
>NW_012107264.1:1115634-1127727 GCF_000951045.1 Mandrillus leucophaeus
CTCAAAAAAAAAAAAAGAAAAAAGATTCAGATTAATCCATTTGGGGCAGCTAAAAACTCCCAACACCCTATTCTTTCACTCTACCCATGCTGGAATAAGACCAACTTCAAGATTCAGGACACACGGCTCCATGTAAGCAGAGATCCCATGCCAAAGGAGAGTAGGCAAAAATAGACACAGGTGGATATGTATGACTTCTTTCCATGAGCTTCCAGGCCTCCAAGGGACAAAATTCTTGATTTGGTGCCAAAATGTTCTATTTGTCTTATTAGAAAAAATTACTCAGTAAAGTGACATACCCCAGGAGGAGAGAACTGTTGTCACATTATCCAGATAATCATTTAAGTCTATACATTTTCACTGAGGGTTTTAATGATGAAATGATTAAGAAGTTGTACGAAAGATGAACTGTCTTAGAAAAATTTGCTGCCTATTAATGACTTTCCCATGCATTATTTTTGCTTTCATGTCTTCTAAGTCTAAAAGCTTCTCCCACATTTCCTTAGATCATGGCTTATGTTTGGTAATATTGTGAGATACATATAATCTCCTATTAACATTTGTATAAAGTGTCTTTACTATCTCTCTAAGACATTGTTCTACCCTCTTTGAAGATATCAGCTTTGTGATGGGTGGCATTTGATATTGCGACTAACCTAGCATCTATTGTATGAAGGGTAATAATACAATATAAACGGTTTTTATACACTTAGAATGTGGCTGGCACCTTATAAGCCTATTTTGTTTTATAACTCAGTGTATAATATATGTTAATTTTCATAACATCAAGGAATAGATAATTTCTTTATTTCTATTCTACAAAGAAGGAAACTGAAATTAAACAACTCAGCCAAGGGCATACCACTAATAAGTAGCAGGTCCAACATCCAAAGCCAGGGATGATCTAGCATTATGAGGCAAAATATACCAGTGGTGCTATTCTCACTGAATGGAGACTATTTGGAAAGAAGTAATAAAAGGATATGAACTGAACATAGTTATAGAATCACAGACTCCTAAGGCCAAAGGATCTTCAATATCCTTTAGTTTTTCTTGCCCAAAATATCGATCCAAGAAATTAACTGGTTACTTATTAAAAGTAGACAGCCAGGAAAAAGGAGAACTGAATATTTCAAAGCAAATAGTCCCAATGGACAAACAAACTCTGAACAGAGTCACTTTTAGAAGGAGGAGAGAGAAGGTTAAGGCATTTATGAACAAAAGGCAGACTTCTTTAGAAGGAGTCACCATATTGGCTCACTGCAACTCCGCCTCCCGGGTTCAAGCAATTCTCCTGCTGGGATTACAGGTGCCCGCCACCACGCCCGGCTAGTTTTTGTATGCTTAGTAGAGATGGGGTTTCACCATGTTGGTCAGGTTGGTCTCAAACTCCTGACCTCGTGATCAGCCCGCCTCGGCCTCCCAAAGCGCTGGGATTACAGACGTGAGCACGCATCTGGCCCCAAAAGGCAGACTTCTAAAGTAGAGGTCCAACTTGGCCAGATAATAGACTCACTAGCATATCAACTGCTGGAAGCTACTGTAGGAGGTCAGGAGGTCACTAGCATATCAACTGCTGGAAGCTCGTGTAGTGTAGTGTAAGCTAAGGTTAGAGGAAGGAAAGCCCAGAAAGGGTTTTTGTTTGGTTCTTTGGCAGCACTTAACTCTAGGAAGTGATGGGGAAATTCTAATTTCTGAGAATGTTTTTCACAAGGATGACAGAGATTAGAGCTTCCAATGAAGAAAATATTGCTGCAATCAAAGAAAGCAAAGTGCAACAAAGCTCTCAGACCAGATGGCATTTATCTAAGTATTCTGGAGAAAATAAGGTGTGAAAACAGCAGAGGTTGATGAGGACATATACTATGACCATTAAAATAACAGCTGTTCCTGAAGATTGTCCAATTTTTAAGACAGTATCTGTATTTTGTTTTTTAAGGAAACCAAGAGAAATCCCAAGAATTCAGACAAATGAACTTTGTCTTGGTGCTAGGATACTGGTTGGGGGAAAAAGTCCAATGATGGTGCCAAGTAGACTCGACATTGAAACTTGACAGGTCCCCATCAACTCTGCAGGAATAGAGATTTTTGTCTCTCCAAGTTTAAAATTGATAATGAGTAATATAGAGATACACCATGCACTTGCCCTTTTAAAAAGTTTGAAAATGAAGAAACAAAGGCTTTCTTGGATCTGAAACTAGCTAGAGCAATTAGAATCATGTATAGTGTATGCTTAGGCCAAAGAGAAGAGATTAGCTATAGCATGCCTGGAATCTGGTGTTGGAATGAAATGTAATTTCACCTGCATTTTTTAAATAATTAGGGAGTATGTGTGAGTCACAAGCAATTGACTCTCACATGATTGACACTCTGTGGGGGCAAGCAGTGAAAAAGAAATGGTGAGCACATGATCCTATGATAATCATCACTAGCATTTATTGAATGCTTACTACGTGGCGGGCACACTGCTTAGTGTTTGACATCCATTATCTCAATTATTCTCAGTCTGTGAGTGATGGTATAAACTACTTCAGAAACATCTGCTATTTCAGAAAGAAAATGCTCTAAGGCATAAGGGCAGATTATCAGCCAGGGTCACAGTTCAGATGAGTTCCAAAGAAAGCTTATCTAAAATATTCTGATGAAAATGGGGTTTCCATTTAAAACCAAATGGGGGCCAAGAGAGTTGTAAAGGAAACTTGAGGATGCAATCTAGTCTCTGCCCCTCAATCCCTCAGCCAGCCAGGGACACTTATTTTCTCCTAAACCTTAAAATAGTCATGCTAACATTGGTTTCAGACTCTGTCAGAATCACCAGCTCTGAGACTACGGAGTTTTTCCCACTCTTTCCTATTTCCTTGTCCTTAAACCTGCTTCCTTACCTTGCTTCTGTGCCTTGCTAATTATAACTGCCTTTTGCTTGTTTGTTTCCTGATTCCTGTGGCTCAATCTGTGTTCCTAGGGCCTTTGTCTGTGGTACCCACCTGGGGATTTTAGACTCATATGGGTCTAAAGCTTTGGCCTAAGTTTAGTCTGAAACTCTCCTAGGCTTTGGTCCACAACCTCCTGCCACCCAACATGGTGCTGACAGGGAGGACAATCTGTAGCCCATAAAGATTAGAGCTATGCTATGCATCAATGATCTTTCCCAACTGAAATACTTAGTTCAGGGCTCTTCGCACAATGCTCAAAGTACTTTCTGTTCAATAAAGGCTTGTTGACTGGATTTACAACACATGCTGTACTATGAACTGCATACCAAAGTCCAAATTACAACATATAACCCCTGTGACAAGAAAGAGTAAAAAAATAAAACCACAGCCTTGGAGGGATGCCAGATGATGCTGAACCCATGAAAAACTCCAGAGAGGAAACAAAAGGTACTGAACAGAAATGGAGTGCACACACCATCACCTTGTTCTCTCATCTTTTGTGAACTATGACGGGTCACCTTTGCAAAATTATAAACCTTTTGAGAGTAGGGTACAATACAGCTTCAACGGCAGGGTGCCTACAATCCCCATCACTCCTCCCGCCACCAGGGAACTTGCAGGATGGGAGTTTTCCTGTTAGCTGTCCTTCCTGGTAAAGCACTGACAACAGCTTTGAATGTCACAAAGCCACATTGGGAAAAGTGTGAAGTTTTGTCCTGTCCACATTATATCTGGACAGATAGTTATTTAGAAAAGAATCATTCTGCATTTTATGTATGATGACATTGGCTATACAGGATCTCTCTTTCTCATCACCCAAGTCTGGTTCCTTCCCAGTCTACAGCTGCCTCTTGCTCTTCAAAGAGCTTAATTTTCCTCTCGGGTTCTTTAAGCAATAGCTCTCCTTACTACCTGGTGTGATGGTTAATTTTATGTGTCAAGCTGGCTAGCCTGTAGTAACCAGTTATTCAAACACTCATCTAGGTTTGGCCCATAGAGATATTTTGTAGGTGAGTTTAATATCTATAATCATGGACTGACCTTTCAAAAAATCTATAATCAGTTGACTTTAGGTAAAGGACATTATCCTCAACAATGTAGATGAGCCTCATTCAATCAGTTGAGAGTCTTAAGGGCAAAAATAAGTTTCCCTGAGGAAGAAATTCTGCCTCAAGATTGCAACATCAGCTCCTGCCTAAGAATTTTCAGCCCGCTGGCCTGCCCCGATCCTGTAGATTTTGGACTTACCAGTCTCCACAATCACATACTGAAAGCATGCCTTGCTTAACAGAGATACATTCTGAGAAATGCATCCTAAGGCAATTTCATCATTGTGTGGACATCATACAGTATACTTACACAAACATAAATGGGATAGCCTGCTACACCCCTGGGCTATATGGTATAGTTTATTGCTTCCAAGCTACAGCCCCATACAGCATTTACTGTATGGAATACTGTAGGCAATTGTAATACAATGGTAAGAATCTGCATATCTAAGCTTAGAAAAGCTACAATAAAAATGTGGTATTAAAAGACAAAAAAAAAAAAAAAATTGCACACCTGTCAAGGGCATTTACCATGAAAGGAGCTTACAGAATGAGAAGTGACTTTGGGTGATTCGGTGAGTGAGTAGTGACTGAATGTGAAGGCTGAGGATGTTACTGTATATTACTGTAGACTATCAACACTGTACACCAAGCTACATTAAATTTTTTAAATTCTTTCTTCAACAATAAATTAATCTTCACTTACTGTAACCTTTCTATTTATAAGCTTTGTTTTTAACTTTTTGGCTACTTTGTAGGAACACTTAGCTTAAAACATAAACACATTGTGCAACTGTACAAAAATTCTTTCTTTATATCCTACGAGTCATTTTCTATTTTTAATTTTTTACTTTTTTGTTAAAAACTAAGACACAAGCATACACATTAGCCTAGGTCTACACAGGGTCAGAATTATCCAGATGTCACTAACAATAGGAACTTTTCAGCTTCATTTTAACTTATGTGACTATTGTCATATAAGCGGGCCCTAACTGACCAAAAACATGTTTATACAACACATTAAAGTCTATTCATTTGCTATCTTGGGGGTAAATTAGTGTTGCTGCTGGAACCCTGATAATTTTCAAGTGAGGAAACTTGGAGAAATACAAATATATTTTCATATATTTTACACATAAAATAATTATACTTTTATTATTATATTATATATAAATATATATTTATATTTTTATAAATAAAATAAATATGTATTATATATATTTACATATATTTCAATTTTCTCACTTGTAAATTATCAGGGTTCCAATAGCAAAAATAATTTACCCTCCAGATTTCAAATGAATATACTTTAATGAAGGAACCATGGATAGACGTGTTGGCGGCATTAAGGAAACAAAAAAGGACAGGTTAGGCACCAGAGTCTAGCAACAGAGGGAAGCCATTACCCCTCTAGAGCTGAAGGGGTAAGGGGAAGAAAGAACTTTGCTGAAAGCTGGACCTGGGGTGGAGTCTCCTCACAGGACCTGTGGTCAGAGAGGGACATAGCTATCTCCAGACAGGCAGCACTGAAGCAGTGAGGGGGCAAGAAAAGCTCTGATCTCTCTCTCCTCCTGCTCTCCAATTTCTTGTCCAGTGAGTCAGTCTTCCATTGGTAGAACCCAAACAGAAGCCAGCTAGGAAGAGAGCCCGGCAAGGCAGGGAAGAGCAGAGAATGGGTCTTCTGGGGAGTGGGGTGTGGGGAGGGGAGCCACTTTGGGAAGCTGAGATAGGAGGATTGCTTAAGCTAAGAAGTTGGCGACCAGCCTGGGCAACATGGCAAAACCCTATCTCTACAAAAATATTTTATGAAATTAGCCGGGTATGGTGGCATGCACCTGTAGTCCCAGCTACTTCGGAGGCTGAGGTGGGAGGATCACTTGAGCCTGTGGGAGACTGAGGTGTAGTGAGCCATGACCGCATCACTCCAGCCTGAGTGACAGAGAGAGACCCTGTCTCAGAAAAAAAAAAAATATATATATATATATATATATACTGTAGTGTGGTTCTCCTAAGACTCAAGCTACATATTCATACTAGTTTTCAACTTTCATAAAAGACTCTGTTTGATTTAACTTCTTATCTACTAATACACCATATCTAATTAATACCAAATTATGTCTTATCTAATATTATTATTTTCCCTGGCCCCCAGTCTTTCTTACGTATTACGTATTATTTAGTTACACTGGCAATCACCCAGAATTTAGTTGTGCTCCCTTTATTCTCTATCACTTTTATCAATCATGTACCCCCAAACTCAATTTTAATCCATTAATAACGACACATACATCCATTTACATACAAAATATGGACAAATATGTTTTATAAAAGAATCTATATATGTTCAATAGGTTTGGGGCTAAATATTATTTTCTTTTATACCTATCAGATTATATTAGCTGTAATTCTGTGTACACAAAATGTGTTCAATAACTTCCTTTTCCTTGTAAACTTTCATCTTTTTAAGACACAACACAGTAGACTTATCACTGTCCTATTTATTATGGTCAAAGAGAGAAAAGGACATATTATTCTGCTTAGAAAGTAGTTAACTATAGCATTTTAATCCATTATTTAATCCATATAGCAGACATATATGGAGCTATCTGTCCAGGACCCTCATCTGGGAAGTGCCTGTGTTCCTCACTCCATTTGTGTGGTTATCACAGAAGGTGTCCTATGGCCACAGTTAATGGCTCAGCAGTAGACATTAGACCGAAGATGACCTCATCGCAATCCCTTCCCCAGACTTCATTTCCTAGCTAAAGCATATAAGTCCAGGCTGGGCACCCGATTCAAATGAAAAAAACAACTGAAGTTCATCTTTGGGAATATTGCATCTAGAAGTGACAAGCATACTTTGGGTGTTTGAACTGTGATGTATAAAACTAAAAGGTCAACTATCAGTAACTGAATTTCCAGTCACGTAGAACAGAGAAGGGGAAAAAATAAGAGAAAGAAAGAAAAATGTGTGTGTGTGTGTGTGTGTGTATGTATGTATGTGTGTGTGTGTGCAAGTAACAGAAGAAGTGGGAGCCACGTAGATTCCTGATGGTGTTGGAGTCTCTGTTTCTAATGGTATAACAAGTCCAGCCATGTTTCTACCTTTGAGTCTTCTAAACCTTCCGTTTTGCTTAAATTAATTTGAATTGGATTCTGTTACATAGAAGCCAATGGGTTCTTATGAATAAAATTCCTACCATCTAAACCTATCAAATGCAACATTAAGCCTCAAAAAGGTCGGTGCACTTGTCAGAAACATGTGGAAAGTAACTTATGAAAGAAAAATGAACTTATGAAAAGAAAAAAATCACACATTAATTTCTTGTCAATGAATCTGACTGGCTAATTTTCCATTTCTAGGATGTTGTCTTCAGTGGCAGGAAGGTTTAAACCCATCATTCCCATTCGAGTTTACACTAGGAGCAATAATGAACCTTAAATGATTTTAAAACATGGAATCTGAGTGGAGTCAAGAACAGAATTATATTTAATTTTCATTTTAAAAGCTACATGAGCCATATTTATTCTTTTAAAATGGAGCAAAATGTTCTGAAACCCAAAAAGAGGTGAGTTACTTAAGCAAGCCCAACATGACTAGGCCAGTACTATCAGTTCAGATGCTCATAGCCATCACAGGGACATAGAACACATTCCAAAGTGATTTCTATCAATCCTAGTTTCCATTTCTCACCTGAACTTTCTACACTCTCTTTGTAGACCTTGACTTTGGGTTGTGGAGCCAGACTGCTGGGTTTCCAGTCTCCCGTCTGCCACTTACTATCCATGTGACCTTTTCATGAATTACTTAGCATCTCTGTGCCTCAGTTTCGTGGTCTGTAAAATCATATGAAAACAGGGCCCCCACAAGTGGTAGCTGAGAATAGTAAATGAGTTAATAGATTCAAAGGAATTGGAACAAAACCTGGCAGATAATGAGCACTCGATAATGTTAGCTCTTATTATTAAGAGGCCATGAATCACTTAATTTTGTAGCTTCAAATGAAGCACTCACACAGACACAAACTGGCTGGTTACTTAAAAAAGAAAGGAAACATAAATCAACAGAGTAAATTTTAATTAAATCAGTTAATGGCATATGGATCAGTTGGGAAAATGAGTTTACTTCAGAAATTATTTCTAAGAGTGTTCCTCATAAAACAATATGACCACATTAGATATATAGTTAAGAGAAACATTAAAAATATATAATGTGTAACCTCTCAATTTTCACTTAACAGCTGCCTTTATATTATTATTATTCAAAGTGATTTTTAGATTAAGGGGACTTGTGAATGATTTTCTCAAAAAACATCGATAACAGTTTGATCAGTTTTGGGGATCACTGGGTCATAGCAACTACCAGTACTCAAACATTGGGGAATTGTTCAGGGAAAAGGCAGTGGCTTTGAAGTATCCTCAAGAATAAGAAGGGCATGTCGAAACAATTAATCATAAACAAGTCATTAAAATTAAAAGTGTATTCTTAAATAGTTTCTTGATTAAGAACAAATGCCTCATTAATCTGGAACATATTGACTTGAGAACACAAGTAAAGTCAAAGAGAGTAATGACTGACATGACATGGAACACAGCATGCTGTGTGTTCCCATTACAAAAGCTTTGCAGGAACAGATTCCACAGAAGGTCACTGGAGACAGTGAACTGAACAGAAAACCCAGCATCACCCAACGATGCAAAGGTAAATTTTTAAAAATCTAGAGTGCAGAGAACATTGGGTACCATTAGCACTGACACTATTTCCATCTATAGATTCTGAATACATTTCATTTATTTCAGGCATGCAAATAAGTCTAAACCCAAGATCTAAAAAATAAAAAATAAAGATATAGCTAAAAGAAATAGGCATCTAATTTTAAAGAAACTTACTGTCCTTCCCCCCACTCCCACTTCCCAAGTTTTAGTTAAGTATGTGACTAGAAGTTAAAAACCAACACAAATAACTTTGAAGAAAATTCTAGTATAATAATTAGATGATATAAGATTGGATATTCTTTGGATCACACTAAAGCTACATTTCTTGAAGGAGTATATATAGTACCTGGTAAATAAAATAACAGATGTGAGATGTGCATAAAAATCACACACATAATTTTTAAAAACAGATCAGACATTAAATGTTCATAGGAGGATGACTATGCAGTTTTTAAAGATTAAATCTAGTTTTGGAATAGTCGTCAAAATACGTCTCATATTCTGAAAGGCTTTATGATTTCATCTTCTAGAAGGTAAGCTTCATGAGGAAAGGGACTTTTTCCCATCTTGAACAATACTATATCCTCAGAACAGTGCTTAGGATGTAATAGATACTCCATATATATTTAATGAAAAAGTAGCTTCAACAGTGACTGAAATCATAACTTGGATATATCTGTTGTGATTACAGTTTTAACAATTGGCCCCAGGACTTTTTCTTGCAGTTGGCCTCTTATCCATGGCCCCTCACACCTTCCCTGTACTCAGCATGACTTCCACCTACATGTCTGCTTATAATGAAGAGGAAGAAAATCTCCATGAAAGATTATGGATGGTTGGGATGAATATTATGTGCAAAGAATTTCCCAAATTCCATTCTCTAAAATTACTGTCATATTTCCAAAACCAGAATAAATTCTTCTGAAGACAAAATTTAACATAATTTATAGAGTCAGATTCTAGATGTGACTATATCATTTTTACTTAAATAACATACTTCATTTCAAACTTCAAGACAAGGAAAAGAGAATTTTTTTCTAGAAAGAAGAAAGCAGCATAATGAGAAAGCAGGGAAAGTAGAGGTCCACCACTCTAAGTAGCTATAATCAGACTTTGTTTTCAGAAATGTTTAAACCTTATCACTCCCAAAGTTTTAATCTTGACAGCAGGATGGCAAAGGAAAATATTGGAAAATAACCAGGACTAGAACATTTCTTATTTATTTGATCTACACCCAGCTTGTGCTGGAATATAAATTATCATATCCCCTGCTCATGAAAACAAATAATCCAGTTAGAGGTACAAGGCTAGCAAACAAGAAACATAACTATATACTGCCTTATATTCACTCATGTACTACATTGTATGGAACAAATCTTAATGTTATACAGCCTAGAGATGAGAGGTAATTCCAGTACCTAGCACAGTGTCCCGCACATATTAGACATGCAATAAATACTTGATAAGGAAATGAAAGCTTGAATGAGAGAATGAATAAATGAGTGCTTTTAGAAGAGGTAAATCTTGTTTAGAATCCTGGGAATGATGCTAAGCACTTGACTGGTATCTTCCACAAATGACATTTCAATGTTTCCGAACTCTCCGTCTTCTCGCACATGATAGAAACTGTATCAACCTTGTGCAGAAAATGGAAGAGAAGGAAGAAAATTCAATTGTTTTCTTTTTTTTCTTTTTCTCTTTTTTTTGGGGGCTGGGGATGGAGTCTCGCTCTGTCGCCCAGGCTGGAGTGCAATGGCGCGATCTCGGCTCACCGCAAGCTCCAAGAAAACCCAATTGTTTTCTTAATAGTATTAGTAGTCTTGGAGACTTGACCCGCAAAAACTATTTATTCAATAGGGTTGATTGTCCATAGGTCTACAGTTTATAATTAAATCTATTTACAATGGGAATACTATATCATAATGCAACCAGTAACAAGCCCATCAGAGTTAAATATTTGCTAGAATCCTCATTATAAACCCCTGGTTTCAATTATTCACAATTAGGTTGCAGAGGTTTTATTTTTTTCTTTATATACAATCATAAAGTTTTCATTTGGCAGATATATTTCGCAGAAATTTTCTAACTATAATGTGTGCTGCTCTTAGGAATTTTCAAAGAAAGCAATGAGAACAATTTTCAAGAAAAATGACTAAAACCAATTTTAAAAATTCTTAAAATCAATCCAAAGAAACTTCGCAAATCTCAATCTCTATATCAACGTTTTCCCCCCAGAACTCATGTCTCTACAGTTCTTTTGAATTATTTCAGAATCTGTAAAACCCCGTGAAACAAACTCATATAAGAGCAATTCACTGTGTCTAGGAAACTGTATCCAATAAGGGTCCTTGGCATACCAGGGAATATACTGGACTTGGAATGAAGAAACTTGGGTTTACTTCTACTCCTAATTAATTAGTTAAACTTTAACAGGGCCCTTTCACTTTTCTGGTCCCCTTCCTTATTTATTGAATTAGGGTGTTGGAATGGATAATACATAGGTCCTTCCTAGCCTTAATTAAGGATGGGAGACAGTTGTCAATACAGCATAGTTAGATATTAGAAGCAATTGTAATTAGAACTAGAATCCCTCTGCTCATATCTGAGTTCTCTTGCCCAGCACATACTTTATCTCTCTACATAACATTTTCCTCATCTATAAAAAGGGAGTGATAACAATACATATCCCATGAGAGCTCATCATGATTAAATGAAATATATAGCACATGAAGCCCTCATCGTAGAATATGGTACCTATCAGTACTCAATGCTAGTTGGCAGTTTTATGTATCTATAACTTCCTTCGGTTTTCAGAAAGGACTGGGAGAATGAAGTCTTATCATTGGATGTCAAGAAATCTTTCAGCCAGTTGTTAAATTTGTTTACAGCTGGCAGACCTGCAACACCAATAATCAAGGTATCCTTGTATAGGTCCTCCATGATGCAAACTCTTTTTTGCCTTTAATTCTTTTGAAGGGATCCCAGGTTTCAAAGTTCATATCCCTTTGATGGTTATAAATCCCTAATATTTTAGTTCCAAAACCCGTAATGGGCTAAAAATTAAAACCTGTCTGGGCTGGGTGCAGTGGCTCATGCCTGTAATCCCAGCACTTTGCGATGCTAAGGTGGGCAGATCACCTGAGGTCAGGAGTTCGAGACCAGGCTGGCCAACATGGTGAAATCCCATCTCTACTAAAAATACAAACAAAAAAAAATTATCTAGGCATGGTGGTGCACACCTGTAATCCTAACTACTCGGGAGGCTGAGGCACAAGATTTGCTTGAACCTGGGAGGTGGAGGTTGCAGAGAGCCGAAATCATGCCACTGCCCTCCATCCTGGGCGAGAAAGCGAGACTCTGTCTAAAAAAAAAAACCTGTCTGAAGTGTTGGCAGA
>NW_012107264.1:1127777-1179704 GCF_000951045.1 Mandrillus leucophaeus
ATATTTCGCAGAAATTTTCTAACTATAATGTGTGCTGCTCTTAGGAATTTTCAAAGAAAGCAATGAGAACAATTTTCAAGAAAAATGACTAAAACCAATTTTAAAAATTCTTAAAATCAATCCAAAGAAACTTCGCAAATCTCAATCTCTATATCAACGTTTTCCCCCCAGAACTCATGTCTCTACAGTTCTTTTGAATTATTTCAGAATCTGTAAAACCCCGTGAAACAAACTCATATAAGAGCAATTCACTGTGTCTAGGAAACTGTATCCAATAAGGGTCCTTGGCATACCAGGGAATATACTGGACTTGGAATGAAGAAACTTGGGTTTACTTCTACTCCTAATTAATTAGTTAAACTTTAACAGGGCCCTTTCACTTTTCTGGTCCCCTTCCTTATTTATTGAATTAGGGTGTTGGAATGGATAATACATAGGTCCTTCCTAGCCTTAATTAAGGATGGGAGACAGTTGTCAATACAGCATAGTTAGATATTAGAAGCAATTGTAATTAGAACTAGAATCCCTCTGCTCATATCTGAGTTCTCTTGCCCAGCACATACTTTATCTCTCTACATAACATTTTCCTCATCTATAAAAAGGGAGTGATAACAATACATATCCCATGAGAGCTCATCATGATTAAATGAAATATATAGCACATGAAGCCCTCATCGTAGAATATGGTACCTATCAGTACTCAATGCTAGTTGGCAGTTTTATGTATCTATAACTTCCTTCGGTTTTCAGAAAGGACTGGGAGAATGAAGTCTTATCATTGGATGTCAAGAAATCTTTCAGCCAGTTGTTAAATTTGTTTACAGCTGGCAGACCTGCAACACCAATAATCAAGGTATCCTTGTATAGGTCCTCCATGATGCAAACTCTTTTTTGCCTTTAATTCTTTTGAAGGGATCCCAGGTTTCAAAGTTCATATCCCTTTGATGGTTATAAATCCCTAATATTTTAGTTCCAAAACCCGTAATGGGCTAAAAATTAAAACCTGTCTGGGCTGGGTGCAGTGGCTCATGCCTGTAATCCCAGCACTTTGGGATGCTAAGGTGGGCAGATCACCTGAGGTCAGGAGTTCAAGACCAGGCTGGCCAACATGGTGAAATCCCATCTCTACTAAAAATACAAACAAAAAAAAAATTATCTAGGCATGGTGGTGCACACCTGTAATCCTAACTACTCGGGAGGCTGAGGCACAAGATTTGCTTGAACCTGGGAGGTGGAGGTTGCAGAGAGCCGAAATCATGCCACTGCCCTCCATCCTGGGCGAGAAAGCGAGACTCTGTCTAAAAAAAAAAACCTGTCTGAAGTGTTGGCAGAAAATTCAAATTGTTCTTCATACTTCTGAAAGCAGGGGAGGAAAAAAAAGAATTAGGTCTCAGCAACATCTATATCTTGAAAATAGCCTCAATATGTAACATCAAGAGCAAGCAAATGAAGAATTTGATCTACAAAACCTGGTTTTGGTAATCCATTCAAGTCAGCATTTTAATGGGGCTATTTACATTTTCCAAAATGTTTGCCCACTTCTGGCCATGCTTTACTAATACCCAAGTCACCAAGCAGATAGCACTATGTAACCAACAACTGGGGTCCTCTGGTAACCGGTGTCCCTGTACCAGTAACACATGCTGCCAACGTTCTAGGGCTTCAATGATGATGACAGAAATTAAGAAAAAATGGAGCATCCTTTTTTGGATGAAGAAACACAGATAGTTTTATGAGGGAGACACACTACTGAGGTAACCACAGAGGGCTAATTCAATAAGATGGAACTTATTAAATTCCAGGATGTAAGAACCCTGGCTCCTATATTTCAAATTGTTTCTTAGTATTGACTGTTATCCAGCATGCATCAAGCATTTAAAGGGTGAGATGTGATTACCTTCTTTCTCAAAATGCAGAAAAGCCTTTGTTAAGAAAAACATATCTACAACATTCTTGGTAATAGTAAGAAATTTAAGGTCTCTGTGTTTGTAACCACTTCTGTCTAAACAACCATGTTCTGTGAAAGGTGATCCATCCCATTTCCTGGCCAGAGCTGACAGGATGTGGGGAAAACAATGACCCACCAAACGACTCATCCATAGATAGGACAGCAATCTGTGACTCCTGTGGCCTAGCCAATCAGATTCTCCCTCTTAGGAATCAGTTCTAAGAGATTCGAAGGGCTATGTCCAATGAACTGTTTTCCTTTCATGAAAGGAAAGTTTGAGGCTGAGGCCATGAAAAACTCAGGATAGGTGCAGCCATCTGGGGTCTGTGAATAATAAATGAATAAGCAGAAGCAGCCAGTTGGGATAGACAGAGTACTAGAAAAAAAGTAGATTACGAGGAAACATCCAAGGCCAGACACAGTGGCTGACACCTGTAATCCCAAACCTTTGGGAGGCCAAAGTAGGCAGACTGTTTGAGCCCAGGAATTGGAGACCAGACTGGGCAACATGGCGAAACCTAATCTCTACTAAAAATACCAAAAAATTAGCTGGGCATGATAGCCAGTGCCTATGATCCCAGCTACTCAGGAGGCCATCACCTGAGCCTGCGGGGTCGAGGCTGCGATGAGCTATGATCCCACCACTGTATTCCAGTCTGAGCAAAAGATCAAGAGTGTGTCTTAAAACAAAACAAAGCAAAGCAAAATTTAGAAAAACATAGCCCTTGAAAGAGAGACATCTTGAGAGATGAGTCAGTTTTGAGAGAAGGACCGATTCAGTTCTGTAGGTTTGGGGTTCAGTTTGATCTGGATTCCCGTGAGATCTCTTTCTCTCACTTAAACTACTTTGAGCTGGTTTATCTTCCTTATAACTTAAAAAGCCCAATTCAAACACTTCTCTTTCAGTAATATATTCTTTCTTCCCATTGGAATTTGTTAGTATTGTCTTTCCTGAGCTTTGGATAACATAATCATTGGCTTAAAAGTTATTTTAAAAAATCATTTCAGCTATTTGGTTACCCTAAGAGAGTCCACGTACTTCTATAGGGTTTCACAGAAATTCCAAGAGAAATTGGAATCCAATTTTAAATTGTTATCAACCAAACTAAGAATTATAAGAATACTATCTATAATTTTCAAGAGAATGTTTTGGACTAACAACTGAAACATTTATTGAAAAGAAATGTTTTATCAGTCTTATAGGGCTTTTTGTGTGAATTTAGCAAATTTAGCATGTATATAAGGCAGAAGTACCATTGGAAAAGTTCTAAAAAGAATTAGTTATGTAGTTATTTCATATCCACAATGCAAGGGCAAGGTTGAACAGAACTGCCCAGTGATTTTCCTTTTTTAAGTGCTTTGTTGAAATGGCTTAAGGGCTCCACTGACTGATGTTAACCCCCAGTATGCATTGACTGTTGAGTGTTTTTTGTTTTACTCACCAGCCCATGAGGACCGTGTTTAATCTGCACACCACAGTAATGTGAATGATCTAGGTTATCTCATATAATGGTTTGCTATAGGACACCCAAACCTTCATCCCAGGAATACTTGGAACAAGACCAAACAAGATGAGTCACTTGTGGTGAAGCCACACTAACCATGCTGCCAGAGCCTTACTGTACTTTGCTCCTGGAAGACCTCATGAAGCAAAGGTGCCAAGTTACATGCTTGATGAGGAGATAGATTCTTGAGTCCTTCCTTACAAGCAGAGTGTCTGGGTAAGAACCAAAGACCTCTGAGTGGAACCTATCAAAAGTCATGCATAAGGGAGTCACAGGGTAAGAGGAAGTGAAATTTGAAGTGGCCTTTCGGTGACCTCTTCACCTGTAAGAAAGAAAAGTCTAGTAGTTCTGTTCTTGGAATATTTGTTCTGTTAAGATTTAGCAAAACAGTTTGACCAATAGATTTTTAAGGTTTCTTGCTGGTTCTCAAGCCATAAGACTGCAAACAAACTCTCCTAAGGTCAGATATGCTGAGGTATTTATGCTACAGTCAAAAGGGTTGCTTATGCCTTGCTTAATATATGCATAGACAGATCCCAAATTACATCTATAATTTTCCATACAACAAATCAAATTTGACCCATAAATAAAGAAGTCAACTTAGGAAAGTTACAAAATAAATTTGTAAAGTTTTAGAACTACTAAAAATATTGGATCTGGAAAACCAAGTCTAATCCCACACTGAGAATACTAGATGTACCACGTGTTTCTGGCTTCAAATCATGTGTCACTGAAAACAAAGGAAGGAGGTTTTTAACATTATGTTCCTGGTCGTAAATATTTGCAGATCGACATGATTTCTCTTTTTAGTTATTTTTTTCCATGTGATGGATGAAACACTGTACTTTTCCTTCTTTATTCATGAAACCCCAATGTCATCAAGCCTCAGTTTGTGACTGGAATGAAGGCACATTAATGTATGCCCACAAAGTTACAGGCTTCTTTCTGCTCCCTGCTTCTAGAAAAAACTTAGGATTGGAAGAGTTTCTCCCATCACCCAAGACATTCTGGCACTTTCCAGAGAATGACTTTACTGGTGAAGAGACAGCTGGTTGTGCTGGTTTGAATAAGTCTCGTTTTTTGCCATGGTTCGTGGGAGATAAGCGGTCTAAGTCCACTGATCATTAAGAATATTACCAGTCGGGCGCGGTGGCTCAC
Source organism: Mandrillus leucophaeus (assembly GCF_000951045.1). NCBI lineage: Eukaryota > Metazoa > Chordata > Mammalia > Primates > Cercopithecidae > Mandrillus > Mandrillus leucophaeus. The sequence goes on from NW_012107264.1 coordinate 1,132,389, forward strand.
GACTGTAATCCCAGCACTTTGGGAGGCCAAGGTGGGTGGATCATGAGGTCAGGAGATCAAGACCATCCTGACCAACATGGTGAAACCCTGTCTCTACCAAAAATTCAAAGGTTAGCTGGGTGTGGTGGCGCATACCTGTAATCCCAGCTACTCAGGAGGCTGAGGCTAGAGAATCACTTGAGTTCGGGAGGCGGAGCTTGCAGTGAGCTGAGATGGCGCCACTGCACGCCAGTCTGGGGACAGAGCAAGACTCTGTCTCAAAAAAAAAAAAAAAAAAAAAAAAGAATATTACCTTATCCAGGACAGCTCCTGGTGTCCCCAGTGCTACACAGCAATGTGGCACCATCATGGCACTGTCTTTCCTTCAATCTTCCTTGCTATGCACATGCTGGATTCCATCCAGAAATCAGAAAAAATATGTCTAGTTCCTGAATTCACAGGACTGGGAACTATTCATTCTCCCCTTCCAGGAAGTCAATGCCATATTATCCTCTGCATTTCCTACATTCTCATCTCTCACAGCCCTATCGGGCCTTCAGATGTAAAATGTTCCCTTTCTCCTCTCTTCTTCCTTCTCCAAATGTAAATCAGGCATGCAAATATATGCCTGGGAGAATTGCCGAATCCGTAAAGCTGTTCTCAGTTTAGGCTAAGCAGAGATCACAGTCTATATCTACATTTGCTCTGTTGGAACATCAGCTTACAATAGTTAATAAAGATAAGATACAGAGTAGCCTTTACACCTTAGGCTTTTGTATTTTTCAGTAAGAAGAATGTCACAGTTCTTCCTAGCTTGCCAAAGAAATTGAATAACAATGTACTGAATTAGGAGCAAAACACTGTGCTGGCTAGGTAAAATGACATGTGATATTGTTCACAGGAAATAATGGAAAACAGAAAGATTTTCCATCTTGTCAAGCAGATGGAATGGGCTTGGATGGAAAGAAGAGAGGAAAACGTAGAATAAACACCAGTTGTGAACTCCACTAAGAGAACTGGTAGGTTTTATATATTAAAGAGATGGGTTAAAGTGGTTTATAAGAAAACGTAATCTATTTTTCTAGTGTAATTTTACATCATCTGGTATTATACATGGCATATAGAGTGCAAGAAATGTGAAAGTGGAAAAAGTGAGGTTTTCAATAGAAATGTTGAGCTGGCGCATGATCCTGGATGTACTACAAAATAGTGAGATGACTCGGGAGCAGCTCAGGCCAAGGAGTGACCCACTTGAAGACTGTCAAAGTGGAAGCTGAGACAGAAGAAAGAAAGTAGATGCTTGAATGAAGGTCACAACAGCCATAAAGGAAAAGAGAAAAGGAAGAATACATATTGTAAAATGATGACTCCATTGACAGAAAGAGAACATTAATTTAGAAGACAATTTGTGTGCTCCGTAAATCTTCAATTGTCTCCACAAAGAGGAAAGTTTTCTCTGTTCTTTTTTTTCTTTTTATTTTTTGTGGGTACATAGTAAGTGTATATATTTATGGGGTATGTGAGATATTTTGATACAGGCATACAATGCATAATAATCACATCAGGATAAATAGAGTATCCATCACCTCAAGCATTTATCCTTTCTTTGTCTTACAGACAATCCAATTATACTCTTTTAGTTATTTTCAAGTGTACAATAAATTATTGGTGACTACAGATACCTGGTTGTGCTATCAAACACTAGATCTTATTCATTCTATAAAACTATAATTTTGTGCCCATTAACCATCCCCATTTCCTTCCCTCACCCCCACCACGACCCTACCACCCTTCCCAGCCTCTGACAGCCATCATTATACTCTCTATTTCCATGATTTCAATTGTTTTCACTTTTCTCTCCCACACATAAGTGAGAACATGCAAATTTTATCTTTGTGTGCCTGACTTATTTCGCTTTACATAGTGTCTCCCAGTTCTATCTATGGCATTGCAAATCACAGGATCTCACATTTCATGACTGAATATTACTCCACTGTGTATACGCACCACATTTTCTTTATCCATTTGTCTGTTGATGGACACTTAGATTATTTCCAAATCTTGGCTACTGTGAATAGCACTGCAAAAACACAGGAGTGCAGATAGCTCTTTGAGTCACTGATTTCCTTTCTGTGGGTATATACAGAGCAGAGGAATTGCTGGATCCTATGATAGCTCTATTAGTTTTTCTGAGGCAACTCCAAACTGTTCTCCATAGTGGTTGTTCCAATTTACATTCCAACCAAAGGAGTACAAGGGTCCCCTTTTCTAACCATTCTCATCAGCATTCATTATTGCCTGTCTTCTGGATAAAAGTCATCTCAACTGGAGTGAGATGGTATCTCATTGTAGTTTTGACTTTTATTTCTCTCATGATCAATGATGTTAATTAAGCACCTTTTCATATTGCTGTTTGCCATTTGTGTGTCGTCTCTAGAAAATGTCTCTTCAGATCCTTTGCACATTTTAAAATCAGATTATTACATTTAATTCCTATTGAGTTGTTTGAACTCTTCATATGTTCTGGTCATTAAGCCCTTGTCAGATGGGTAGCTTGCAAATATTTTCTTCCCTTCTGTGGGTTGTCTTTCACTTTGTTGGTTGTTTCTTTTGTTGTGCAGAAGCTTTTTAACTTGATGTGATCCCATTTGTCCCTTTTTGCTTTTGTTGCCTGTGGTTGTGGGGTATTACTCAAGAAATCTTTGCCCAGACCAACGTACCAGATAGTTTACCACGTTTTTTTTAAGTAGTTTGAGAGTTTGAGACCTTAGATTTAAGCCTTTGATCCATTTTGATTTGATTTTTCTATAGTGATAGATAGAGATCTAGTTTAATTCTTCTGTACATGAATTTTTCGTTTTCCCAATGCCATTTATTGAAGAGGCTGTCCTTTCCCCAATGTATGTTCTTGGCTTCTTTGTCAAAAGACGGTGCGTCCTCTTCAATGTTTTGCATCAATGTTTCAGAGTTTACACTGTGGAGATGTTTCACTTCTTTGCTCAAGTTTATTCCTAGGGTTTTGTTGCTGTTGTTTTGTTTTGTTTTTGAGATGGAGTCTCGCTCTGTCGCCCAGGCTGGAGTGCAGTGGCGCCATCTCGGCTCACCGCAAGCTCAGCCTCTCGAGTTCACACCATTCTCCTGCCTCAGCTTCCCAAGTAGCTGAGACTACAGGCGCCCGCCACCACATCTGGCTATTTTTTTTGTATTTTTAGTAGAGATGGGGTTTCACCATGTTAGCCAGGATGGTCTCCATCTCCTGACCTCGTGATCCACCCACCTCAGCCTCCCAAAGTGCTGGGATTACAGGTGTGAGCCACTGCACCTAGCCATTCCTAGTTTTCTTTTTATGTTATTTGTAGCTATTGTTAAAGGGATTACTTTCTTCATTTCTTTTTCAGATTATTCACTGCTGTCAAATAGAAATGCTACTAATTTTTGTATGTCCATTTTGTATCCTGCAACTTTACTAAATTTGTTTATCAATGCTAATAGTTTTTATGGAGTCTTTAGGTTTTTCCAAAAATAAGATCATGTTATCTGCAAACAAGGATAACTTTACTTCTTCCTTTTAAATCTAGATGCCCTTTGAAATATTTGTCAAATTTTTCTAGCTAGTGCTTCCAGCACCATGCTGAATAACGGTGAAAGTGGGCATCCTTGTTTTGTTCCAGATCTTAGAGGAAAATCTTTTGGTTGTTCCTCATTCAGGAGAAGACTAGCTGTGTGTGGGTCTGTTGTAGATGACTTTTATTGTGTTGAGATATGTTCCAGCTATATCCAGCTTTTTGGGAATTTATAGCATGAAGAGACATTGAATTCGATCAAATGACTTTTCAACAACAATTAAAATGATCAGATGGTTTTTGTTCTTTATTTTGCTGATATGATGTATCATACAGGATGATTTGTGTATCAACATCCTTGTATCCCTGGGAGAAATCCCACTTGGTCATGATAAATGATTTTTATTAATATGTTGTTGAATTCAATTTGCTAGTATTTTGCTGAGGATTTCTGCATCAATGTTCATCAGGGATATTGGCCTATATTTTTGTTGTTGTGGTGGTTGTATCTTTGTCTTGTTTTGATTTTAGCATAACATTGTCCTTGTAGATTTCGTTTGGAAGTATTCCCTCCTCCTCTACTTTTTGAAATAGCTTGAATCACATTGGTATTAGTTTTCTTTTAAATGATTGCTAAAATTCAGCAGTGAAGCCATTGGGTCTTGGGCATTTCTTTGCTGGGAGACTTTTTATTACAGCTTTGATCTCATTACTTGCTGTTGATGTGTTCAGATTTTGGATTTCCTCGTGATTCAATCTTGGTAGGCTTTATGTGTCTAGGAATTTATCCATTTCTTCTAGATTTTCCAACTTATTGGCATATAGTTGCTCACAGTAGCCTCTAATGATCCTTTTAATTTTTGCAGTATTAGTTTTAATGTCCCCTTTTTCATCTTTGATTTTATTTATATGACTCTTTTTTACTTAGTCTGGCTAAAGGTTTGTTGATTTTGTTTATCTTTTCAAAAAGCAACTTTTAATTTCATTGACTTTTTGTATTTTTTGTTTCAATTTTATTTATATCTGATCTTTATTATTTCTTTTTTCTAGTAATTTTGGGTTTGATTTTCTCTCTCTTTTCTAGTTATTAAAGATGTATCACTAGGCTGTTTGAAGTTTTTCTACTTCTTTGATGAAGACACATATTTATAACTATATACTTCCTTCTTAGTACTTCTTCTGGTATGCTTTTTGGTATGTTGTGTTTCCATTATGATTTGTTTCGAAAAAGTTTTTTAATTTTCTTCTTTATTTCTTCATCGACCCTTTGGTCATTCAGGAGCATATTTTTGATTTTCCATGTGTTTGTATAGTTTCCTAAATTCCTCTTGTTATTGATATCTAGTTTTATTCTCTTATGGTTAGACAAGGTGCTTGATATGATTTCCAATTTTTAAAACATCTTTTAAGACTTGTTTTGTGCCCTAACACACAGTCCATTGTTAAGAATGACCCATGTGCTAAGAAAAGAAATGTGTATTCTGCAGCTGGAAAAATTGTTCTGTAAGTATCTATTAATATTAGGTCCATTTGGTCTATACTGCTGACTAAGTCAAATGTTTCTCACTTTATTTTCTGTCCACATGCTCTATCTAATGCTGAAAGTGGGCTGTTGAATTCTCCAGCTATTATTGTATTGTGGTCTAGCTCTCTCTTTAGCGCTAATAATATTTGCTTTAAATATCTAATCACTCCAGTGTTGGGTGCTTATACATTTACAATTGTTAAATTTTCTTGCTGAATTGACCTCTTTATCCTTACATAATGAGCTTTATTGTCTCTTTTCATAGATTTTTGTCTTGAAATCTATTTTATTATATATAAGTGTAGTTAGTCCTGCTCTTGTTTGGTTTTCATTGGCATGGAATATCTTTTTCCATCCCTTATTTTCAGTCTATATGTATCTATATGTATCTTTATAGTTAAAATATCTTTTTTGTAGGCAACAGATTATTGGGTCTTGCTTTTTAATCCAGTTAGTCACTCTATGTCTTTTGAATGGAGAGTTTAGTACATTTGCATTCAATGTTATTCTTGATAAGTAAGGATTTACTCTTGCTGTTTTATTGTTTTCTGATTGTTTTATGGTCTTCTATTCCTTTGTTCCTTCCTTCCTATCTTTTTTTAGTGAAGGTGCTTTTCTCTGGTGGTATGTTTTAATGTCTTGCTTTTTATTTTTTGTGTAACTGTTGTAGGTTTTTTTATTTGACATTATCATGAGGCTTGCAAGTAATATCTTATAACCTGTTATTTTAAACTGATGGTAACTTATCACTGATTATATAAAGAAACTAACAAACAAGCAAAAAAACATAAAAACCACATTTTAACTTTATTCCTCCTTTTTAACTTTTTGTTGTTTCTATTTAGATCTTATCATACTGTCTACGTCTTGAAAAGTTGTACATCTTATTTTTGATAGGTTCATCTTTTGGCCTTTCTAGTCAATGTATGTGTAGTTTGCACACCACAATTACAGTGTGATGATATTGATGATATTTTGTCTTTTACTGTGTCCTTGTCCTTCTTTTTTTTTTTTTTTTTTTTTTTTTTTTTGAGACAGGGTCTCACTCTCCCAGGCTGGAGTGCAGTGGCTCAATTATGGCTCACTACAATCTCTGCCTCCCAGGCACAAGCAATCCTCCCACCTCAGCATCCCAAGTAGCATGGACCACCACACGTGGCTAATTTTTTGATTTTTTAGAGATAGGTTTTGTATTTTTAGAGGAGATGGGTTTTGTGTTTTATGTAGGGATGTTTTTTGTAGAAATGGGTTTCCTCATGTCTCCCAGGCTTGTCTCAAACTCCTGAGCTCAAGTGATCTTCCTTTCTTGGCCTCCCACAATGCAGAGATTACACCATGCCTGGCCTGTACTTACTATTAACAGTGAGTTTTGTACCTTCAGATGATTTCTTATTGCTCATTAACATCCTTTTATTTGAGATTGAAGAACTCCTTTTAGCATTCCTTTTAAGACAGGTCTGGTGTTGAAATCCCTCAGCTTTTGTTGGGCTAGGAAAGTATTTCTCCTTCATGTTTGAGGGATGTTTTCACTGGATGTACTATTCTAGGATAAAAGTTTTTTCTTCATCACTGTGAAAATGTCATGCCACTCTCTCCTAGCTTGTGAGGTTTCCAATGAGAAACTTCTCTGCCAGGCATATTGGAGCTCCTTTGTATGTTATTTCTTTTCCTTTGCTGTTTTTAAGATCCTTTCTTTATCCTGGACCTTTAGGAGTTTGATTATTAAATGTTTGAGGTAGTCCTATTTTGATTAAGGTGTTCTATAGCCTTCTTGTACTTTATAATTGGTATCTTTCTCTAGATTTCAGAAGTTCTCTGTTATTATCCCTTTAAATAAACTTTCTACCCCTATCTTTCTTGCTATCTTCTCTTTAAGGCCAATAACTCTTAAATTTGCCCTTCTGAGGCAATTTTCTAGATCTTGTAGGCATGCTTTTTTCTTTTTTATTCTTTTTTCTTTTGTCTCTTCTGACTATGTATTTTAAATAACCTGTCTTCAAGCTCACTAATTCTTTCCTCCGTTTGATTAATTCTGCTGTTAAAAGTCTGATAAACTCTTCAGTATGTCGATTGCATTTTCAGTTTTAGAATTTCTGCTTGATTCTTTTTAATCATTTTAATTAATTTGTTTAATTTATCCAATAGGATTCCAAATTCCTTCTCTGTGTCATCCTGAATTTTGTTGTGCTTCCTCAAAACAGCTATTTTGCTTTTTTCTATTTTATTTTTTTGAGACAGGGGCTCACTCAGTACTCCAGGCTGAAGTGCAATGGTGTGATCATTGCTTAATGCAGCCTCTACCTCCCAGGCTCAAGCAATCCTCTTGCCTGATCCTCTGAAGTAACTGGGATCACAAACACATAATATCACCATACCTAACTAATTAAAAAAATTTTTGCTAGAGATGCGTTCCCACCATGTTGCCCAGACTGGTTTTAAACTGCTGGGCTCAAGTAGTCCTCTCGCCTCAGCCTTGCAAAGTGCTGGAATTACAGACATGAGCCACTGTACCCAAACAAACAGCTATTTTGGATCATCTGTCTGAGAATTCACATACCTCAGTCCCTCTGGGACTGGGCACTGGTGTCTCATTTAATTTGGTGAGGTCATGTTTTTCTGGGTGGTCTTGATGCCTGTGGTTGCTCATTGGTATCTGGGCATTGAAGATTTAGATATTTATTGAAGTCTTTACAGTCTGTGCTTGTTTGTACCCATCCTTCTTGGAAAAGCTTTCCGAGAATTCAAAGGGACTTGAATGTTATGATCTAAGCCTTTGATCACTGTAGCCGTGTCTCCATTTAGAGGACATCCCAAAGCCAGTAACACTGTGGCTCTTGCAGACTCACAGATGTACCATGTTGGTGCTCTTGGGTAAGATCTGGAGGAATTCCTCGAATTACCAGGGGGAGACTCTTGTGCTCTTCTTACGTTACCCCAAACAAATGGAGTCTCTCTCTCTCTCTCGCCTTACTTTCCCCTAGACAAACTGGGTCTCTCTCTGTCTCTCTGCTAAGCTGCCTAGAGCTGGAGGAGGGGTGACACAAGCACTCCTGTGGCCACCACCACTGATAACTGTACCGGGTCAGACTTGAAGCCAACACAGCACTTGGTCTCATGCAAGGCCCCTAGTGATCACTGCCTGGCTACTGCCTATGTTCACTCAAGACCCAAGGACTCTAAATAATCAGCAGGTGGCAAATTCAGCCAGGTTTGTGTCCTTCTCTTCAGGGCAATGAGTTCCCTGGGGCCCTGGGCAGGTCCAGAGATGTTGTTTGGGACCAGGGCCTGGAGTCAGGAGTCTTAGGAATCTACCTGGTACTGTATTCTACTGCAGCTGAGCTGGCACCCAAGCCACAAAACAAAGTCCTTACCACTCTTCTCTCCCCTTTTCTCAAGCAGAGGAGTGTCTCCCAGTGGCCACCACTGCCCCAGGCTGGTGGTAAGTAATTCCTGGTTACCTCCTATGTTGACTCAAGGCCCAAGGGCTCTGAAGTCGCTTGGGGTAAATGCTGCCAGGCCTGGGTCTTTCCCTTCAGGGCAGTTGACTCCCTTCTGGCCCAAGGCTTGTCCAGAAATGCCATCCAGAAGTCAAGGCCTGGAATCAAGGACCCCAGGTGCATGCTTGGTGCTCTACCCCACTGTGGCTGAGCTGGTAACCAAGCTGCAAGATACAGTCCCCTTTACTCATTCCTCTCCTTTTCTTAAACAGAAAAAAAAGGCTCTCCCTGTGGTCACTACAGCTGTAAATGTGCTAGGTCACACCTGAAGCCAGCGTAGCTGTGAGCCTCACCCAAGGCCTGCAGGAGTACTGCCTGGCTTCCACTATTGATTATTCAGGACCCAAGGGCTCTTTAGTCAGCAGGTGATAAATCCTGCCCATTCTGAGTCCTTTCTGTCAAGGCAATGGGTTCCCTTCTGGCAAAAGGTGTGTCTACAAATGTCAACGGGGATAGGGTCTGGAATGAGGGGCCTTAGGACTCTGCCTGGTCCCCTGTTCTACTGTGGTTCAGCCAGTATCCAAGTTGCAAGACACAGTGCTATTTACTCTCCCCTCTCCTCTCTTCAAGTGGAGTCTCTCCTGGAGCTGTGAGCTGCATTACCTGGGTCTGGGGGAAGGGTGACTCAAGCACTCCCTTGGCCTCCCCAGTTGGTGTCTCACTAGATTGTGTACATCCCAAGTCCACTGCTCTGAACCAAGCACAACACCAGGACTTACCCAGGAATTGCAGTCCTTGTGGCCTGGGCTACCTTTCAAGTTTATTTAGGACCCCATAGCACACAAAGTGGTGGGGATTGCAGGAACTCAGGTTCTGACCACTAGAATGGATGATTTGCCTCTGGCCAGGGCTGATCTAAATGCTCCCTTTCATGGGTACTGGCTGATTTCTGCCCCCTTTTGCTTTCTGCTATAACAGGGTAGCACTGAGCTCCAGTGCAAAGTCCCACAATCAATACGTTCTCCCTCTCCAACATGCACAGATTCTCTCTCCAAGCCACATGGCTGCTGCCAGGCAATGTGGTAGGAGTGGCATTGGCAATTCAAGACTGCCTTTTCAAGACACAACAAAAAAAGAAAATTTCAGGCCAATATCCCTGATGAACATTGATGTGAAAATTCTCAATAAAATGCTGGCAAACCAAATGCAGCAGTACATCAGAAAGCTTATCCACCACGATCAAGTTGGCTTCATACCTGGGATGCAAGGCTGGTTCAACACATGCAAATAATAAACATAATCCATCACATAAACAGAATCGATGACAAAACCACATGATTATCTCAATAGATGCAGAAAAGGCCTTCGACAAAATTCAACACCCCTTCATGCTAAAAACTCAAAACAAACCAGGTGTTGATGGAACGTATCTCAAAATAATAAGAACTGTTTATGACAAACCCATAGCCAATATCATACTGAATGGGCAAAAACTGGAAGCATCCCTTCGAAAACTGGCAAAAGATAAGGATGCCCTCTCTCACCACTCTTATTCAGCATAGTATTAGAAGTTCTGGCCAGGACAATCAGGGAAGAGAAAGAAATAAAGGGTATTCAAATAGGAAAAGAGGAAGTCAAATTGTCTCTGTTTGCAGATAACATGAATGTATATTTAGAAAACCCCATCACCGCAGCCCGAAATCTCTTTAAGCTGATAAGCAACTTGAACAAAGTCTCAGGATACAAAATCAATATGCAAAAATCACAAGCATTCCTATACACCAATAACAGACAAATAGAGCCAAATCATGAGTGAACTTCCATTCACAATTGCTACAAAGAGAATAAAATACCTAGGAATACAATTTACAGGAGATGTGAAGGACCTCTTCAAGGAAAACTACAAACCACTGCTCAAGGAAATAAGGGAGGACACAAACAAATGGAAAAACATTCCATGCTCATGGATAGGAAGAATCAATATCATGAAAATGACCACACTGCATAAAGTACTTTATAGATTCAGTGCTATCCCCATCAAGCTACCACTGACTTTCTTCAAAGAATTAGAAAAAAAACTATTTAAAAAAAGAGCCCATATAGCCAAGACAATCCTAAGCAAAAATAACAAAGCTGGAGGCATCACGCTATTTGACTTCAAACTGTACTACAAGGCTAGAATAACCAAAACAGCATGGTACTGTTACCAAAACAGATACATAGACCAATGGAAGAGAACAGAGGCTTCAGAAATAACACCACACATCTATCAACCATCTGATCTTTGACAAACCTGACAAAAACAAGCATGGGGAAAGGATTCCCTATTTAATAAATGGTGTAGGAAAAACTGACTAGCCATATGCAGAAAACTGAAACTGGGCCCCTTCCTTACACCTTATACAAAAATTGACTCAAGGTGGATTAAAGACTTAAACATAAAACCTAAAACCATAAAAACCCAAGAAGAAAATCTAGATAATACAATTCAGGACATAGGCATGGGCAAAGACTTCATGACTAAAACACCAAAAGCAATGGCAACAAAAGCCAAAACTGACAAACAGGATCAAATTAAAGTAAAGAGTTTCTGCACAGCAAAAGAAACTATCATCAGAGTGAATAGGTAACCTATAGAATGGGAGAAAAATTTTGCAATCTATCCGTCTGACAAAGGGCTAATATCCAGAATCTACAAAGAACTTAAACAAATTTACAAGAAAAAAACAAACAACCCCATCAAAACGTGGGTGCAGGATATGAACAGACACTTCTTAAAAGAAGACATTTATGCATTTGACAAACATATGGAAAAAAAACTTATCACTGATCATTAGAGAAATGCAAATCAAAACCACAACGAGGTACCATCTCATGCCAGTTAGAATAGCGATCATTAAGAAGTCAAGAAACAACGGATGCTGGAGAGGATGTGGAGAAATAGGAACGCTTTTACACTTAGTGGGAGTGTAAATTAGTTCAATCATTGTGGAAGACAGTGGTGGCAATTCCTCAAGGATCTAGAACCAGAAATACCACTTGACCCAGCAATCCCATTACTGAGTATATAACAAAAGGATTATAAATCATTCTACTATAAAGACACATGCACACGTATGTTTATTGCAGCACTGTTCACAATAGCAAAGACTTGGAACCAACCAGAATGCCCATCAATGATAGACTGGATAAAGAAAATGTGACACATATACACCATGGAATACCATGCAGCCAAAAAACAGGATGAGTTCACATCCATTGCAGGAACATGAATGAAGCTGGAAACCATCATTCTCAGCAAACTAACACAAGAACAGAAAACCCAACAGTGCATGTTCTCACTCATAAGTGGGAATTGCATAATGAGAACACATGGACACAGGGAGGGGACATCACATACTGGGGCCTGTCGGGGGTTGGGGTGCTAAGGGAGGGATAGCGTTAGGAGAAACACCCAATGTAGATGACGGGTTGATGGGTGCAGCAAACCACCATGGCACATATATACTTATGTAACAAGCCTGCACGTTCTACACATGTACCCCAGAATGTAAAGTAAAATAATAATAATAATAAAAAAAATGCTGCCTTTTCTACCCTTTTCAGTGCCTCTTCCTTAGTAGGATGTGAAAACCAGGTACTATAATTGCTCACCTGATTTTTGGTTCTCATGAAGGTGGATTTCTGTGTGGATAGTTGTTCAATTTGGAGCTCCTGCAGGGGGAACAAACAGTGGAGGTTTCTATTTGGCCATCTTGCTCCACCTCCCACTGGAAAGTATTTTTACGCTAAGCAATTTGAAAATATTTAGATGAATAATTTTTAAATAGAGGAAAATCTCTACTCTCAAATCCAAAGTCTTCTGAGTCCATTCTGTTTTTTGTCATGCTAAAAATATGAGGCTTACGTATTTTTTACACATGCCAAATTCTGCTCAGTTAAATACAGCAGATTGTTTAGATTGGTATCTTAAACACAAACTAGATAATCTGGTTCCGTTGCTTCCATGGCATCTGAATTGGTGTCATCCTCTTTTCCAGAACAAATATCTGAGGATGTTTCCAAGGCATCACAATATTACTTTGGCCTAGTTAAAACAGAAGTGTCATCTCTAAATCTCACATGTGTGTGTGAATGCAAGCACGCTTACTGGTAGAGAACCAGGAAGTCCTTGGTCTGTAAATATCCCAAGAAAGAAAACGACTGGTAGCAATATTATAATGCATAAACTAAGCATGATCTTTTTAAATGTAATTCACACATCCAAGTGTGTCTTGCTGTTTTTACGGTATACATTTGGGAAGTTGTGCATTTATTCTAATAAGATTGGCATTGTTCAAAACATGTTTTGGAGTTTCTTTTCAACAATGATCTTCATTGTCTGTGGCACATATTTTTGACTGCCCCTATGGTAAAGTATCTTTATCTTTTGTATGTAAACTTGATTTCAAAATAACCAAAAGTAAGTCAGAAGTAAATTTTAAGAACAAGAAAGACAATTAAATTGGGAAATCCCATAAACAGGTGAGGCGGGCATTGCAGAAGCTTTATTTGGATGTATTATTTTGTATATATTTACCTTTTGTGAGTTATTAATTTTGCTATACCTCATACAGTCAAGTCTTTTTTGAGACAGTTTTGTTGCCTTTACCTTCAGAAGTTATATTAGGTTGGTACAAATGTAATTGTGTTTTTTGCCATGAAAGGTAATGTTATTAATAATATCCTGAATTTTACTCTTGACATAAAGCATAGGTTTTATATTATCTGTGTATATGAGAATGGATGAATGTATTTTCATAACAGAATGAAAGCAAAAATTCTATAGAATTCAACCTTTTATATTTAGCAAAAAACAAATATTCCATATATTGTTTAATTCAGCATTGAATAATTAAGCAAAATACTTGCAACTAACTTGCACATAAACTTCTTAGAAGATATCACATCAAAATATAAGATTTCTTTAGGCTAGGTCTTCAATATTTTATGCAAAGGTCTGCTCTGAAAGATGCTTTGGCAAGAATTTTAATAACCTATAAATATTTTTCTTTAATCTTTATAATAATCTTTATATAATCATATTACTTTTGTTAAATGTTTTTCTCCCTGTCAAAATATTGTTTTATAACTTCTCATGCTATTCAATTACAATTAATACTTATAAATTTTTTCTATGATTACCTGTATGAGAAATCTTTGATACCAAACACAGTAAAATAATGTTTTCCCTTAAGTTTTAGAAACTGAAGTTGTTATAAAACCGTTCTATTAGGATTTAAATTATATCACATCAGCCAAACTTATTTCTGCAAATGTTTTCTCCCTACCACTGTGCTCATTGAGAAGGACTGCTGACCCAGGTGTTTCTTAACTTTAAAAATAATTGTTCAATATGGTATTAGGTTGTAGAATGTGGTCACAAATTTCTCGAGTCTAGAGAAGCCCATTCCAGAAGTTTAGGAGGTCTGTTTCACTGTGTCTCAACTTTATTATGCTCATGCTTGACTCTTATGTCTTTCCTAACTATGTAACTTATGTTATATAATGTAGAACATATGTTTTGAAAGTCAAACCATACCAAAGTCAAACCTGGTGGGAGTACTACAACTGTCAAAAGGTGGAAATATTCAGTAAGCAGTCAAAGTCTGGCATGGAAATAGACACGGCTGCAATAAGGTAGTGGACTTAAGGGCTAAGTTTCCTTGCTTTCATACTTGTATTTAGTGTAGCTAGTTTTCCAAAACACATAAAAGGAAGTCATTTCTCTGCGAAGCAGTCTTTAGAGGAGGGTTTTTCTAGTTCAGCATTATTATTTGAGACTGGACAATTCTTTGCTGTGTGTGTGGATGGGGGTGAGAGGGCTGCTGTGCTGGGCATTATGAGATGTTTAGCGGCATCGCATCCCTGGTCTTTGCCCACTAGATGCTATTGACATCCCTCTTCCCCATTGTGACCACCGAAAGTGTTTCCAGACATACCTAAATGTCCACTGGGGGAACAAAACCCTCCTTCCTCACCATTTTCCCTCCTCTGTAGTTGAGAATCACTTCTCTAGAGTACCATTTCCAGATTTAGCGTAAGTTTCTGACAGTGCTGTGATAGACGGCCATTTTCATCATTGTTATTTATTATTTCATGTTAGTTTAGTGGTTTACTACAATTAGCCTAGGGTCAAGGAAATACATCCAATTCATTTAATATGATTCTTAATCAACTATATTCCTAAGTTCTTAGGTTTCTTTTAATCTATGAACCTATGTTCCTACTGTTGCCTAAAATAGTCACAAGAGGAAAAATGTACTGAGTATAGACAATAAAAATTTTAATGTGGCCAAATATAGCATATATTTAACATTGTAAAGCATATCTCAAATATTTGCAGCATTTCATGGCAACAAAAGCGGCTACAGAATAAGTGGGTCAGAATTACCATCAGGGAAGTAGTACCCAAAATACCTTCGGATTATTATAGGCCAGGCCAAGGCAAAAAAAAAAGCTCAATTAGATTTGTGAGGCATTCCTTCCAGGCTGCTAAAGTATCGCCAGTCAAACAGCATTTACAAGAAACCCAGGTCTGAGATAACCAAGTGAGTGCCCTAAATAAGACTTCAAATGTTCTGAGAACAAGCTTCACTGTATTTATGCTCGCAGAAATTTCAGATCTGTTCTTGCTCAGGCCTAGAATTTTAGTCAACTAGCAGCAAAAGAAGACGAACTTGAAATTTCACTTCGAGAAGTATTAGGCTTTATGGAATATAAAAGTAATTCAGGAGCATAGAAAACCATGAATAATAAACAAACTCTGATAGAAAATAAATAAAGGAACTCAAGGAATTGCCTTCCAATATCCTTGGCAACCAGACAAGCAATCAATGAGTTTTAAAACTCCCATATACACATTCGGTGCTCACAGATACCTGAATAATAAAGAAGACAATCATGCAGAGTGACAAAGTACAGATAAACACACTTCAGCTTTGCAAGTACAAAACAAGTTAAAACCAGTTAAAACCAGTTATTCTACTCCGGAGGTTTCATGAGTAGAACTTTACACATGTATTAGAAGCCACAGTGAACTGCGTGAAATTTTGTTGGGCCCGGGGAGTGGGAAACTGGCTTAATAACACCAGAGTCATCTCAGCTTGTGACCCCTGGCAAACCATGCTCCTGAGAAGACAGCAGACGGAAAAGGTTGGAAAAGGTTGCTTTACCAAAGGTTAGAAATACAGGCATATAGAGCGTGTGCATGCAAGCTATGTGACTTATGTTGGCTTTTACATACCAAAGCTGCTTCCAAAGTCGGTGGGAGAGGCTGGTCCCATCAGCTGGATGAGCATAGCAAAAATTAAGATGGTTTGATATCCACGTCTCCAGTTGCTTAAGTTGTTTACTCTGTTCCATCTGAATCACATCGCATCTTATTTTCAACTGAAACATGGAAACCTTTCTGACCTAATGCTTCTTTTCCAAATGATATTTATTTTCGTGTGGCATTCATCTTTTTGTACTAATTATTCTTGGGTGCAGCATATTTTGTAACCACCTAAGCACACACTTATCCAAAGCTGAACATTATAAATAGTTATAATCACATACATCAAAAAGTTCAAAGTGAGAGTGGGCTAAAAAATAAGTAGGAGTTAGAAAGAGAGAGTAGGAGATCCGGTAAAATGATAAAATAATGAGGAAAAGAAAGAATTTCTATGTATCGGGTAGGAGAGGGAAGCTATTTCCTAGGGCTGTGGGGGAAGTAAATTTCCCACACTGAAGATGGAGTAGATTGAAAAACCGATCCAGATCGCTCTTCACTCCTTCACTGAGCTTCTGAAACTGTAGGCATTGAATGCTGTGTTAAAGATACATGTGCATCTTATTCCTCATAAGTAAATTACATTGTTTTACTACTACAGTGTGTGCCCAAAAGGCAAGCAATAATTTTTAGTGGCTGAGAAGAAATTAGTTTCACAAACAAGGGGCACTTTGAAAAAACAAATGTAATCTAAAAGAGAGTGTTGCTGTGAGCTTTACTTAGATTTAAATTCCAGAACACGCTCAAAACTGCAGAACCAGTACTCAAATTTGGTACCCCTTCTGCTCATCCTTACTAAAGTCACCCTTCACACACAAATCTTTCCACCCTCCTTCTCCAGGCATTTTAAATAGCTGCAGGTTTAGAAATTGCAAAACAGATGCCTCTGGCCAAAAGCACCAAGTTTTGCTGATAAATTTTCCTGAAATCACACAAATGGAAAAAACGGAAGACAGAAGTGTACATTTTATATTCAGCCGCTAAAGTCTCAAATCTCAGGTTACAAGTAAATTATTTTGTGACTAAATCCTAATCTCGTCAATTGAAGGAACCAAAAACCTGGCTCAATAATCCACCACAATCTTACCTTGAAAATGTAATTCTCTTATTTGAATGTCTTCTTCCAGTACTAATTCGATTTCTTTTCCTGAAAATTCTGCCACATGGTGCTACTTTCAGACATTTAATAGATTTCATTTCTAATTACTCTCACGTGTAAATGGTATCTTTAAATAATATGTGCAGGAGTTAATACGTTTTCACAACTCTCCTTATGAAGCGAAGCTACTCATTTTTAGACAGTTTGAATGTTTTGGTGTTAATTTGATAAATAACAGCTATTGGACAACGGAAGAGAATAACCACTCACAGGCAATCTTCTCTTTGTACTTGATTTAAAAATATTAATATTTCATTCATGGTGTCTTCTCATATTAAATTTCTCGGGGTCACTGGACCTCAGATACTAAAAGGACAAAGAAAAGGGACAGATGAGAACAGCTCCGAAGCGATAGTGAAAACATATGGTGTCCATCTTGCAAGCATAAGGCTCCCTGGTATTGCTGCCACTCTCCCTGTGTTCGGGAAAGCTGGAAGAAGCCAGTAGGCAATCTGGTGTCTCGTCAGAAGAGTGCCAGAAACAGGTGTTGCTGACCTAACCCCTTTCCTTCTACCACAGATTCTCTCGGTAAATCCTACACTTGTTACCATAGCATTGCTTTCAAACACGCTTATCAGATGAAAACCAAGTGTTCCAAAATAACAGTTTATATGGAGTCAAAATGCGGGAAATTACTGTGATTTTTTTTTTCTTTTTTTTTTCTTTTCAGTTTTTACAATCGGGTAATTTTAACATTGCAATAAAATGCACACATTTTAAGTGTTCCCTGCGTGAGTGTTGATGGTTGTATACGCCGATGTAGCACCACCCCAAAACAAGATATAAAACGTTTTGGTCACTCCAGAAGTTTTCCTCCTTCTCCTTTCCAGTCAAACCACACTGTACTGATTTCCTTTGCCATAGACAATTTTGTCTGTCTTTGAACATAACATACTGTATATATTCTTTACATCTGGTTTTTCTGCCAATATATATTTTTAAGACTCATTCTTATTGTTGCATGTATCACTAGCTCATTCCTTTTCATTACCGAGTAATATTTAATTGTATAAATATACCACAATTTGTTTACTCATTTTCCAGGAAATGGATATTTAGGTGTTTCCAGATGTTCTTGGAACAGTGTTATATAAGACTTTATGTAGACATATGTTATCATACTACCTGGATAAATACCTAGGAGTGGAATTCCTGAGACATAATATGTTCAATGTTTAAGAACATGGCAAACCATTCCCCACAACCGTTGTAACATTTTACTCTACTGACTTGTTAGTATTTACCTTTCTCCATATCCTCGTCAATATTTGGTGCTGTCGGTCTTAGCCATTCCGGCGAGTGTGAAATGCTATCTCATTTTGATTCTAAATTGCATCTCTCTGATGACTTACGATGTTGAATATCTTTTCACGTGTTCATTAGCCTCATCCTTTTTTTTTTTTTTTTTTTTTTTTGAGACGGAGTCTCACTGTGCTCCCAGGCTGGAGTGCAGTGGCGTGATCTCGGCTCACTGCAAGCTCCGCCTCCCGGGTTTACGCCATTCTCCTGCCTCAGCCTCCCGAGTAGCTGGGACTACAGGCGCCCACCACCTCGCCCGGCTAGTTTTTGTATTTCTTAGTAGAGACGGGGTTTCACCGTGTTAGCCAGGATGGTCTCGATCTCCTGACCTCGTGATCCGCCCATCTCGGCCTCCCAAAGTGCTGGGATTACAGCCTCATCCTATAAAGGATGTCTTATTCCCAAATTTTCTTTTGCTAAGTATCTGTTCCAGACTTTGGCCCATTTTTTACTGAGTTGCTTATCTTTTTATTGTTGGCTCGTACAAGTTATTTATATATTCTGGATATGAGTTATTCATGAAAAATAAGTGATGAGAATTTTCACAGTCTGTCAATTGCCTGCTTACTTTCTCTTAATGAGCAGAAATATTAAATTTTGATGAAAATCAAATATTCTTTGACAGGTGAAATGTTTTTAATTCTAATACATTTTTGCATATCCCAGGATTACAAAGATATTATTTGTTTTCTTCAAAAAGCTTTTTGATTATAATGTTTATATTTAAGTTTATAAACTATCTCTACATAATTTTTGTGTTTTGGGTGAGGTAGGATCAGAGATCATTTTTTGTTTTCTACTGGATATCCAATCTTTCTTGCATCATTTTTGTTTGTTTGTTTGTTTGCTTGTTTGTTTTGTTTTTCTGAGACGGAATCTCACTCTATCGCCCAGGCTGGAGTGCAGTGGCGAGATCACTTCTCACTGCAAGATCCCTGCCTCTCAGGTTTAAGCGATTCTTCAGCCTCAGCCTCCCAAGTAGCTGGGACTACAGGCCTGTGCCACTGCATCCGGCTAACTTTTGTATTTTTAGTAGAGATGAGGTTTCACCATGTTAGCCAGGCTGGCCTTGAACTCCTGACCTCAGGTGATCTGCCCGCCTCAGCCTCCCAAAGTGCTGGAATTATAGGCGTGAGTCACCGTGCCCGGCCACATCATTTGTTTTAAAAAAATATTTTCTTTAGTAATCTAATTTGCCACTCTGGTCAGATATCAATGTATGTTTGTATGTATGTATCATATACGTGTGTATATACACATATATCTGTATATATATGTGTATATATCTGTATATATGCCAATTTCTGGATTTTGTATTTGACTCCATCAATCTGTTATTATGCCAACATCACATTCACTTGATTACTGTGACATCGTATTAAGTCCTGAAATCAAATACTGTAAATCCATCAACTTTGTTCTTCTTTATCAATATTCTTTTGGTTAGTCTAGGTTATTTGCATTTTCTAACTCACTTCAAAAGAACCTGTTTCTAGGTATTTGGGGTTTTTGATGCTATTGTAGACAATGTTTGAAATAGCATTTTATAGTAGTTTATTGTTAGTAATTAGAAATACAATTGATATTTGAATATTTGCCCTGTGTCCAGAGACTTTGCTAAATTCACTTATTAGTTCTAGTAGGTATTTGTTTGTATGTGGATTACATGGAGTTTTCTTTTTCTTTTTCTTTTTTCTTTTTTCTTTTTTTTTTTTTTTTTGAGACGGAGTCTCTCTCTGTCGCCCAGGTTGGGGTGCAGTGGCGCGATCTCGGCTCACTGCAAGTTCCGCCTCCCGGCTTCCCGCCATTCTCCTGCCTCAGCCTCCCGAGTAGCTGGGACTACAGGCGCCGCCACCACGCCTGGCTAATCTTTTGTATCTTGTTTAGTAGAGACGGGGTTTCACTGTGTTAGCCCAGATGGTCTCGATCTCCTGACCTCGTGATCCACCCGCCTCCGCCTCCCAAAGTGCTGGGATTACAGGTGTCATCCACCGCGCCTGGCCCGCATGGAATTTTTACACACAAGTATGTCATCTGTGAATAATGATGGTTTCACTTCTTTTTAATTTTAGTGTTTCATTTCTTTTTCTGGCCTCATTGCACTAACTAGAAGTCACAGTACAATGTTGAATACAAGCAACGACAGCTATTCAAATATTTATCCTTATCCATATATTTCCCTTTCTGGTGCTTTAATCCCTTTCCTGTAGATCCTGGCTTCCACATGGTATAGCTCCTTCTTAGTCCAAAGAACTTCTTTTAGTATTTGCTGTAGTATAAATCTGCCACAGACAAATTTAATCATTTTTCTTTTAGAAACAATTCTATCTTCATATTTGTAGGAAGTCTTTATAGGATATAGAATTGTAGACTGACAATATTTTCTTTTAGCACTTTAAATATATTGTTCTATTATTTTCTAGCCTTCACTGTTTCTGATACTAAGACAGCCATTATTCTTATCATTGTTCACTTACATGTAGTTATTGCTTTTATTTGTCTATTTATAAGATACTATCTTTTATTTTGGGTTTACAGTAGTTTGACTACGATGTACGTAGGTGAAGATATTTTTTATATACTACACCACTTGGGGTTGATTGCACTTCTTTGGTGTCTTTCACTTATTTGGAAAATTTTCATCTATTATCTCTTCAAATATTTCTTCTACCTCATTCTTTCTCTCCTTTCATGGGACTCCAACAACGCATATGGTAGATCATTTGATTCGGGCCCATAGGTCTTGGATACGCTCTTCCATTGTTTTCGTTGTTTTAAAACATCTCTCTCTGTGTTTCCTTTTGGATAATTTCTACCGATCAGTCTTTAAGTTTACCAGTTTCTTTCTCACTCAGTTCAGTTGTCAATAAGCCCATTGAATGAATTCTTCATTTCCCATGTTATGTATTTCATTTCTAGCATTTCCATCTAACTTTTAAAACACGTCCATTTCATTGATAAAATTGCCAATCTACTTACATATATTATCTACCCTTTCCACATGCTGATCACAATTATTTTAAAATTCCTGTCTGATAATTCCAACACCTGGAACATCTCTGCATTTGTTTCTATTGACGGTGTGCTCTCTTTAACATGGATTATATTTTCTTCTTTCATCACTTGTCATAATTTTTTATTTTATGGTGCATAAAGGAATAGTAATGACCAAAGAAAAACCATATTTTCTCATAGAAAAGTTAGGCCCTTTCTTCTGTCTGGTTGTAAGTTTGTTGAACTGAATCAATCTAACCTATAGTAAAGCTGCGTTTGGACATTTTCACAGGTTTAGTTAGATTTAATTTATTACTGGCTTTACATTATGTGACAATAAGATCAGGAATTTCTCTTCAGTGGTGCTTTGGAATTCTAGCACCAGTGATACTCTGGAGATTTCTTTGTTCTTTTCATCCAGCCTCCAGATTTCTGAACCATGGGGCATCTCTTTATTTTTTATTTATAGCCTTGCTACTAGATTTTTGGTCACTGGAGAGTTTTCTTTGCCTTCATGCCAGATTTTCTGAATTTTAACCTTGGACCTATTAATGACTGATTGTCTAACTTGAGTGAACTCACTGAACTTTTTCATCTCATTACTAAAGTAGAATATGAATCACTACTTCCATGTGTATTAAGGAGTGACCTGACATTCAACAGCCAACATGCATATAGGAGAAGCATGTGTGTTCTAGTTGAACTGAATGTGAAAGTCAAATTTGTTAAGAAAATAAAATACTCTTTTTAGCTCAATCTCTCTCTATCATTAATATTTTGAATTCAGTACTGTTGAACCAAATGCCAAGTCAGCAACTAATTATATTTTTCTTCTATAGGTCTAACATTTTAAAAATAAGACAGTATTAAATCAGCTTGAGTTATTAGAAAGGATAGTGGGAACACGTGATCAAATTAAAAATTATATAGATTCCTGAAATAATTTTATTATTTGCAATTTTCTAGTGACCTCCAGAACTTCATAACCCATGATATTTTAACGCAGAAACATACTGAAAGACAGACAGCATGTAAATTCACAACCTCTGTGTTATAGGCTGCACAAAAGGTAGATGAGAAAAGAAAGAAAAAGAAGAGAGAATACCATGAAGTTAATATTCAGCATTACTTTATCAGTCATCTGCAATGGATTAACATTCATTAATCCAGTAATGTAGCTAAGCAGAGTAGCACAGAGAGTTTCTGTACTCTCTCTGTAACAGTGTTTTAAAAAAAGAAGTTTGCATTGTTGAAATTAACCCATATCCACTGCCAAAAGTACATGATCCAGTGGCTAACATGTAATGATGCTATTTCTAAAAAATGTGCTGCAATTAAATGTCACAGTCTTGCATATATTTCAGACAACTCAGCGCTGAACTCAAGTCAGGTCACTGATAGAAAGTTATTGGTCAATGATCCCATTAAGCATGTGAAGGGATGCTCTATATTCAAAATGACTTCATCTTCTCTAAGGATAAAACCACCACCTGATCCCAAAGGGTGTATCCTTGTCCTCATGAGAACTCCATTAAAAATTAATATCTCCACCAATTACAGTAAGCTGGAAGGAGATTCTACTTTTATTGTGGTGAAACTTTTTATAATGAGAACATTGCTAGGAAAAAATATCTCAACAAAGAAGAGTATAAGGTCAAAGAAAGAATTGAAAGCACTTTCCCTTCACCTTATCGTCTCACAGTAAGACCTAAGAAAATATTTGTGGGCCAAGATTGCTTGTGATATACACTTTACTCTGACCATATTTGTAAAACCTCATACTGAAAGCTAAATAAATTCATGAATTGAAATGTTTCTCCTTAACTTGGAGCAAATATTTTTCAGTTTTGTAAGTTCTTCTCATAAGGATGATTTTTGAAAATTAATAGACTACACATACATTTATATCTTCCCTCTCACTCCAAATCACACAAAGTAAAATATTCTATGCCTATTAAAAGTAGAATCAATGAACCACAAATTTTGTGAATTTCAGAGAGACAGACAGCGTATATAATCATGCCTTTGGCAAAATAAAACTGAATGAAACTATAGGCTAGAATACACCTAGAAGAAGCCTGTTGTTGAAGTGGGAGGTTTGAAAGTAACCAAGTCCAGTATTAGCAGTTTTAAAAATTAAGAGAAAAACCCTCAAACGTTTAAAGAGTAATTACTTGGAAGGCTCCTTTTGGAATAGCAGACTAGTTGATTTCTTTCTTTTCTGTCTTTTGTGCTATGTGGGCTTTAACAACTGGCCAGAGAAGAATATTGAGGTTGGAAAAGACTTACAGTGCTAGGTAGCTACTGACTTCCAGGATTGACGAGAATTTCCACATTTGAAAGATAAGGCTTCCATTCCAAATGTTTCCCCCATTTGTTGGGGATAGATTCTGGTAATGCAAAGAACAAGTAAGTGGTGACTCTCAAATGCAAAGCTATAGGCAGCCAAGATGTGCTAAACATTTCAAGAAAGTCAGTAATACAGAAGCTAGGCATTAACAAAAAGAGGAATGACCACCCCATCCTTAGAAAGAGTTAATAAAGTTAACAAAACGACTTAGAATAAATATGAACAATTGAAAGACTTGAAAGAACATTTCCTTTATGTAGAAGTATCTCCTACAAAATTTAATTTTAAAATTCTATCTTCTTAGAATTAAAAAAATAAGAAAATGTCAGTAGGTAGGCAATAATAGCAGCAATACATACTTTATGGGGAATTAGTGAGTTGAAAGATTGAGCTGAAACATTTTCACATGGAAGAGAACACATGGACAAAAGAAAGGCATTTATAGGTATAGAGTTAAATGACATGAAGTGTATTATCATGATATTCCCAAATCTAGATCATAGGAATTCCAGACTGAAAGAAATGAGAAAATGCAAGGATGTATATAATCAAATAAATATCAACCCCCCAAAAATCCTCAAGTCTGAAGAAAGCATAAATCGTCAAATTAAAAGTGCTAAGCCAGATTTTAAAAGAGCCAAAGCTACATGCATCATTGTGAAATTTCAGAATTTCAAGGATAAACTCAGAGAAAAACAACTTGAAAAAAAAAATCGAACTCTGAAAAGTCAGCCTACCATCAGCATAACTTCTCATAGAGACAACTCAATACTAGAAGAGAAGTAATCAATATCTTCCAAATTAAAGGGGGTGATGATTTTAAACCTACAATCCCATACCCAGCCAAACTAGCATTTGAGTGAAAGAGAATCTAAATACATATTCAGACAAGAAAAGCCTCAAGCTAAGCAATCTCTGAAAGAATTACTTGAGGATACGCACCAAAAAATAAGTAAGGAATCCAGAAAAGGACATCACGTAGTCCTAAATATACAAAAGTGTAATAAGCAAATTCAAACCAAAACGTAAATAATTGTTGATGTGCATCACAAAACCAAAACATAATAAACACTTGGAACAAAAATTCCAGATAAACTCAGTATGAAATATGGTAGAATTAATGAAGAGGAAAAAATCAAAGGTGAGATAAGATTTTTACTTTTTGGGAAATAGAAGCAGATAATTATTAATCCTAAATATCAATAGAAAAATATAAATTTAAAAAAGTGTGAAAAATGTAAGAGTAAGTATTAGAAGTGTAAGATCTATAGCTTCTAAATCATAGTATTAAAAAATGGATCTTAGAAAAACATCCAAATTTTAAAGGATCATGCTTCCAGACTTTTGTGCCTTCATGGTGGTTGCCAAATGCATTTATTTTCTGCCAAGAATGCACTACCTTTGCTGAAGTGTTTTCTAGCTATTTGTCTATTAGTATATTATTTTACAATATGTGCTATATCTTGCCACAATGCCAAGAATTCTCCGACAATCTACAATTCTCTGAAGTTAAAGAAGATTATTAGATTTATCCATTACAGGCTGTCACATGTCTTCAACTTTCTTCAAGCTAAATTCAATCACTGGCTCCACTGCAGTGCACAAAAAGCTCTAAAAAGCTCAAATTCAAATTCAAGCCATAACTGGAAGTTTGGGCCCTAGCACAGTTGTCCAGATTTTCCAAATGTCCAGCTTGTGCATTCTGGTATAAATTCCAGACTAAAAACATTCCACTGGATGAGGAATGTGTCATAATATGCAGAAACTAGTTTTCTCTTAAGTCCATTTAGACACAAAAACAACAAGTTCAGAAGAGGAAAATCACAAGTGGTTTCATTAGCATCAAATCATAAAACACAGCCATTTACAAAACTAGCTTCTGTCTCTTCCATTGGTCTTAAGAAGTATCCTGGGACAAGAGTGGTCTTGAAAAAAAAACTAACCCTCTGGGGTACCCAGAGATATTGTTCATTTAAGTACATTGTGTCTGGAGTTGTTTTCTTTTAACTCATTGACAGAATTTAAATTAATTTTTTAAAGTTCTATGCTACTTCCCAGATATATGCTGTTGAAGTTATCATCACACCATTATTGATATTTTAATCAATTTAACTGTTAGCTAACTGAATATTCACAGACATTATTAATACATACAACATGAGTGGCAAAACTTGTTTTTCCAGTGTTGCCTCATTTGTCATCAAATCCATGTGGAGTGTAAAACAAAAGCTCCCCAGTTGATTTAATGTAATAAAGTTAAGACATAGGTGGTGTCTTCCTGGGACTTGTTGATGAAATTGACCCAACACTCAGTTCTAGCATTTCCTCTCCGAGAAGAACTTTACTTCATAAAACAGAGAAACAGAGCTTGCATGAATGAACAAATACTCAGTTTGATCCAACAGTATGGAGAAACCTCCTGGAATAGAAGGTTCTTTATATATGGAATCCAGGCCTTGAGAAAGAGGAGGTAAGGTTGGAAACTGAGTTGTTGATACTTCTAGCAAGACCCTTTTAATGTGCCCGAATATTTACTAACAACAGTAAACGAGAACAAGAGCATATAGGTAGTGGTGCTGCCTAATATAATGGGGTGACATGAGGACTTGGGTATGGGCCTTCTCTCAGAGAACCCCAGGGACTAGGAGGTTCAGCATTGTATCTCAGACAATAGCAATCTTTGAGATTCCTTGCTGTACAGAGAAGGAAAGCAGAAACTCTAGAGTAAGGCCTACTAATTTGTGGTGTAAGCCAACAGTATGCAATAAATGTATCCTTTATCAGAGCTCTCTGATGGAAAGATGAGAGTGTTTGAGGAAAAAAAAATGAATACATTTGGGAATTTATATTTGGTAGGGTCTTGTTTTGTCTCAAACACTGGATCTATCATGTGCACAGGGACACATGTGCTTACTCACACACATACAGACACAAGAATGCCTCATTATGACTACCTGCATGCAAATCTATATTGCACAAATCCTGGTAATGACTTAAAAATAGCAATTACTTAGATTTCACTATGTGCCAGATACCATTCTAAGTGATGTAGGTATATTAACTCAATCTTTACAACCACCTTATCATGATCCTCATTTGTTTTTTGGTTTTTTTTTGTTTTTGGTGTTTTTTTTGAGACAGAGTCTCGCTCTGTTGCCCAGGCTGCAGGGCAGTGGTGGAATCTCCACTCCCTGCAACCTCTGCCTCCCAGGTTGAAGCAATTTTCCTGACTCAGCCTCCCAAGTAGCTGGGACTACAGGTGCACGCTGCCACACCTGGCTAATTTTGTTTGTATTTTAGGAGAGACAGGGTTTCACCGTGTTGCCCAGTCTGATCTTGAACTCCTGAGCTCAGGCAATCCGCTCGCCTTGGCCTCCCAAAGTGCTAGAATTACAGGCCTGAGCCACCACTCCTGGCCCATGATTCCCATTTTTCAGGCCACAAAACTAAGATTTAAAGTGGTTAAGTCACTTATTCAAGTTCATACAACCAGTAAGTAGAAAATCAAGCTTTATACTCAGAAGGCAGCCTCCAGGGTCTATACTCATGCCCACTATACTCTAAAAATCTCTCAGTATGAGAAACTTCTTCTAACCGAGATTGTGAAGTGACAGAAACATACTTCATAGTTTTTTCCTCTTGGTCGTGGACCAGAATTAAGACAGGGCTTTTCCCATAATGGGCACCATTTCAGTGCCACAGTAACAGCCAGAGTGTGGATTTCTACCTTCCTTCTTAGGATGAGGACACTTTGCAATAACGGGACATGTCTGCATGAGATGCATATTTATTTTGCTAGGTTGCACCATTGAAACAGGTTCTGAAAACAAGGAGAGTCAGAGCCAAGATCTGTTTAAATTTCTATATATCCATCTGATTCAATCTTTAAAACTGTATCTGTCCTGATGGACAATTAGCTAATTAACTTAAGAGACTCCTCCCATCCCCTCTTCTCTTCTCAACCAACTGTAACACTGTGGTTAAGTATGAAGCACAGAAGGTTAAAAAATCCTGGATTCCTTCCCCAGCTCTGCTACTGCATGACCCAGGTCAAATCATTTAACCATCCGTGCCTTGACTTCATCATCTGTACATTACAGACTTCTTCCAGATCAAAAACTCTGATACTCTAGCTCACTGCATTCTGTGTGGACATTTCTATAAATTCCATGAATATTCTAACAGAATAAGAAAAACTTCACGAGAATAGGGACCATAATCATCTTAAACACCATTACACATAGAAAACTTAGCATTTAATACATGATCTTTAAATATTTGTTGAAATTCAGAAATGTAAAAATATTCCACAAATGTAAACACACAAAAACAAAAACTAAATGTCTTAGAAAGAAGCCCTACATTTGGATCAGTAAATGGGGGAATAGCCAGACATATTTAATGTATAATTTAGACATTTTTGGAGAAAGACCTGATAATGAGCCCCTTCTTTCAGAGATTTAACTTTTAAAAGCTTGCAAAAACCATTTCTCCTCCTGCAGTTTAAAATGTAATTCATTATAAGCTGAAAGTTGCCAAAAAATGTATCTAATGCACATAAGAAAAGGGCTATTACAGCATCATTGTCCTTACTCGTACTGCCCAACCTGCCATAATATAATGGAAAACCAAAATGCTATCTAGACTTATGCATTATCCTGTCAGTAAGCACCTTTGTCTCACTGGTACCTGTACTTCGTAGCACCTCACCCAATTTGATAGGCCGGCATTAAACTTGGGCACACACATACATATCCACATTTAATAGTATCTTTATCTTGGGAACTCAAAATAACCAATTATGGAATGCTGTGGAATCTTGAAAGTTGTTCTGCAAAATGTCTAGGTCAAATCTAAATGACTACAACCTACTTTTTGGGAAATTTTTAATTTTCTATTTCATTTTATTTTTTAATTTGGAAAGGAGAGCTTTATTTCCTATAAAGGGTTGCAGCCTACAGGGTGGCCATCCTTGGCAGATATTTTGAAACTGAAATTATTAACTTGAGTTTATTATTAGCTTGGCCATAATGGCCAGGGTCTCCATTAAGTAGTACCTAAGGGGAAAAGATAGTGAAGAGGCAAAATTAAGAGGTTGCTATCGTCATGGTCTCATGAAACTTGCAATCTACTCTTTGAGCCAAAAATAATACAGAGAGAGGTAGAACAAGAGAAAAGTGGTTATGCAGTGCTTGTTTCATTGAAGCTCAAGGAAAAGAAATAATTTAAATGAGCTGGATAGGTTAAAAAAAAAAAGGTATCATAAAGAGGTGGTTCTTGAGTTTTTCCTTGGATAGGACAAGCCAAATAAGAAAGACACAAGGTTGAGAGTGGGAGTGGTATTGGGGTAGGTGAAAGGCAGAACCTCAACTCCAGCATAAATGGTGATAAAATGTAAATCCATCAGTTACACAGTAAAGAAAAATTATGGTAAAGTTTTATACCAGCCCTTAAGGAAACTAAGCTACAGAAAAGATACGGAGAAGACAAATCATATGTCACCTAATATGTCCTAAAACACTCTACAGCTTTTAGGGGCACAGTTGAAGACCATCGATCTAATCCAATGTTTTCATTTTAATCATGAGAAAACTGAGTCCCAAAGATGTTAGCTGATTCCTCTAAGGTCACATGGTAGCTTTAATGGCCAAGACAGGACTGGAATCTAGATCATTCTATTATATCACTGCATTTCCTGAGTTTCATTTTATCATGAATATCTCCATTGCCACATACTTATCACAAAATAACAAGATCCCATTATTGTCATCCTGACCGTACTGTGTCCATGTCTGGCTGAGTTGCTAATAAATAACAAAAATTGTTTCAAGATTTGAATAGGCCCTAGTAGAGAATAGTGCTTAGAGATGTAACAGCAAACTCACAGGGGGTAGGGGTAGGGGACTGGACAAGAAAAAGTCAGTGTTTACACAATTGAGTATAGCTTTCACTGTTGACTGGACAGCTGTTCAGTCTAGAGCTTCTTAACCCAGAAAATTACTCAATTATCAAAAGGGCACATTGATTCACCAGCAGTACATTGCTAAGACTTTCTAATATTTAAAAGTCATAAAGGTTACCATACTTCAAAAGATATTATTGAATGGTACTGTTGCTTCACAGAAATTGATCTTTCACTATTTATTCAACTATTCATTCAGTTGAACTCAGTGAAGAGAACTTCACTGCACTGTAAATATTTAAATGGCTCTTGTCGGAGACAAAGTGAATCAGCCTAAGTAGGCTGGGAGCAACATTGGCTCAATCTGACAACAAATATTCCGAATAAAGAGCCCAACTTTGCTTTCAGGATGCCAGTCTCAAGCAACTCTATTCTCAAGAACACCTTCCAAGTTCACATTGTCTGTGCTTGAGACACGTGGATGTCCCATTTTAGACTTAAATAAAAGTGCTAAGAAAGTGGTGAGAGGAGTGTAGAGGAAAATAATAAACTCCTAATTCTTCCTAAATCTGAAGCATTAGGAAATAAAGTGACAAACCAGTTTCCCTTTCTGACCTCAAGCAAATGATTGACTTTGGAGCCCACAATGACCTGCTTAGAGCTATTTAGAGTGTCAAGGGCCACCTAGTTTCATGTCATTGAACAGGTAACAAAGCACAGGAAAGGAGAGGCTTGGGTACTGGGGGATAAAGTTTATATCAAATTACATCCTGAAATCTCAGCCTTTTCCAAACAAATGTAAATACTTAGCTGCATCTGAATCATTCATTTTGAAAACCCAACAGACCTTTTCCTGGGCAAGCAGGACAGATTAAACCAACAATACCAGATGCTTTGCTCAACTGATTTTCTAGATTGAGCTGACAAAACTGTTCTTGTAGAAATCTAGTCTTGCCTCCTTTCCTCACAGGACTGAAATGCCTCTGTAGGTTACGGAGCAAAACAAACCCAGCGGAAGGGCCAGAGAAATCCTACTAGAGGTGACATACCTAGAGCTGAAAGGTCTGAGTTAGGACCACATATGGATTGGTTTTATTGATGGTACGATAATTTCAGGTTTAGTTTAGCTCATCATCTGCCCATGACCAACTTTACCTGTGACTGGCTCATCACCACGCTGCCACCAACCCACCTGGCATTCGTGTGTTACACAAATGGAGCGGAAGGTCCTAGGTTTTCTTTAGTTGTATTCACTTACTCATTTATCAAATCATTGAATCTCTTACTCTTGCATCCCCCATTTATTCACTCAACAAGCCTTAATGAGTAGAACAGGCAGGCATGACGGTATAATGGAGATGAGAAAGACAAAACACTTTGCACAGCTAGGTGGTACCTGCCTCACCAGAGATGGAGAAGGAGACTGGGGGCAGACTGGACTAACTGTAACTTTGCTTAGGAGAGCTGGAAGCCTCCACTGGATCACTGCCCTTGAGAAGTGGTAGAGGAACAAGACAGGAATTAATCCGGAGGAAGGGGCATTCCACACAGAAGGAATGGTAGCTATAAAAGCAAGTGAGCACTGAAGGTCTTGCTATGCTTGGGGAAGGGTAGAAAGTTCTGTATGCCTGGAGAGTAGGCCGAGATGAAAGGAAAGGCACAAGGAGTGGCCAGGGGGTTGAAAGAATTAAGACTAGTGAGATAAGTCACCGTCTAAGGGTGATATGTTTTCACCCCCATCACTCCTCTGAAACTGCTTTCACCAAGATTACCAATAAACCTTATTACAACAGAATACATGGGTAATATTCAGCCCTCATTTTACTTATCTTCTAGGCTAGTATTGTACCAAAGGATGGGAGATGAGAGTAGTTCATGTCAGGGGCAGGCAATAGGGAGCACATTGTCCCCAAACGATTTAAAGACAATAATAAAAACTGACAAAAATTGATCAGCTTTCTATTATCACAGTGCACCCACAATTCCAAAAAATGTTAGTATAAAAAACTCCTCCTGAAACTCTTGGGTTGATCTTAGTTCTAACCAATTGCTATGCTTACTGTTACATTTTAGTAATATTGTTATATGCACATATTATGTCACATTGTATAGGTATGTATGCCAACTTCAAATAAGCACACTTGTATTACTTATCCTTTAATAAATATCATATATACCTGAAAGCTATTCTCAGGAGTTTGCAATTACATAGTCTACTCCGGACACACATGGACTTAGCACGTGTCATTTCAAAAGCACACTTCATTTCAAAAGTAAATTCATAACGATTCAGAGTCATTCAAGCTTGCTTTGAGCACAGTTAGTGTTTCCATCTCTGTACCACACGCCCTGCTGTAAACATGCTATGTTTAATCAGAGGATTCAGAATAAACAATGACAGCACAGAGATTGTAAAGACAAAGAAACAACAAGTGAGTTATTTTAATTTTGTCACTGTGTTACCACTAGGAGTTTTTATTTGTGTTTAAAATTGAAAACAGTGAAAGAGTGCAAACTGTGAGATGTTCATTATTGAGTTGGTTGCTAGGCACAAATTTTAATTCATATGTGAAATAATGTACTGAATCTGAATAATATCCTTAAAATTGAAATTCATTCTTCTTAAGTTGTACTCATTTTAAAATTAAAGAACAAATTAAGAAAACAAAGATGGTTGCATGATGATAGTTGAAAACAGTTTCACCATACGGTGGAGGGAGTCCCTCTGAGTGTCAGCCACACCAGGTGCACCACAGATCAAGGCTGCGTACCAGTCTTGTGCTCACTCCATCCTTCTCCGAACACTCTTTTCCTTTGGTTTTCATGAAACATGCTCTCTCAACTTTTTTCCTAGCTAGTAGTCTCTCCAGCAGTGTCCACATCTCCTCATCCCTGAAAACATCATATTTCTCAGTGTTCTGTGCTAGCTGGGTCGTCATCTCTTCTTAACCTACAAGGCTTCTGAACGATCTCTTTGGCTCCATGGTTTCAATAATCAACTGTATGCTGACAACTCTCAAATCTATTCCTTAGCTCGACTCTCTCTCCTGAAATAAGCTGTTTATCTAACTCTCCACTGAGCATCTTCTTTTGAACATAACTTAGACATCTCCAATCCAATTGTCTGAAACTGAGTTCATTAACTTCACCTCCTCCTTGATCAGTCTGGAAAACCAGGAGCCATCCTTTCCTTTCTCACCCCTTGCCCTCTCAATCACCCAGGCTAACAAATATCTCTCCTAAATATCCCTTATCATCCACTTATCGGCTTCTTTGTTGTCACAGCCATTACGCTAGCTGCACCACCACTGTCCTGCATAGCTCCAGTAGCCAAGTTCTATGTTGTAGACAGAGCTCTTTCTGCAGAGTGAATTGGATCACATCACCAACTTGCTTAGCACCGTTTAACAACTTCCATAGTCTTTATTTACAAGACAGAGGTAAAGAAGTCTCCTTTTACCTTTACAGCCTTATCTCTGAGCCACTCTAACCTTACTTCAGTTACTTTAATGTGTTTCAGGTGGCTGGGCGCAGTGGCTCATGCTTGTAATCCCAGCACTTTGGAAGACCAAAGCGGGCAGATTATCTGAGGTCAGGAGTTCAAGACCAGCCTGGCCAACATGGCAAAATCCCGTCTCTCCTAAAAATGCAAAAATTAGCTGGGCATGGTGGTGCTCACCTGTAGTCCAAGCCACTCAGGAGGCTGAGGCCAAAGAATCGCTTGAATCCAGGAGGTGGAAGTTGCAGTGAGCCAAGATTGCACCACTGCACTCCAGCCTGGGCGACAGAGCGAGACTCCGTCTCAAAAATAAATAAATAAATAATTAGTATGTTTCAGATTCTCTCTTGTCTCCAAACCATTGCTTATGCTATTTCCATGTCTGATGTTCCAGGGAAAATATTATTTCCTCTAGAAAGTCCGACTGCCTCTCAGGTTTGAGTTGGGTGCTTTCCTACTGCACCCTGTCGGAGCACAAATTGGTAATCACAGTTTTCTGTCCCCCTTATGAGTCTTTAAACGAATTACACTTTAAATTCTAAAAGCAGCTATCAGATCTGTCTTGGTCCTCATTGTATTCCTAGGACCTTCCTGTAGAGTGGGTGCTAATAAATATTTTCGTTAAGTGAATGAATGTATGTATGAATTGCCTTGGCTCTAACTAGAATTTGTCTACATCATGGATCACGGATGCTTTGTCTATGGTTTATAATATCAATTGTTCCATTTTGACTTATTTCATTCCTAGAAAACTTGTCCCATGCTTTGTTATTTACAATCACATCAATGATTTATTTCAGAATATATTGTAATACAAAAAATGATACATGCTAAATAAACTCTGGCAGATATGTTTTTTTCCCCACCATTAGGAAGGAAATGGAGGTGTAAATACATTTAAAATTCACCATGTGGTGATGGAATGCAGGACTTTTGGCCAACCTTAAAACTGTCCTTTCAATTTTTAATCCACACACCAACAGAGGGGATAATTTTAAGTCTCTCTTTGTTCAGAGCTTCAGGGGAGAGAGTGTAGAGTGGATTTTTTCTGATTCAAAATGAAGAGATACATGAAAACCACCAAAGTCAGGGCACTTCATAAAGAAAAATATGATGCTTTCATTGCTGAAGAGACCCAACTGAAGTCTAATGAGGAGGATGAGAAAGAAAGGGGGCTTGTCGTATTCTTCAGCCAGCACAACCTTCCCTTCATGTTTACATCAACAGCAGTGGCGCCTCCTGGTCTGATGTTTACATAAAGCTGAGAGTCAACTGGATACTCTGGCTCCATGCTGGCCCAAGGCAGAGCTGACCACAGCAGGTAACAGGCACCTGGACGGGGCTCCCCATGGGCCATCAGGGGTTCTCATCAGCTTCTCTTAGCCGGCAGATTTTGAACAGTGGGTATGTTCCAAATGTGTCAGGGCATATTTTTCAAACATCACTGCAGATTCATTCGTTATGTCTTGCCTGTTTTTAGACCTTGACAATAAAGGGACAGTTTTAACCAAGGAAGGGAAAGAGAAGCTCGTGCACACTGATATTTTATGACATGCTAGGATCCACAGTGAGATTAACCTATTTCTTTGAGATCTTTGGGGTCCTGTTATCTGTGACTCCTCATTATTTTCCTTTCCACGATGGCAATTACATCTTCAAAGGGGGAAGATTCACACCACACCTTCGTGTTTATGTGCTCTGAATTCCTATGTATTTCAAAGTGTATACCTCAAGGTAAACTTTGAAAAAACACAGGCCTCTGTACTCTGCTCCAGTTGTTTGTGTGTGCGTGTATGTGTGTGTGCATATGTGTGTGTGTGTGTCAACTTAGAATATGAACACCTCAAGCACAAGAGTCTTCTCTTTGCTTTATTATTCTCCACAGGAAACACTCGATACTAAAATTTTCACACGCACATAAAAAAGACAAAGATCTGTAACATATTTTGTGCACATTTAGTGAAGTCTGTACTTGCCCTAGGAAGATATTTAGATATGTGAGGAACAGAATTTAGAGAATTAAAATGGACTTTTTCGTATTTCATTATTTTCTATATAGTAGAAAGTGATGTATTACATTCCTAGGGCTTCTATAACAAATCACCACAAACTTGGTGGCTTAAAACAACAGAAATTTATTCTCTCACTGTTCTGGAGACCAGAAGTACAAAATCAGTTACATGGGACCAAAATCAAGATGTCTGCAGGGACACATTCCTTCCAGATGCTCTCAGAGAGAATCTGTTCCCTGCTTCTTCCAGCTTCTGGTGGCTGACAACATGTCTTGGCTTGTGGCCCCATCACTCCAATGTCTGCCTTTGTGGTCACATTGCTTTTTTCTCTGCTGTCTGTGTCAAGTCTCCCTGCTGCCTCTCTGTCATAAAGACTTGTAATTGCATTTGGTACCTGTCTGAATAATCCATGGTAATCTTCCCATTTGAAAATCTTAACCTTAATCATATCTACAAACTATATTTTACCATCTAAGGTAACAGTCACAGGTTCCAGGTATTAAGAGAGGGACATCCATTTAAGGACTATATTCAGCCTACCACAGGTGGTGAAGGCATTGTCTTAATAAAAACAAATTTCCTCTGGGGTGCAAGCAAGCCAAGAGAAATGGAAGATAAGAGGAAAAAACTGTGATGGAAAGAACAGCCCTCAGTAAATATTTCATGCCGACCCTATAATTCAGAAATCAATGCAAAAGTAAGTTCCTGACTCTGGAAGAGGATTGTGCTTCAAAATTTTGTGAGTCGGTTGTTTAAAGTTGGGATCTTACATCACTTTTCTACAGAAATAATAATACTTAAGACAATTTTGATTCTAGTGAGCCACTAAAGCTAATTAAACGTAACTGAGGTATAGAAATCGTTTACTTTTGTCTTCTAAGAATCTATTCTATGGAAATAATCAGAATGCAAAAACTCAAAATGTGTTGCGAAGATGTTTTTAGCCACATTATGTACCATAGCATAAAAAAAGATAGAAGGGAGAACTTAAATATGCAACAACATGGAAAGGTTTATGCAAATTATAGAATATCCACATGATGGAATGTTATGCAACCATATTAAGTTGATGTAACATTGTTAAAGACATGAGAAAGTGTGCATACAACATTGGAGTGAAATATTGACAATATTTTTTGCTCGTGAATCTGTAATTTGGACAGAGCTCAGTAGGGACAGCTTTTCTCTTCTCCACTTGGCATCAACTGCAGCAGCTCAGGGGCTGGAATCATGGGAAGGCTCACCACTCACACGTCCAGCAGTGGATGCTGCTGGTCAAAACACCCACACACAGGCTCTCAGTGTGACCTTGCCTTCCTCACAACATAGTGGCTGGGTTCCAAGAATGAAAGCTGGACAAAAACCGTATCACCTTTCATGACCTGACCATTAAAGGCAGGCGATGCCACTTTTGTCACCTTCCATTCACCAAGGCAATCCCAAGGCCTGGCCAGTTCTAGATGGAGGTAAAATATGACTCCACCCCTTATACAGAGGCAAGGTTCTGACACTAGAAATATTGTCTGGTCATTTTTTGGAAAACAGAGGCTGTCACACAAGGACACAAGCTGCATACAAAGCAAAATCCTGATAATGTTAAACACCAATTCATAATTACCAGCACATTAGAAGGAAGTAGTAATATTACTTTATGTAAATAGAAATAACTAATTTTCTTTCTATCTTGGTGGTAGAACTATAGGTCATTTTTATTCTCCATGTGCTTTTTTGAATTCATCATAAATTTTAGGATCAAATATATTTGCTGTGAGTGAAAATACAAACAGACTTATTAGAACAGAGAGCATGTGAACAGCACTTAATACAACACCCCTCTATGTCATATATCATGTAATCCTAGCAATAATCTGGTGGGCAAAGGGGACAAATCTCATTTTTAGGCCAAGAATCTGAGACTCACAAGCTTACAGCTAGTTTGTGGTGGATCTGGACCTCGAATACCAGGCTTTTGACTCCAAAGTCTTACTTCCTAGTGTATTCTCATTCCATGGTTTCTCCTTTAAATGGGCTGGAAATTGCAGCTAATGTGTGTCATCCTTCAGGGGAGAATCTCTCTGCCACCTCCATGCTCTTCATTGCCAGAGTCGTAAATGATCCCTCTTCCCTCTCCATAGCATCTGTTTGCCCTAGAGGTAGGTCTTGGGAAAAAGGAGAATGAAAACCTTGGAGAAGCTTCTGAAAAGGTTCAGGAAACAGAGAATGGGGAAAGGCAGAAGTTTGAGATGAGGGCTTAGGAGAATTCTCTTGCAGTAAGAAACGTAAGCAGGAATATAGGGACAATTTTGGCTCCTGTGGAGTGTGGGCTCAAATAGCACAGGGAGGGATTGAAGCACGCCTTGATCCTTGACCACACTGATGCTCAGATAAGATAGATGAGAAAAAAGAAAGCAGGGACAACTTTCCGAAGGACGGCCGTTTCTACAAGGAAGAGGAGAAGTTTCATAGGATAGAGTAGTAAAGGAGTGACTATCCAGTGCTAGGAGCTGTTCATAAATAAATGAAAGATTTTCATAATGTGAGTGCTGGTAAATCAGAAATTGCAGCTAAATCTGGGGGAAAAAAAGGCTATTTAGCTGAAGAATTCAATGGAAATTAAATGAATTGAAACAACCCCAAATTTTCTTTTGAGTTGAAATTTGCTTTAGAATGTATTTAGGTTTAAATGGAATATCTGATTTTTTTAAAAGAAAAAAACTTAGTCATATAAACAAGCTGAAATAAGAAAATCAGTAAATGTATATGGGTATAGAGTTATCTGATACTCTAAGCAAGCATCCTTCTGTTGTTATACTGAGCCTAGATGAAAGAACTCATCCTCATTCATTTTGAGTGCTACAGAATCAGCAGTACCAAACTCCATCAATCCCTTATTAGACCTCGTCTTCAAACTACTGCTATCTTCCTTCCAGTATGCAGATAGAGCTTATTTTACAAACTAAGCCTTTTTCTTTAGATTGGTAAATATTGTTAGAGCCCTTAAGCCCTTAATTTTCACTTCTAGCCTATTGTCCATAGTCTGAAGAGGGAAAGCAAACATTAAGATATAATCAAATTTAATTTAGTGATCGAAAGATCAGCATTCTATGCTCCAGAAAATCAAGGATTAAAAGAAGACATTTACTGAATGCTCATCAACGTTTCTGATTCTTCTTCTCCTAGGCCTACTATGCCATTACATTTCTCATCCCCTTGAGGTTGAGCAGACCAGTGCCTTGATTAGTGTAATGCAAGGAGAAGTGTTCGGTCCTTTAACAGTTAGGGCTCCATTCACCACATTCTTTCCCCTCTGCCGTGATAACCAGTGACATTTACAGATCGTGGAGCCTTCATCACCCTCGGCACCAGAGAGAGGATGAGGTGAAACAGAGTCCACTGCCAACCCAAGATGGGCAGGTATTAAAAATATTAAATAAACCTTTGTGGTTCTTGGTCACAGTGAGTTTAGACTTGTGTGATACTGCCACATGGTCTTTCACTGGATTCATACATTCAGTGAAACTGATGGGCTTGGAATTGGTTGTTAAGCATTTCTTGTTTATCAGAGGGGAAGGAAATCTAATTTACTAGAAGGTAAACTTCCAGCCTCTGAACATGTATCGAAAACAAGTGAAGGAAAACTTATCTCCACACAAAACCCTGAACACTAATACCAGCTTCATTCATAATTGTCAAATTTTGGAAGCAACCAAGGCATCTTTTAATAAGCTAATGGATAATCAAACTGTGGTACATCCCATGCAATGGAATATTATTCAGTGATAAAAAGAAGTGAGATATCAAGCAACAAAAAGACTGGAAGAAACCTTAAATGCCCATTACTAAGTGAAAGCATCACTCTGAAAAGGCAACATACTGTATGATTTCAACTATGTCACAGTATTGTGAAGGGCAAAACTGGTGACAGTAATCAGCCATTGTCAAGGGCTTATCGTAGAGATGAAGGTAGGGATGGGTGAATTGCAGGGGAGTTTTAGTGCAGTGAAACTATTCTATTGCCAAAACCCACAGAATGTATAATACAAAGAGTGAATCCCAATGCAAACTATGAACATTACTTAATAGCAAGGTATCAATATTGGTTCATCAGTTGTAATATGTATATCATACTAATCAAGATGTTAATTTAAGGGAAACTGGGAGAGCTGGAAGAGGGGATATATGGAAAATTTTTACACTGTCCATTTAGTTTTTCTGTAAACCTAAAACTGCTCAAAAATTCAGCTAGAAAAGCAAATAAAGGATATCTTAACAAAATACCAAAGATCCATTTACATGGTTACAAGGTGAATAGGTAAGGGGTGACAGGTTGTTGAATTGAGGGTTGGTCTGGTGGGCTTAATCGTGGAATACTTTGATGCACACACA
This sequence comes from Mandrillus leucophaeus, assembly GCF_000951045.1. Lineage (NCBI taxonomy): Eukaryota > Metazoa > Chordata > Mammalia > Primates > Cercopithecidae > Mandrillus > Mandrillus leucophaeus. The sequence continues at coordinate 1,171,806 of NW_012107264.1, forward strand.
GGGTTATACATTTGCATATTATACAGAAGAGGACATTAAGAAAAATGAATGAGCTTCTTGGAAAGAAGAGCATAAAAACTAAGGTAAACTGTGGTTAAGAAAAAATAGTCTTGAAAAGTAATTGTTAAGTGATTTTTGTCCTCATGACCAGAAATATACCATCCTATGGACAGAAACAATAACTGCATCAAAACACTGCTTAAGCAAGTTACCCTGCAGGAATGTTAATTCCAGTATACATTTATTTGGTAATCAGAAATAAAGGTAAGTAGGAGAGATTCACTTCTGTAATGGCAAAGTAGACCTTTCCAAAATGCCTCCCAGTGGAAAGGGGATTTGCAGCATGTGAGGAACTCTACAAAAACCCACTCAAGTGCAACAATGTAACTGATAAAAATTATTTAAAAAAACAAAAACAAAAACACAGGCCAGGCACGGTGGCTCATGCCTATAATCCCAGCACTTTGGGAGGCCAAAACCAGTAGATCACTTGAGGCCAGGAGTTCAAGACCAGCCTGGCCAACATGGCAAAACCCCATCTCTATTAAAATACAAAAATTAGCCAGGTGTGGTGGTGCACGCCTGTAATCCCAGCTACTTGGGAGGCTGAGGCACAAGAATCGCTTAAACCTAGGAGAAAGGCTGCTGCGAGCTGAGATTGTGCTACTACGCTCCAGCCTGGGTGACAGAGTTAGACGCTGTCTCAAAAAAAAAAAACGAAACGAAGCAACACAAAACCGTCTGTTTTGCTAAGGTGACAGGGCATATGAAGAAACACTAATCAAGAAAATTTCTTAAATCTTGGTAAGGAAAATGAGAGTCCATGGCACTAGAGCCACGGCCTGCTCCTACTTGCCCTACAGTTTAATGTGATGAAGCTCCACTCAAGTTGGGTGTGGCCAGGAAGATGAGGGTCTCGCTCCTCAGTCTCTGGTTAAGGGGGACAGTATCTCCTTGGGACTGGCAGGAATTTCTCATCCCTGTGAAGCTCCATTTTACAGGGGCTACATTCCAGGGTAATTTCTTTGAAAATCAGGAGCTGTCTTCCTCTACCCACCCCGCCTTCTCTTGCCTCCACTCTAGGTGTGCCAGGCCAAGAATACTTGAGTGTCATTGCCTTCACCCCTACTCAATCTTAGGGTAGAGGTTCCCCACTGGAAAAACAAGCTGAAAAGACCAGAGGCAACTGTCTCTACCTAGCTCCCTGCTTCCAAAGCAGGGGTGTCACGCTGAGAGAAGTAGGCCACTATCTCTGTCCCCAGATCTCAAGCAGTGGCTCGGAAATTTTGCCCAGGGGATGCGGCAGGCCATAAGAACAAAAGGACATACTCTTTTTTTCTAATTGCTAAGGCAATTTGGGTACCTAAGCATGATGCTTTGATGGTATATTTCTTAGGTTGTTGTTTGGTTTGGTTTAGAGGCGGGAGAATGTGGTTGATAAGGCCTCTTATCTCTCTGTAGTCCATAGTTTCATGTCCCAGTTCTGCCATTCTACAGCCTTACCCAAGGGAAAAAAGATGCTGGGAGAAAAAAATTTGATTTTAAATATGCAGACTCAAGAAACTTCTCTTCCATGAGAGTGAAAGAGTTTGACTATCCTCTATGTAGTTAGGTTAGAAGTCTTCTTGGTTTGCTCAAGCTAGAAAGGAGTTTATAGGAAGAGAACAGCATAGGGAAGATCCCCCTCAGCAAAGCTAGGGACATTGTAATGCGAACTTCTCCGTCCTCCTGCTAAATACTAGCTGTCTCCGTGGTCCTTCTAAGTCCACAGATACCCACAAAATGACCCCTTTATTTCAGACATACAGCCTTGAAGCATGGCCTCATATTGGATAGAGATCATAATGAGTCCTCTTTCTCAGTCTTTCTTGGTGAGGGAAGAGGGACTATTCAATCCCCACTGTAAACAGATCTCCTCATCCTACATATGCTCTATATTTACATTGTTCAGAGCCATCTGGAATGATCTAGAATATAACAAGAGTGATATCAACCCAGACCTTACTTTCTCTCTCTGGGGTGGGGTGGGGATAGGAAATAAGGTTTTTGAGGGGGGCAAATACAATGTAATAGTTAAAAAATAAAATGTTGATTACATTAATTTCTGGCATCAGAATAAAAGCAAATCATAACTATCAGCACAACTTCCCAGCTACTGGGGAGGCTGACGCAGGAGAAGTGCTTGAACCCAGGAGGCAGAGGTTGCAGTGAGCTGAGATCGCACCACTGCACTCCAGCCTGGGGGACAGAGCAAGACTCTGTCTCAAAAAAAAAAAAAAAAAAAAGGCATGTACTAGGCACTCACTGAATGTAAGAATGTAAGATTAAGAGGATACACTTTCTTGCCTTCAGAAGGAATACAAAATTACAAAGTATGGTGTTAACCATTGTAATAAGTACAATAAGCATTTGGTATTGCAAAGGGCTGAGAAACACACTCTATCCTACAATAGTGAATTAGGAAGGCAGGGCTTCTTTGAGGAAGTAAATGTGTTAGGTTTCAAAGATGAATAGGAGTTTACCAGGTTCAGAATGAGCAAAGGAAGGAGGTATTTTAGGCAGAGAATGTTACGTGACTGAAGGCACTGATGCCAAGAAAGCAGGAGCACTCAGGAAATAGTGATACAAAGTAGATACACAAGAGATAAGCTTTTGCTTTCACATCAATTTAATAGACCTTTATTAAGCACCTACTGAATCACCAAAAACCTGGTGGTTTGGTCTTCATAGGTAAGTTGCCACCCTCAAAGCCCTCCAATAAAGGAACACTCATGCTACGTGCCAAGTTCACAAGTGACACCGGTTTCTTGCATTTCCATACCCCCACAGACCCAGATTTCCTTGGGGATCTGAAATAGCTTAATGCTAATTCCAGCTTCTATGCTGGTGAGGGTCTTATCATCAAGGAATTAGTTGAACCATACTCGGCAGGAGAGTATATGCTCTGCTATGATTGATTCTGGATAGTTCAGGAGAATACAATCCTATGAAACATGATATAGTCATTGGCTGATTTTCAGGACAGAGCATGAATTCTGATCCCGGGCTTACCACAGTACTATCTTCAGCTTCCCTGCTAAAAGCAAAGCTTCTGAGATGCTCTTGCTATTGTTTGAGGAAGGTATGGTTCAGCAGATAATTAGGGTTTTACTGGCAAAATCTGCAAAGTTCCCATTCTCGTTTCAAGAACCAGTTTCTCTTATCACGACTTTCCCAGTAGAGATCATATTTCTGCAGGAGATTTGAGAAGGCAGAAGGGAGAATGTCTGACCTGGCCCAGATAGATCATGAGCCCTAGGCTAGAGGTGACTAGGGAGGCTGGGACTTGCCTCAGGGACGTGGTTGCACCCCTACGTGATACATTACTTAGTTTCCTTCCAGACAGGGAGGGGAGCCTTTCATTTTTTTGTTTGAGATCACCTTTCATTCATTCCCTCATTTGGCATACATTTGTTGAGTAACTGCTATGTATCAAGATATGAACCAGGTGGCTCATGCCTGTAATTCTAGCACTTTGGGAGGCCAAGATGGGCAGACCACTTGAGGTCAGAGCCCGGCACGGTGGTGCAGGCCTGTAATCCCAGCTACTGGAGGGGCTGAGGCAGGAGAAGTGCTTGAAGCCAGGAGGCAGAGGTTGCAGTGAGCTGAGATCGCACCACTGCACTCTAGCCTGGGGACAGAGCAAGACCCTATCTCAAAACAAAACAAAACAAAACAAAAAACAAAAAAAGATATGCACTAGGTACTCACTGAATGTCAGATTAAGAAGATACACTTTATTGTCTTCAGAAGGAATACACAGTTACAAAGTATGTTGTTAACCATTGTAATAAGTGCAATAAGCATTTGGTATTGCAAAGGGCTGAGAAACACACTCTGTCATACAATAGTGAATTAGGGAGGGAGGGCTTCTTTGAGGAAGTAAATGTGTTAAGTTTGAAAGATGAATAGGAGTTTACCAGGTTCAGAATGAGCAAAGGAAGGAGGTATTTTAGGCAGAGAATGTTACGTGACTGAAGGCACTGATGCCAAGAAAGCAGGAGCACTCAGGAAATAGTGATACAAAGTAGATACACAAGAGATAAGCTTTTGCTTTCACATCAATTTAATAGACCTTTATTAAGCACCTACTGAATCACCGAAAACCTGGTGGTTTGGTCTTCATAGATAAGTTGCCACCCTCAAAGCCCTCTAATAAAGGAACACTCATGCTACGTGCCAAGTTCACAAGTGACACCGGTTTCTTGCATTTCCATACCCCCACAGACCCAGATTTCCTTGGGGATCTGAAATAGCTTAATGCTAATTCCAGCTTCTATGCTGGTGAGGGTCTTATCATCAAGGAATTAGTTGAACCATACTCGGCAGGAGAGTATATGCTCTGCTATGATTGATTCTGGATAGTTCAGGAGAATACAATCCTATGAAACATGATATAGTCATTGGCTGATTTTCAGGACAGAGCATGAATTCTGATCCCGGGCTTACCACAGTACTATCTTCAGCTTCCCTGCTAAAAGCAAAGCTTCTGAGATGCTCTTGCTATTGTTTGAGGAAGGTATGGTTCAGCAGATAATTAGGGTTTTACTGGCAAAATCTGCAAAGTTCCCATTCTCGTTTCAAGAACCAGTTTCTCTTATCACGACTTTCCCAGTAGAGATCATATTTCTGCAGGAGATTTGAGAAGGCAGAAGGGAGAATGTCTGACCTGGCCCAGATAGATCATGAGCCCTAGGCTAGAGGTGACTAGGGAGGCTGGGACTTGCCTCAGGGACGTGGTTGCACCCCTACGTGATACATTACTTAGTTTCCTTCCAGACAGGGAGGGGAGCCTTTCATTTTTTTGTTTGAGATCACCTTTCATTCATTCCCTCATTCGGCATACATTTGTTGAGTAACTGCTATGTATCAAGATATGAACCAGGTGGCTCATGCCTGTAATTCTAGCACTTTGGGAGGCCAAGATGGGCAGACCACTTGAGGTCAGAGCCCGGCACGGTGGTGCAGGCCTGTAATCCCAGCTACTGGAGGGGCTGAGGCAGGAGAAGTGCTTGAAGCCAGGAGGCAGAGGTTGCAGTGAGCTGAGATCGCACCACTGCACTCTAGCCTGGGGACAGAGCAAGACCCTATCTCAAAACAAAACAAAACAAAACAAAAAACAAAAAAAGATATGCACTAGGTACTCACTGAATGTCAGATTAAGAAGATACACTTTATTGTCTTCAGAAGGAATACACAGTTACAAAGTATGTTGTTAACCATTGTAATAAGTGCAATAAGCATTTGGTATTGCAAAGGGCTGAGAAACACACTCTGTCATACAATAGTGAATTAGGGAGGGAGGGCTTCTTTGAGGAAGTAAATGTGTTAAGTTTGAAAGATGAATAGGAGTTTACCAGGTTCAGAATGAGCAAAGGAAGGAAGTATTTTAGGCAGAGAATGTTACGTGACTGAAGGCACTGATGCCAAGAAAGCAGGAGCACTCAGGAAATAGTGAGTTCTTATTTGGGAATGTTTGAATATGGAATGATTGGTGATGATGCACAGAATGGTGTTAGAGGGTAGGAGAACGAGTTGAAAAGGTGAAAATGCAGGCAGAGCCAGAAGTCAAAGGAACCTGGAGGATACAGAATTAACCCCATGGACCCACACTGGACATCAGTAGTCATATCACTTTTGTTTGGCTAACACATGGATTTTGCTCATTTTAAAAATATTTGAATTAGAATAGCTTTACCTCCTCCATTTAAAGTAGATGCACCCCTTCCTACAGTATTCCACCAGAAGCCTTACATTCTTTACTACTCCCCCAGGCCCCTAAAGTCACGTGAGTGTGCAATTTCATGAGCAATATAAAGAATTCAGAGGATTTTAGGCAGATTTAACAGATTTGTATTTTAGAATGATTGCTCTAGCAATAGTGGCTATTACAGTTGGGAAGGGGAGGCAGGCAGGCCAAGTAGATGCTAGAGCAATAACCGAGGTGAGGTGCGATAACACTCTGGGTTAAGGTGAAAGATATGGGTTGTAAGCTACAGATTAGGAAAGTCTTCAAAAAGTGGCTACCATAAGAAGAATCTGCTGAGGACCAACATTTTTAGAAATAGGCAACTTTCCAACAAAGGGATAGAAGAACAAATTGGGGAGAATGGCTGTATACTGAATTCAAGATTGGGGCATGTTGAAGTTTAGCTAATAGGTTGACAAGCTGGATATCCGTGAGTGGTAAGAAACAGAAGACAACTAGATAATTAGAAGGAACTTGGAATAACGTGTGAGGTGTTTGAAGACATAGGGATGGCTGTTTCTGCTGAAGATGCAATGAAGGAAGAGACAGCTGTAAGGCAGAATATGGGCAGTTATGGGAAAATGAATCTGTTATGAGACCAGATGAAATTAGCATTAAGAAGAGAACTAGGAGACACTGGGTTGTGAAAACCAAAGAGAAAAAATGGGTCAATGGCTTGCCCAGGCCAGAAATGCAAGTAGCAGGAGTTGCTGCTTCTGACCCAGGCCTGCCTGTTTTCTGAGTAATCTTTGATTGCTACCCTCCTGGTATGTATCATCCATAATAGTCAAAGTGGGCCAGACCTTCACCCTTAAGCATCTCAGTCTCCCCAGAACAGGCCTTTCCAGAGTGAACTACAAGCAGGAAATCTCCCCTTCAGAGGGCTGTCTATTCTTTGGCAGGTAGGCCTGGCTTTAGTATTAAGGCCACAAAATTCTCTGGGATGCAAGCAATTCCAAAGGGATCTAAAATGCCATCCCTGCTGCTCACTTTGGAAAGATTATCATGATTATCTTTATTAGCACAGAACTATGTAAAGTGAGATAGATTTTATTCTGGAGGTGAAAGTGTAAGAGCGGGTAGTCATGCTTTACCCCACCAAGCTCTAAATTCATCTACCCTCTGGTCATGTGTAAGTCCCCAGAGTTTAGCCATGTGTAAGTCTCCATTTTTGACTTCACTTAGGAGATAAAAATCTCTGTCGATGTTGTTGGGGGTGCGGAATGGAAGAAGTTGTCCCCCCCCATATTGCCAACTGCCCTTAGAAAAGCAGGAAAAGAGCAAAGAGCTCTATGGATAAAAGCCCAGATTTTTATGCACACAGGAAAAGGCCACCGCAGCTTTAAAGAAACACTTTCTATGTTGAAGTGGGGTCGGAAATGTAATGGAAGTAGGCAGCAAACCCAAAGGCATGGTCTTATGAGAAAAAGTATTTATTTGTCATAGGAAAGCAATCAGGGAAAAGGGAGAGAAAGACCTTCACCAGAGATCTAAAGCTTATTGATCAGTGTGTGTTACGGCATTGAACCCAATGGTATTATTCCAGTACTTCAGTCTCTCCCACAGACTGGATTGAGCCCTTACTTTTATCCACATTAGGGTATCAGCACTCTAAGTGCCTTTTTAATGGATATTTTTCCCCCAAAAGTAAGGTAATTGAAAGGAGAAAGCCATGATTTAGAAGTTGGGGAAGTGGTTAAGGTTTGTATTACAAGTTTGGTTTTTGCAAGTGACTACAAACTCATGAAGGGGAGAGAAACGGGATCTCTCCCAGTATTCTCTCAAGTTTTACCTAAGCATTTCTATATATTCAAAGACGCCACTGTGAATCAAACAAGAACATAACAAAACTCAGAAGACACGGGCAGAGAGGCAAAAGGGCTAGGTACGATGTAAAATGTAACGAGGCTAGCTGGTACATCCAACCCGGTGCTAAGTCTTTTAAGGACTTGAAGCTTGCTTGTGGAAAGATTAGCTATTAATTGTTTGCCAGAGGCAACCCTTCGGCCTTTAGAGAAAATTGCACTTTTCCAATTATAAGAAAATTACCCCATGGTTCTATCCTTGAATTATTTTATCAATTAGCTAAGGGAAAATACAATCTCAGACAA
>NW_012107264.1:1181374-1182958 GCF_000951045.1 Mandrillus leucophaeus
TTTGCTTTTATTTAAAATAAACCACACCCATTGAAAACTGTATAAAAGCCTTCTGATAAAGTCTTATCCTAAAATGAAGTTTGTATGTATATACACAGTCAACATTAATTTTGAATACTGCGCAAACTATTTTCTAGTTTAAAAATTTACAGTGATCAACTAGTTACACACTGAATCATGGCAGGGAGCGTATAGGCTGATTGTCACTTTGAGTTCTGCCTTAATTACCCTGTTTCTAGTGCACGAACTTGCTAGCCACCTTCTTTTCTGTCCCCTTTATTTTTCTGAGAAGGGCAAAACATCCTTGAAGATCACTGTTATATTCATAGCAATCTGTTCTACGTTTATGGAAAACCTAAAAACCAGAGAAAGTCCACAAAATAACAGTCATTTCAAACCGGAGACAATGCATTTTTTTCTCATTTATTCAAATTCACTGCAGGAAGTAAACACTAAAAGATTAAAAAACAAAACAAAAAAATTCACACTGCAGTATGTACAGTTTCATGACATCATATGAAGAAATTAAATTTCTAATAAAAATGACAAATTATATTACTGAGCAGATCGCATCAAACTTGGTTGTGTAAACACCAGAATTCTTACTACGAATGGATTAATGTGCCTGTATTCCGGTACTGCTAATACCGAGATACTCTTGGAATAATGTTTGCAATGGGATTAAAAAATTCATGAAAGTAGTTGTGTGAATTCTTTATGTTTAAAAGTGGTTGACGATTAAAAAAACTGTTTAAGACCCTTGGATTCAAAGCACATTCTTTCACAAAGCTTAAACCACAGACGTCATGTCCAGAAATGGAATACTGTCATGTTGGGATGAACATCTGATCTGATTTGTTAAGACATTTTGCCAAATGCACAGATGCACAGGGTCCCCCATGCACTTTTCATGCAGCAGGTAATCACAACTTAAATAAAAGGTTTATTCTATACATTTGTCCAGACTTGCAACTGTATACATACATGCACAACTTTTAAACCTGTCTGATTATATTTACACTTATACATGGAATATACAAGAACCAAAGAGATTAAAAGGCTTTTCTGTTGCATTAGAACAATACAAAATATGTATTTTTCATTAAGGAAATCACTATTTACATCACCTTTAAAAACCGATTTTAACATCTTCATGTAACAAGTCAATATATATATATACATATTTTATATATATATATATAAAATATATACTCTCACCAGTTTACTCTTCTGTAAGATGCAGCAGAGAATAAACAGGTAATGAATGCTACCTTACTGATGTCAATGAGAGCTGTAGTACCCTTTCACAAATGACTTTATTAGAAGAAATTGTCTAGATATCTAAAATAGTCCTTGAAAATGTGTGTATGTGCATCCTTGTATCTACATATGCATAAACAAAGTGAATCTGTGGATGTATACCCTTTCTCACTGTTCTTTAAAATCACCCTAAATTCAAATTGGGGATATTCTCTAGTAAATCAGAACAGCATTCTTTGTGGTCATGTTTAAGTATTACATATTCTCATTCCTTTGTTAACAACAACGAAAACAACCAACCAACCAAAAAGCAAAACAAAACCC
>NW_012107264.1:1185248-1188239 GCF_000951045.1 Mandrillus leucophaeus
CTTCACTTAGGAGATAAAAATCTCTGTCAATGTTGTTGGGGGTGCGGAATGGAAGAAGTTGTTCCCCCCGCCCCTCCCCATATTGCCAACTGCCCTTAGAAAAGCAGGAAAAGAGCAAAGAGCTCTATGGATAAAAGCCCAGATTTTTATGCACACAGGAAAAGGCCACCGCAGCTTTAAAGAAACACTTTCTATGTTGAAGTGGGGTCGGAAATGTAATGGAAGTAGGCAGCAAACCCAAAGGCATGGTCTTATGAGAAAAAGTATTTATTTGTCATAGGAAAGCAATCAGGGAAAAGGGAGAGAAAGACCTTCACCAGAGATCTAAAGCTTATTGATCAGTGTGTGTTACGGCATTGAACCCAATGGTATTATTCCAGTACTTCAGTCTCTCCCACAGACTGGATTGAGCCCTTACTTTTATCCACATTAGGGTATCAGCACTCTAAGTGCCTTTTTAATGGATATTTTTCCCCCAAAAGTAAGGTAATTGAAAGGAGAAAGCCATGATTTAGAAGTTGGGGAAGTGGTTAAGGTTTGTATTACAAGTTTGGTTTTTGCAAGTGACTACAAACTCATGAAGGGGAGAGAAACGGGATCTCTCCCAGTATTCTCTCAAGTTTTACCTAAGCATTTCTATATATTCAAAGACGCCACTGTGAATCAAACAAGAACATAACAAAACTCAGAAGACACGGGCAGAGAGGCAAAAGGGCTAGGTACGATGTAAAATGTAACGAGGCTAGCTGGTACATCCAACCCGGTGCTAAGTCTTTTAAGGACTTGAAGCTTGCTTGTGGAAAGATTAGCTATTAATTGTTTGCCAGAGGCAACCCTTCGGCCTTTAGAGAAAATTGCACTTTTCCAATTATAAGAAAATTACCCCATGGTTCTATCCTTGAATTATTTTATCAATTAGCTAAGGGAAAATACAATCTCAGACAACGCACTGTACTGCACTGCGGCTCTGTTGTGTGACATAGTTCACGTAGCTTTCCAAAAATGCGGGCTATGACAACTATAAAATGTTGGGTCATTTTCTTCTCCAGGTGTGATCTCAGAGGTGAATGTTTATCAGCTAAAGCGAGGAAAATGAGTATTTTAAAAGGATTGCAGCTTTTCTTAAGGTTTGGAACACATACCAATGAAGTTTGGTAAAGACAACAGAGGGAAAGCAGAAGGTTGTCTAGGACTTTGTGTCAACATGAAGGCTGTACGAAGACTTTTGAATGTCTCAAAAATTTTCTTCTGACTGCAAAGGTATACTGTTTCAAAATTTGGTTTACTGATTAAAAGCTTTATATGCTTCCTTTTAGACACTCGTAAGAGGGCATCAAAAGTGCAACAGCACCTCCAAAGGACTGGAACTTATGGGACTTTATTTCCTACTATTCTGCCTCCAACTCAAGTACATAAATTTTGGTTTTTAGAGTGAGAGTCAGTATTTATGAAGATGGAATCTGAAAAATGTTGTAAATATTGTTGTACCAACCACTTATAGAGAATTGGAGTATTAAATGATGCTAAATGACGCCATAGCTTCCTCTACCAACCCTTATAAGGTGAGGTGGTACTAGATACAAGTTTTATGGAATAAACAAAACAATTACCAGTATGCTTAATAATGAACATTTAAAACCTATTTCCTACAGCCAAACAGGTCATAGTTTAGTGAGACCAGTGGCAGGAAAATAAATTTCAAAATTACTTTTGTTGATGATTTTCCACACTAACAAGCTTGAAATAGAACCTTGCATAGTATGAGTGATTTTAATCTGAATTGAGTTTTAAAGACCCTCCATATTGAAGTCACGGGCACTATTTTATAATCAAGAATAGCTAACTGGTGCTTCTCTTCATAAAAATCCCTCCTGGGTCACTGAGGCACTTGTCAGGGTTTTTTGCCATATAAATAAAAGACATGGTTGTGCATCTCTCATTCTGGTATCAGCATCTATACAAATAGCAAGATGCAATTTTTCAACATGTTAATGATGTACAACAGCAGGAAGTATTTTTACTTGAACATTTTTAGACATTTATAAACTTATTAAGAGAGAAGCTGCACGGATTATAATAGACCTATCTGGGTCCCAGGAAACAGAACTCCTCTTTGGGAAAATGTCTTTCTCATAAATTATCATTATTTGTAAAAATAAAAATTCCTAAGCTGTAAGTTTACCAAAGTTTTTTTTTTTTTTTTCCTTTGGAATCCACTGGTCTCTAATACTTATTACGTATGTATGTTGCTTATCAATTACTTATTACCTATACACATATAGCATTTATTTAAACATGTATATACGTGTACATACATAAATTTCTGGAAAATTATTAAACTTTTGCTTTTATTTAAAATAAACCACACCCATTGAAAACTGTATAAAAGCCTTCTGATAAAGTCTTATCCTAAAATGAAGTTTGTATGTATATACACAGTCAACATTAATTTTGAATACTGCGCAAACTATTTTCTAGTTTAAAAATTTACAGTGATCAACTAGTTACACACTGAATCATGGCAGGGAGCGTATAGGCTGATTGTCACTTTGAGTTCTGCCTTAATTACCCTGTTTCTAGTGCACGAACTTGCTAGCCACCTTCTTTTCTGTCCCCTTTATTTTTCTGAGAAGGGCAAAACATCCTTGAAGATCACTGTTATATTCATAGCAATCTGTTCTACGTTTATGGAAAACCTAAAAACCAGAGAAAGTCCACAAAATAACAGTCATTTCAAACCGGAGACAATGCATTTTTTTCTCATTTATTCAAATTCACTGCAGGAAGTAAACACTAAAAGATTAAAAAACAAAACAAAAAAATTCACACTGCAGTATGTACAGTTTCATGACATCATATGAAGAAATTAAATTTCTAATAAAAATGACAAATTATATTACTGAGCAGATCGCATCAAACTTGGTTGTGTAAACACCAGAATTCTTACTACGAATGGATTAATGTGCCTGTATTCCGGTACTGCTAATACCG
>NW_012107264.1:1189185-1202372 GCF_000951045.1 Mandrillus leucophaeus
CTCGACGGTCTTTTCCCTGACCTAAATTTCACTCTCTTGTAAAAAGGCCATTTCCCCCTACCCAAGGGAGAATACCAACATATTTTTTCTGACATACCTCTAAGGCTCCAAATCTTTCACAACGATCAAGAAAAATGACTTGTTTAAAAGCTTATTTATATAGTGTTGACAATAAGATTGTCATAGTATGGACATGGAGTAGAATATATTCAACTGGCCAGTGGAATTTTATGTCAGAATAAGCCTATGCCTTCACTTCTCCATATGTTGCATAATACCCACTCCTATTACTGTATAATATTTCCAGTAGCTATTTACAAATCATTCTGAGGAAAAATAACCATTTAGGGTTTTAGATCATATTAGGAAATCACACCTATTTTTAAGATAAAAATCTTAGAAACCACTTCAAGAAGAACAACTTTAAATCAATATCCTTCTAACTAGTAGTGATCATAGAATAATTTTTAATAGGTCATTTGCTAACCAGGTTCACAATTAAAAACAAAATGTCTGGTGAATGAATTGTGGATTGTACAAACTGAACATAAAAACAGACCTGTTTCACAATTGAAACCCCATGTGGCTTCAAGAATATATTAAGTTCTTCTAAGACTGTATCAACATTTACTTTTCATCACTATTTTAAAATAAAAGATCCAATGGAGTGATTGTGTACAATTCTGTCATGTATATGTGCCCGTTGTACTTTTTATTTAGCCAATCTGAATTTAGTGCCTTTCTTGGGTTTAAACTAAATGTTGTAGCCTTTGTTGGCATTGTTCTTAGGACAATGGTTTTAATAAAGGTTAAGGATGTATTCGGGAGAAGTTTCCAAACCATCCTGGAATCACCTGAGTTTGGTAAGTGGCCCTGTTTTTCCATCCCTAAGGCTAACTAAGTAGATGTTACTCATTAGATCATTAGAACACATAAATAATCACAGATTTTCCTGAGATGTTGAGCCAGATATGAAAGTTATCCCCTCCACCCAATTTTTTTTGTCATAAAAAGTGTTCTGAACCCGATTTCCAAAGACATAACGGTAATATATGAACTACAATATTGCAAATTTTGAGCTGATGTGTGACTGTATTGGGGAAAATAGAGGCATCAAATAGTTTTTTTGTTTTGTTTTGTTTTGTTTTGTTTTACAGTCTCATGTTCTGAGGAAAGTCATAAGCCATGGTTCTCAAACACAAGAAACACCTAGGGAACGTGTTAAGATGCAGATGGAAGATTCCAGGTCCACTTAGCAGAGATTCTTGTTCTGTAGATCTGAGATGCTGCCTATGAATCTGCATTTTAAAACAAGTGCTCCAGATGGAGATGGTTCTAACGCAAGTGGTCAGAGTTCAGCTTTAAGGAATCCTGGTCATAAGACTCGCAGGTACCACAGGAATGGTGAGAATTAGCTTTTATAAGAGATGGTGAAAACGGTCCAAAGAAAAGCCATTTTGCTTCTGTTAAAAACAATTTCTTAAATATTCAACTTTTCAGGAAACCACCTAAAGATAAATGTTAACTTTTCTAATTCTGTAAAAGGAGGAGTATTAATTTAGTAAAGTAGTTAAAATACAAAAAATGGAAATCTGCCTTTTTTTTAAAGGATCTATCAAACTTCCCTCAATTGTAATCAATTTTTACTAAGTAGTACAAGGTTTAAAGAAATCTATATTGAAAAGGATCAGCGTAGGACAGACACACTGGGAACCACAAAACCTCTTCCAAGAGTTAAAAATACACACTTTTTTTTTCTTTTTTAGCAAAAGTGAAAAAATGTAAGCATATATTTTTCTAATTTATTTTTGAATTGGATAATAAGCTGTGAATCAGCACTAGGTTTTTTCTTAATTGGATAATTATCCTTTAAAGAGTTGTTTAACAGTTTGGACTTTAAAAAATGTGTTATGTAGGCTGACTTCTGAAGAGCAAAATAAAAGTACCCTAATAAACGCAGCAAAATGCATTAATCCACTATGAATGGAGTTTTACATTTTAATTTATGCCTATTATTTATGTTTATAAAATAATTTCATTCATAGGCTACTCACGGTTGTTATCTGATGCATACAGAAGTGTTAAACAACCAATTGCTAGTTCAGTAGTTTCCTCATGACATCTAATGTTAAGCAAAAATTAGTATGCATATTTAAACATCACCAGTAACCAATACTTTTCAAAATGAAAAAAGTTTCAATTATACCATGCTTTTCTCAAATCATGCTCTTATTTATACAGATCTCAAGTTCATACTCATTATGTTTTAAAAAGATCCCAAACTGGATGGCAGGTACATTTTATTCTGATTCTTTTTTTATTGTTAGCACGTTTCCCAGAAGTCCATAAACTTCTCCGTTTGCACTGTGTGGGCGAGAAGCATTATTTCCCATATGGCTATTGTAAGGGCTTCTTAAATTAAAGAAAGAAGCTCTCGTTTCTGCAGTAGGAAGTAACTCTTCTTTGATTGTGACCTGTGAGACACTTTCAGCAGATGAAGGCTCCCTCCAAATGTCCTTGTCTTGTGTTTCTCGACTGGTAACAGAATTGCCTCCTTTCTGCAGCATATAATATAGTATTGGGTTGGTTTTGGTCAGTCTTGGAGAGTCTTTTTCGTACTCACTCTTCTCCACATCAGTGATGACCCACTTAATGGGTCCTTTCTCACTGGGCATGGAACACCCATTCAAAAGCCCAGATTCTGGTCTAGACCCTGCACAGCCCAAGTGCTCAGGGAAAGTAGGACTCACAGGAGTTTTTACTACTCCTGGGTATGAAAATGTCCTGTTATCCATGCAACTGCTGGGCTGAGTGGGACTGTACATCAGTCCATTTAAAGAAGAAATGCTAAACTCAGGTTTGCTGTTGGTCACATTATTTTTGTGTCCTTTCTTTTTACTGTCAGCAACAGAGTTACTTCTGTGCGGGGACAAATCTCGCACACAGTTTTCTGAGAGAAGCAGCTGTTTCAGAACATTGAAGCTTTTGCTCTCTCTGGCCCAACTCCTGTGTTCACTCTCGCTGGCTGAGCCATGACCAGCAGGATATTTAAACTCAAGATCATTTCTGCTAAATTTCAGCTCTTCCTGGTTAAGCAAGGACCCATACAGTACTTCTGGGGCACTGTGATTGTTTGCAGCATCGACAACGTTGTTTTTCATCTTTTTAAATGGATTTTCTAATGGCTCAGTATAAAGCTTCCTTTTCTTAGGGACCACGCACAGATTCTTTGATTCTAGAAGTGCCATTTCATTACTTCTGTGACTCTTGTCTGAATCATCTGCCAGGTAACTATCTGGATTTTGTCTTAGCAATCGACTTAAGAGACCATTCTTTGAGAAAGAAAAATCCTGAGGTGAAACAGGCTCCGATTTAAAGTCTTCGGACACTGGTAAGGCAGGTGCGCTTCTCTGCACAGCAGGAGCCATACCCAAGAATGGAGCACTCTTGGCATCATGGCTCAAGTGCACATTTGTATTAGGAATTTGTAAGTCATCACAAGGCTCAGATTTTATTTTCACCATCAATATTTGTTCACTTAAAGCTCTCTCTGAGTGTTCCTGAGTACTTTCATCTCTTAAGGGAGTTTTCTCTTTCTTTTCATTTTTGCCTTTGTTGGGGTTTCCCAGGAGCAACTGGAGGACGGTACGTCTTTCAAGCAGATTTTCTATTTCAGAACCGGAAAGCCCCGGTTCAGGACCTGTTGGTTGACTATTAAATGCTTGACTTTCTTCAGCTGTACTCGTTTTATTTGAGAGCAAAGGGCTATTTAATCTATCAATCACACCTATCGGTTTATCTGTGTTTACAGTTAACAGCTGTTTGCTGGGTCTCTGCTCTTCCATTGACATGGAAGACTGCAGTCCACATTGTGCTAAATTTTGTAACAGCTTACTGGCACTGAAAGTTGCAGAGTTTTGTGCACCTTCGTTTTGGGCTGGTTTCTCTCCTGGCGTGTCTTTGCTTTTTGTAAGGTCCATTGAGTGGTTAGATGCAGTCTTTTCAGACTGAGTACTGCAGGCATACGGTGGGGAATTCCATTTGATGACCAGAGAGTGTTGAGAGAGATTGATGGGAGACTCTGCTTTGGCTGATGTAAGTAATGGTGGAGTGCTCACTGGCGTAGTCCGATTTGTACTGGGGCTTTCTATCACAGAAGTCCTTGCATAATTTTGTGTACTGAACTTGGTCACATCATTGTGTACTCCCTGAGGGCTGGTGTTTTTTTCTACATTTTCTTCATTCTTATGGCCAAGTAGCAATTGAAGAAGTGTTACTTTCTGATGTGAGTTTAGCTTAGAATTCTTTGAGGTATCTTGATCTTCTTTGATATCTACGTCTGGGACTTTTGGATCCCAAGTGTTTAGCAAGGATTGAGTAAAGTTATCCAGGGAAACAGGTTGGTCAGATTCTGATTTTTCAGTTCGGTGTTTGCAAGACAAGTCTATGGGAACACAGTTGGAGTAAGAACTTTCATCACCACTGCTGTCATCTGTAAAACTAGGATTGTTATCTGAATATTCATCAATAGTTGTAGGTGTACTACTTTCCTCAAAAATGCTTCCTCTCTCACTGTGACTGTGTCCATTCATTGGCTTAGGTATAGTCTGGCTTTTAAGAAGATGTAAAAGCAAACTATTGTTAGCAGCTTGTTTGATATTGTTTCTTTCCAGTGAGTTCTTATAACCTGCATTTTTAGGGGAAGAAGGAATGATACCCATTGGATTTTGAAATGTTGTAGCACTACTTTTGCTAGCCATCAGTTTGCTTGATGATGTTCTAGCCTGACCATTAAGATGGCTTGACATGGCTTTTGAGAGCTGGAAACTGCCAACATCCTTCTGGCCATTTTCTTGCAATCTGGCCATAGCAGCAAGTCTTTCACTTGCTGCTTGATTTGCATTTTGTGTTTTTAAAGCATGTTCTCGAGAATACTGCTGCAAATGGGCTTCGCTTGACAGAAGTAATGCTAACTGGCTACAAGCAACACTAGGTTTCGGTGAGGTGGCAGGACTAGCCCTTTTTTCTACCATGCTTGCAACAGCCTGTAATCTTGCAGCACATGACAACGGTTCACTCATGACCTTTGTTCCACTTTGTCCAACGTGATGAGGAGATTCTGCAAACCTATCTCTGATGAGGTTTTTAGTCACATCAGGAAGATTTGTATCAGGCTTTTGATCTTTAACTTTACTTTTCTTCAACAAAGTTTTTAAGTGACTTGATGCAACACCATAGCACCTTAAATCCTTCTCCACTTTTAAAGAATCATGACTGAGGGCATATCCTTGCTCCTTGAGGCTCTGCCTAATTTGTTGTGACAGAGCAACAGTCTGCAGCCTAGAGCTGAATGACTGAAGCAAAGAGGCCAGTAATGTGCTATCCTGTTTGCCTTTAGGCACACTGTCAACCATGCCAGCTAGCAAAGCTTCCTTCTTTACGTTTAAATTTACGATAGAATCAGACAGCCTCTTCCGCTTTGCTGCATTCCAGTCCTCAGAAGACTGCAACAGTCTGGCTTTTTTGAGGTGCAGCATGCCAGATCCCTGATATGTATGTGTATTGAGAACTGGACCATTACTTTGACAGGTGGGAAATGCACTGCCAGAAATGTTAAAGTTCTGATCCTCTTCATTATTCCCAGCAGACTTTTTGTCGACGGCAGTACCTGATCCCCCTGCTGCCTGATGCATTAGTAATCCTTCTAGGTAAGTTAAAACAATAGAATCCTGGTGCACATCAGAGCCAAGCTCTTCTCCATGAGTCATGTTCAATAGAAGTGTTCACAAGGGCTTGGTTTCTATTCACTTTAAAGAATGGTTTTCTGTGGTGAGTGAGACGTAACTTTAATAAGTGAGTATCAGTTTATCACCTTCCATAGCAATCAGAGAGAGACGTACTGTTACATTCTGTCCAGGATTTCTTCTGGCAATGACAAGATAAATGAGTCTGACCACAGAGCTGATCAACTTCTATGCAAGAAGGAGGAGAATTCCTTAAAACACAGGTCTGTAGCAGTACGCAGATAGAATCCTTAGTGAATATATTCCTTTTCCTTCTTCATCGTTTGTTCCCCATTGAATGCAAATATCTGTGTTCTAAAAAAAATAAAAATAAGAATAGTTAAGGAGGCAGAACTAGAATCATGTTATACCTACAAGCAAAATAATATAGCATTTCTAAGTGTATATGTATATTACATATAAATAATAGACATATATATGGACTACAGTCACGTTAGTAATTTGTTTTATTGCCATTCCTATTCCATTGAAAATGTCTACTGGAAATCCTGTGGGTTAATCCATACTGTTAAAATGATCAAATCATTAGAGAAGAGAACATATTTTAATGTTATATAACCATCTTCCAAAGCCCGCCAAGTCTCTGAATTTTCATAAGCACCTTTCTGCAAAGTAATGTGAATGTTAAGTCTCCTGTATAGCTTTATAGCTCTACAGGGGAACTAGAACCTGCTTCCTTACATTACTGGGCACTTAGGAAGAAACAAAAGTAGATGTGCAGAAAAAGGAAAAGAGATGCAGACTCTGATGAGTCTGATGTGGGGCTGAGGCCAACAGAACAGATTCATTTCTGACATCATCCCCCAAACACCAGACATTCCATAAGTAATTTTTAGAATTTCTGTTTTCAAAAAAATGAAACCACTAACAAGTTGAAGATTATTTTGTGAGTCTGTTCAAAGTGTGACCATCTTAGTCATATTCATAAACATTAAAATACAGTCATATGGAGGACAGTGATTCTTTAGATGCTTGTTTGAGGCTATCAAGGGTTTAATGTAGTTTGTTAGTAAATCCTTCCTCATGTGCTCTATGGAGAAGTCTTAATGTCAGGTCCATTCCTTACAGATACAGAGGACAGGGAAGGCATAAACATATATAAGAAGTACAATGGAAAATGCCAAAGACATTGGAGTCACAGTTTGAAAAACATTCCAATGGTATTTATTATCTAAGAAGATACCAAACGATTTCCTATCACTAACACATACACAACAGAAGAAGCAAGAACTCATTGCATTTCTGCAAACTTGATAGATAAGTGTCAGTATTGACCTAAGGAATGGGGCCAGTACACCTTTGGAAGAGAAGCTAGAATAAATTCCAAGAATTTTGTTTTTCAAGATGCCAGAACATTTTGTTCAAGTTATTAGACCTGAAGCTATCAACAAATACCTTGGTCCCTATGGAACTGAAAAGATGAATTTTAATTGAAAGATTACCCTGTAGCTTTTTGAGTACAATGCTTAACTCTAAATCAAACTTTAGGAAAGAATTATCTGATTGTATCAAATTGTTGAATGTATTGATTAAAAGGATATGAAATGATAGCCAAAGAAAAAGATACAAAAAGGAGGCAGCAACAATTAATTTCAATTTGTGTAAGGAGTAGGATGAGAAGAGACCTTCTTGAGATTCCAGTGCCACCATTTTAAAAAGCTTCGCCATAATATACTTAAGATGGATATTTTAAGAGGTTAATAATGATATAGAGATGAAATGGTGATGACAACTGCCACCAAATACCCATTCTCCCGTTTTCCTTTCCTAATAAAACCCTGACTTGCTTTTCAGGGAGTAGGGAGGTATCCCAGCTAAACAGCACTTTTTTTTTCCCCATTGGTATATATCTTACAATTGATGGCATGTTGCTTAACTGGAGGCTTATTTTTCTTTCTTAGTGGTATAAAACGTAAGGACACATTTTACAACGATAACATCTTGGAGTTGAGGAAACAGTTTTCTAATTCTCTTCAAAAACTTAATAAGGCCGGGTACAGTGGCTCATACCTGTAATCCCAGCAATTCAGGAGGCTGAGGCGGGTGGATTGCCTGAGGTCAGGAGTTTGAGACCAGCCTGACCAATGTGGTGAAACCCCGTCTCTGGAAAAATACAGAAATTAGCTGGGTATGGTGGCATGCGCCTGTAGTCCCAGCTACTCAGGAAGCTGGGGCAGGAAAATTGCTTGAACCTGGTAGGCAGATGTTGCAGTGAGCCGAGATTGCGCCACTGCACTCCAGTCTAGGTGACAGAATGATACTCCATCTCAAAACAAACAAACAAAAAACAAAAATAACAACTGCTAATATACAATTAATTCTCAGCTAGTTAAGACATTTAACAACCATTTAATGGGATATGCAAATCTACTGTATTTCTCTCCATACCACTACCAACCTTTCTGTTCTTGGGTAGAGTCAAGAAAGTCAAAATCATATCAGCCATTTGAAAACTGGTTTGTAAATAGCCATAAAATATACTTTATTTAAGAATAAGAATGAAGTAAGGAGCACCTTTGAGTTCATATTACTCCTGTTATTGCTATTCTACTTTTTACTGTGTATAATATAATTTGCAAAGTATTATTCATTGCTTTAAAAAGACTGAATTTACACATTTCTGAATTTACAAAGCAGATTTGGAAGTTGATTTAAAAAAGAATTACCATAGTTTCTTTGCAAAGGAGCTCTAACACTGTATTTTACCATTTATTTACCTCTCTACCATTTATTTCCTATCTTCACAGAGAAAGTAGATGACAGATATTAGTAATAATCATCTCTTAATAATCCTTTTTTGGCAATCAGCTTTCTCAGGTTGAAAATAATCATTTCTTAAATATGAAAATTTTTAACTTCAAGAACAAAAATGACATACACAAATAATTTTATCAAGCTCCTTGGGTCTGAGTACTGTGCTAATCATAATTAGTACAGTGCAACACAGTCAACAGATAACTGAATCTTGGGATACATGAAGTTATTCAATGACCAAATTCCCAGTAGGAAGGAAAGATTTTGACATTCAAACACACACATTCTCTCACTCTCAAAAAATATATAGATGAGATACTAAAATAATTCAAGTCACAAATTTGAAACCACATACTGTAGCTCATCACTTAAAGGAATGACGAGGCAAAGGTCATCCTAAATATTCAATTGTTTATTTAATTTAGATCAATACAACACATTCTTACTGAACTCCCAATCTGCTTCGAGATCTGATCTGTCTTAGGATTGGTGAATTATGTTCATTTTTAAAAAGAGATGTGATAGATAGCATCTAGAGAACCAGGCAAGGTGAACGTCCACCTTTAGGTTTCTAGAATATCCCTAATAATAAAAATCTCTTCTCCTCATGCTATTTCTTTTCACATTTTCACATGACTGTTGTATCACCAAGCACAAAAAAATTAAAAAATTGAATGTGATTTGAAAAATCTTCTAAAGATTGTTTTAAGAGTTTTAAATGAAAATTATAAAATGAACATTTTTAGTTTAGAACACGTGGTTACCACAGTATGGATAAAAGTCACTATGTGTATGCACTAAGCCGTCACACCTTCTTCTAGAAAAGTGGACCAGTAACACATTTAGAATAGATTTAAAGGGAAGATGAATAATTGCTTCCAAAATATTCTACGTCAAGGTGGTTATTTTTCATCAATTTCTTTGAAAAAAAAATCCTACAAAACGTACCAATTACACGAAGCAGTGGAGAAAAAGGATTTTCTCATGGAGACCTGTTTTTCAAATGAGATAAACCTGCAAATCAAAGACTGTGGTCACTTGGAGAGGCTGCCTCAGGTGACACAGCAGCAACATCTACCACTTGTTCTAGCAGAAAATAAAGTGCCTATCCTAGGAAAGCAGGAATTCTTATACCCTTAAGGCCTGAATGCACTTCACTCCTTCTATTGAAAGCTCTTCAGGGACCAGAGTGAGCCAAATTTTTTTAGATATCTTCCTTTTCTATCTCTTAAACAACTAGAGAGGGAGAAATCACTAACAATCCTTCTCACCTTTCCCAAGTCTTGCCTTTTCCTTCTATAGTATAGAATGTAATTAAGAAATATAGGAAAAAAAGAAAATGAGGCACGATACTTGGAAATAGTACAGCTTGTTGGGACCTATGGATTTAGGGTATAAGGTAAAATATGACCACTACCTAATAAATGGACGTTTTAAGGTTAAAATGTTATTTTAAGTTATTCAATATTAGCTTAACTCATTTTCTTTTAGTGGAAGACAATCACATTATTCATGAAATTCCAACACATAGTTCTCTTGCCTGGTTTTATATAAACATAACTTAAGAGGGTTGCCAGGTATATACTTGAGTATATTTAGTTACAAATACCTAAATGTCAACACACATTTAATAATCAGGTTTCCTTAAAGCAGTGGCCCCCAACCTTTTTGGCACCAGGGACTGGTTTCGTGGAAGATAATTTTTCCATGAACTAGTGGGGTGGAGGCGGTTTCGAGATGAAACTGTTCCACCTGAGATCATCAGGCATTAGATTCTCATCAACGGTGGGCAACCCAGATCCCTCGCATGTGCAGTTCACAACGGGGTTCGCACCTCTATGAGAACCTAATGCTGCCACCGATGTGACAGGAGGCGGAGCTCAGGCGGTAATGCTTGCTGGCCCACGGCTGACCGCCTGCTATGTGGCCCAGTTCCTAACAGGCTTGGCCTGGGGGTTGGGAACCCCTGCTTCAGAGAATTGCAATTAATGTATATTTCTGAAACTGGAATAGTTTATAAAATATTGAATCCACTGGTTTGTCATTTTCCTAATTTCGATGGTAATTTCATTAGCACTTGTGCATGTGTCTATTTAAAGATATTAAACATTTTCATCACAGTAAGGGAGACTTGCCTTGTATGGTATATACTTGTTAAATAACTTCTAAGTAAAGAAAACAGAACTTTTCTAGAATTTGGCTTATGGTGGATGAGAAGAACCAAAGGAATTAAAAATACTAAAGGGACAGAAAAAGAAAAAAATGGGAAAAAATACTAAGAACAAATAAAGGCATCATAAATTCTGCAACTCTCATGAGGTTTCAGAAGAAAAAACTTAGTTTAGAAACTAAGTAGATTATATTACTAGCCTGTCTTTAAACATTAGGTTAGTAGATATGACAGGCAAGGTGAAGAAAGATTTCTTTTATGAACACTAAAAATGCATATATACAATGACAAAAAAGGAAAACCTATATAATAATAAAATAAAAGCTAACTGAGTGATGTTTGTTTCAACTTGGCTGTCATTTTTATAGAGTGGTTCCATAAAATTTTGGGGAAAAAATGGTTAATTTTAACAAAAAATTTAGTACAACATTTAGGATACCAAGAAGTGCTAAATTTTGATTTCAGTATTATCATCTTAAGTGAAAATCAGCTCACATAATTTTTTTTTGAGACAAGGTCTTGCTCTATTGCCCAGGCTGGAGTGCGGTGGTGAGATTACAGCTCACTGCAGCCGCAGCCTCCTGGACTCAAGTGATTCTCCTACCTCAGTCTCCCAAGCAGCTGGGACTACAGGTGTGTGCCACCATGCAGAGTTGATTTTTTTTTTCCCCCCGGTGGAGATGGGGGTTTCACTATGTTGCCAAGGCTCATCTGGAAGTCTTAGCCTCAAGTGATCCTCCTGCTTTGGCCTCTCAAAGTGTTCGGATTACAGGTGTGAACCACCACACCTGGTTCTTTTACAATTTTAGTGAATTCATTTTAACCCTCAGTATACCAAGAAAAAGTCATCATCATTTATCATCTGGGTCCAACAGACATTTTATTAATATTTAAGTTAATTCATGAATAATTTACACAATAAGAATAAAGAAATGACATAAAACAACTTCATTAGATTTTTTTAAATAAGAATTTAAACGTACACTGTAACTCAATTCTTCATTCCCTGTTTTCCTGGTTTTGAAGGAATATACACCTGAAAAAGGCAAGATGCTTTGAAACTGACAGCTCATCAACTGTCACGGACGAGCCTGGAAATATTTACAAATATTGATTCCAGATTTCAAGTATGTGTTTAAAAGGACTCTTGGGTCTTCTTTTTGTACTTGAAGAATTCAAAAGGTGTTACTTTTGATAACTTTAATAGCTCATAATGATGTTGAAAAGATGACAGAAATTTCTGCTTCGTAATTGCCCAACATATTTCATTTTTAGAGTAACAGCAATTACAATGATCGATCCAATGAATTACTTCATTTCTATATCATCTCTTTCTTTACAATCTCCTTTATCAAACACCTGTCTTAAGTATTTGTCCACTTATGAACAGTTTCAAGTAAATTTGAGTGTTCCAAAAATCATAAAAGATGAAAGAATACTATCACACACCCTTTGAGGAAAACAGAGCCATTGAAGTTTTTGTCACAAAACAGAGTGTTGAGAATAGTGAGCAATGAAATCTTTCCAAATGAATAACTAACTGGATGAAAATACTATACTTACTTTTTGTCCTGAGAACTATATTTTTGAACTATACTGTTACTCATTGATCCCTGTGTTTGAGAAAATTCACCTAGGGGCTGGGCGCAGCGGCTCATGCCTGTAATTTCAGCACTTTCAGAGGCTGAGGCAGGATGAATGCTTAAGCCCAGGAGTTCGAGACCAGCCTGGACAACATGGCGAGACTCCATCTTTACAAAAACATTAAAAAAAAAAATAGCTAAGTGTGATATTATGAAACTGTAATTTCAGCTGCTTGGGAGGCTGAGGTGGGAGGATCACCTGAGTCTGGGGAAGTCGAGGCTGCAGTAAGCCATGATAGCACCAGTGCACTTTAGCCTAGGTGACAGAGCGAGACCCTGTGGAAAGAAAGAACAGGAAGGACGGATGGACGGAAGGAAGGAAACATTCATCTAGGATGTAGCTGAAGACAACAGTCAGTGGAATTGCTTATATAATCAATAGCACCATAATGATTCACGTGTAAAGTATTACCATCAGTTTTGTTCCATTCATCTTCTGGTTTATCTAAGTGAAATATCTTCGTATGTCAACTTTCTTCTCTTTGACATTATAGACAGAAAAATACTGAATCATCAAGTTTTAATAAAACCTTAAAAGGGAAAGATAGTGTCTCCAGATTTTTTATTTTTTACATTCTTGAAAGATAATGTAGCATAATGGGCTCTAAGAAAACTGAAGATGGGGCTGAGTACAGTGGCTAGCCTGTAATTTTAGCACTTTGGAAGGCTGAAGGGGGAGGATCACTTGAGCCCAGGAGTTTGAGGCTACAGTGAGCTATGACTGAGTTACTGTATACCGCACTCTAGCCTGCATGACAGAACAAGACACTGCTTCTTAAAAAAATAAAAAATAAAAAAAAACCAACAAGAAAGAAA
>NW_012107264.1:1202519-1248849 GCF_000951045.1 Mandrillus leucophaeus
GAGGGGGAAGAGGATAGAATGATGGTATAACAGTGATGACTTGTTTTAGCATTGCATCATCCTTCTAGGCACTTTCATTATTTTTACTTTTTATTATTTTAGCATTTTTTTCTTTTTTTAAAGGACAGTTGGGAATAAAAAATGAATTAATTGCCAAAATGGTAAAATGCCAGAATACTTAAAGATACAGAAAAAATAAGATCACTAAGATCCATATGTACTTTTGACTTCTAAAAGGTTCCAATGGACACGTATGGTAATAGCAAGATACTACGCTTGAGTCACTAAGGACACATTCACTAAAACTTAAAAATATGTGATATCGTCCTTCCTACCAGTTACAAATACATTTTTTAAAAAAGCATTTGAAAACTAAAACTGAGTTCAAAGAACCCTGATAGTATACCAAAGGTTACTGTAGTCTTTTATGACAATAAAATTCATGTCCAACTACTTAACAATGTTAAAATTATAAACAGAATCTTCCTTTTATTAATTTAAAATTGTTTCTAAGCATAAAAATCCTTTAAAGTTTATAAAGTTAAAATTTTACTGGTCTACATCATGTGGTGGAAAAAATTATTATGGTGAAAAAGAATTATTTTAAAAGTAATAAAATCAAAGTAACTAAGAAAAAATTCCACGGAATCTTGACCATATGCATAGATTAATTTGAGGAAAGTTTCAACACAGACTGGTTTAATGAAATATCTAGTAAAATGCTTGAATTACACAATATACTTTAAAAAGAGCTACATTTACTTTTTTATAAGTAGCTGAAAAGTACAGAACTAAGTTGACAGGTAATTTTTTTAGAGCTTTTTAAATAAAAGGCAGTAGTAAATAATGTGCATACTAACAGTTCACAAATGGGTGCTATATTGACTCTAAAATAGTTAAACTATTTTCATTGCAATATGTTTTACATTTTCTATTAGGGAAACTTTGTTGAAATTCTAAACACGTTAAAATGATGAAATCCAAGTGATAAGATTTTACTTAGATAAATGAAGAATGCATCTAGCAGAATTCTTACATGTAGGACTATTTTTGGTTGAGAATAGAGAAATAATGACAACGGTCTTTCTCCAGCTGTTTTTAAGGATTCAGTATCTTCCTTGCAATTAAATACTCCATCAAAAACACATTTAAATGATTAAACATCTATGAGTTCACTTGGTATGCCATTTAAAGTATATCTAAGGACTACCTCATGACTTCCAATTGTTTCCATGAGATCTCCCCCAGTTTGTTCTGCAATATCAAGTAATACCTATTTGAGTACTGAATTTAAAGGGATTTCTAACATGCAGCTTTGACAATTAGGACACTTGGCTTTGCCTGGTTCCTCAAAATGCATAAGTAATCAAAGGGCTACTTAATTATGTCATTCAAGAATAACTCCTAATGGACAATAATATTATCTATATTCCACTGTGGATAATTTCAGGGGTATTTTTTATACAAATGGTAAGAAAAACATTAATATGTTTCATTAAATATTAGAAGAAAAATATCTAAGTACATACTAAGAAGATTCCAAAGTCCTAAGTATTGCCCCTTCTATTTTAAACAAATACAGATCCAGGTATTCAGAGAACTCTTGTTGTTCTCCAAAGCGGGGCTTTGAAAGGAAGTTTTAAGAGCTGAATGAGAAACAATACGCCACAAGCAATTTACCAACGGGCTGTAACTGCAAACATTTCATCCGAAGAGATGAAAGCAGCTTTCCAAATCAAGGGCCAATGAAAAGTTAAAATACGTAAAACCCAACACTTAATTTCACATAAAAAGAAAGGAAAAGTAACATTTTCGGCATAGCTCCTGAAGTTTCATTTAAGAAGACAACAGTGAATCCTCTCTTATAAACTAAAAGCTAAAAAGTCGTTGGAAGAAAACATTTAAAAGGGAATACAAGAAACATTCAAGTGTTGACATTTCACAGCAAGGAATAATAAGACAACAAAAGAATATGCCTGAAGTTTCATTTCTTAAAATATATTTCTAATTACTTGAAAAACTTGAATCAAAATTAATATATGTCTTTTAAGGGAAGTTGAATTCCAAGATGATAACTTTCTTTGAAGTATTATCTTTATGAAAAGGTAGCTGTGTGGTCGTACAGTTTAACAGGTGCCAAAAATAATTATCTAAATACACTTTGCTCAACTGACGGCCTCAACATCTGAAATGAGAACTGAGGAGTTTCTTACTCTCTCCCGGGGGTTCCCATTTTAGGTGCAGATACTCCTCAGAGACAGGTGGCATGGAAGCCAGAGACACTGGCAAGGAAAACAGCTGCCCAGGCTGCTCTCCACTGCAACCTGAAGGACTTCATGTTTTGGCCCAAGGCCAAATTTGCTCCTAACTTGTAGGTCCATCGGCTTTAACTCGCTGGTCAGCTGCTTCCATAGGAGCAAAAGAGTGTCATTCACATTCCCAACTAAAAAAGACTCATTAGGAGACACTCCTGCTTGACTAACTCAAGCATTCAATGCAAGGACACATGTATCCGAGGACCTCCCTAAATCTCACATTTTATTCCTATGATTCCAAGTAATTTGTCAAATTATAGCTGATGAAAATAACAAGCACTTTAACGAGAAAGATGATATGCTGTTATAAAGTTGTGGAAATAGCCCTGACCAATATGTTTTATTGTCTTTTTAGTAAATTCTGGGGAAAGGAAATGGTTTTGAAATAGCCGTACACCCAACCCACCTAATGCCCCAAGTTATCTATGTTCATAGCTTTCTTCTGTAGGGTCACAGAATTGCAAACAGATGTTTATTTAAAAGCCAAATATGAGCTCATATTCAAACTGGAACTTTTGCTTATCTCATAACGGCTATATACTGCATAAAATGCAGGATAATCACAAAGATTTAGGATCTTTGATGACACAGACACATACCCCATAATTGATACAGCAAAATAAAGAAGGGCTTCTTCGTTTTGAATTCTCCTCAGAAGGCCTAGGTATACAAATCGGATTCAATAAATTTGCTATTCATTTTACATTGCCTCTACAGTTATTCTGAAAAACATTTAATTTTTAAACAAAATTAAGTTAAGATGAAAAAGTTGGAGATTTTAAGTTAAAAATCAAAGATCTAGACAAAGGAGCTAGAGAAAGAGCTAAACTGCCAAAAAATTTCTATTTCAAAAATGCAATACATTTCTGGATGCTGTGCTGCAGTCTGTCTTGAAAATACTGAAACTGGAAAATCGTTAGATAAAGTTAATTTTACCTACAATTTTTAAAGCTCCAGAAAATTATTATATGACAGACAGTACATACCTATTTATGATTAGTACTAATGTCTATTCACTACCTTCTACTGTTATCAAAGAAACAATAGTTTCTCTTAATGAACACAAAATAATCATTAACAAATTACTTTGGCAGCACATAAGTATAAGAAAAGAGTGTAAATACAAAATTAACAGAGTGTTTGCTTTTCCTCACTTTTCTCAATAGCGCTTTGGAGTAACTGGTGCTTTCTATCAGTTTTCAAGAGCATAATATTTTCCAATCTCTATCAAAATAAGAAATGTAATGGAAAATGGATCTTTCTTCTTCTGGAATTGCTTGAGTGTTTATAGTATATATACAGGGATATCCTTTGAGATGGAAGCATCAATCCTATTAAACTCAACTATGGCTTCCCCATCCCTAAAATAGATTTGACATACAGACACAAGCACAAGGTCAAGGTCACAGATCAGCAAGAAAGATTACCAACAGAACTGATGTAACCAGCTGGCTTTTGATCAAAGCTCCTAGGGTTTTTAGTACATTGAGACACACTGCGCTTACTCACAGGGTACACTCTGTTTTAAAAATGTTCCCCATCTTTGAAGTCAAGATCTTCATGCACTTCTTATTATAAAGTATGTTCTGTTAAATATATTGTATTGGATCAAGAATAAGAGAAGAAATCAGTACGTGTGTTACAGAATTGTGAATTTTTTTAGTAGAGACAGGGTTTCACCATCTTGGCCGGGCTTGTCTTGAACTCCTGACCTCGTGATTCACCCACCTTGGCCTCCCAAAGTGCTGGGATTACAGGTGTGAGCCACTCCACCCGGCCCAGAACCGTGAATTTTTATGTGCTTGTATGCATGTATATATATGCTTGCATTTTTATTTGTTTGCTTGTTATAACTGATTTTAAAATTTTAAAATTAACTTAACTTGCAGTTCCCTGAATGGATAATGCTCTCTCACAATTCCAAGCTTTTGACCCATCTGAAACTGAAATCAGTAGTATGTTCTGCAACGTCTTGGGTCACTTGTTCCCAAAAACACAGATTTAACTTCTAAGTCACTGCTTCAACAGAAGTTTTATAACGTATCCATAGTCTTCCATAACAATTTTCAAATCACAGGGATCAAAAGAAACTTTAGTTATCAATAGTGACAAAAAAGTGATTCTTAAAGGAATATATTATTAAATATATTAGTGCAGGCCAGATGTGGTGGCTCAACCTGTAATCCCAGCACTCTGGGAGGCCGAGGCGGGAGGATCACCCGCGGTCAGGAGTTCGAGGCCAGCCTGGCAAACATAGCGAAATCCTGTCTCTACTAAAAATACAAAAATTAGCTGGACACAGTGGCATGCGCCTGTAATCCCAGCTACTTGGGAGGCTGAGGCACGAGAATCTCTTGAACCTGGGAGGTGAAGCTTGCAGTGAGCCAAGATCGCACAATTGCACTCCAGTTGGGTGACAGAGCAAGAGTCCGTCTCAAATTAAAATGAAATAAAAATAAATAAAATAAATATGTTATTATCTTAACAAAATCATGCCTTTTATTTTGGCTGTTTAAACAAGATGTTAAATTTATTTTAAGTTACATTTATGAAACCAAGAGTTATGCGATCAGTGTTCTTACTGAAGCATGCTGGTCAAGAAATCATTTTGAAGGATGCATAAAGCTGTTGGGGTAAATTTACACTACAAAAGCTTTCCTTGTTAAATCAAGTACCACCTGCTGTGGCTTTATACAATTTGCAAATTACTTATGACATATGTATATGTAAATGTTCTCAATTAGTGTTTTTTCATATTTTTGATAAGTTAAATACCTTTGAATGAAAATAACCCAAAATTTACTATCCTAGACAGATTGCTAGTTTTTCAAAAACAAAGTAAAAAAGAAAAATTATGTCAAATTATCAAATTAAATACTATTGAAATGACATATATGGCATCACTGTGGTCATTACAGGCCCAAAACACAAAGATATCTAGACTGAAGTTTCCAGTCAAGCTGTGGAAGAGAAATATCACTACAGACACAATCCATGAACGCCCAGACATGGAGGCAATACCTGTAAAGAGGAGTCAATAAACCTGACTAGGTCCCATCCTACAGGATGAAGGAATCAAAACCAAAAATACTACATGCACAATGTACCTGGAGAACTTCTATGTCTTGAAATTCTCACAGGTATCATTCAAGTATGCCTGTCAACTCCGAAAATGAAGCTACCAGCACACCAGCAGCAGGCTACTCACTTTAAATGGTTTTACTTTTACTGAAGAAACTGCGGTGCGTGCTTTTCCCTGATCTCTTCTATCCATACAACCAAGTGTTTGAAGTAGCAATCTCAGGAACAACAGCCAGTAAATGCTAATCTGAGACTCAGTTCTGCTGTTGTCCAGGTTTAGGGCACGTTCAGTCTGTGCAGCAGGGACAGTGACACATGCTCCTTGGCATGGCACCTGCCGCTCGTAGTCAGATACAGACCCAGGTCGGGGAAGAGTCAGGAGGCTTTAGAGGACGACTCCGGTGTGCTGAGGAGACAGAGGCAGATTAGCGGTCTAGGGACCATGGGTCGGGGCTTTTCTGATTTCAACTGTTGGACCAAAAATATTTCAGAACAACTTTTCTCTTAACAATAAAGATCATTAAAAACAACTACTTACTTCCTACTATTAGCATCATTTACTAAAATTAAATCATCTGAACAATGAAAACTAAAATCTTTAATGAAAATCTCCCATCATTTTTCTGTTGTTTTTTGTCTTGAGATAGAATGATGATGTGTGGAATGGCACATATACACTATATTGTTCTCTTCACTATTTAGTCGTTCATTTGACTTTTTTTTTTTTTTTTTGAGACAGAGTCTTGCTCTGTCACCCAGGTTGGAGTGCAGCGGTGCAATCTCAGCTCACTGCAACCTCCGCCTCCCCAGGATCAAGTGATCCTCCTACCTCAGCATCCTGAGCAGCTGGGACCACAGGCACACACCACCATGTCTGACTAATTTTTGATTTTTGTAGGGACGGGGTTTTACCATGTTGCCCAGGGTGGTCTCAAGCTCCTGGGCTCAAGAGATCTTTCTGCCTTGGCCTCCCAAAGTGCTGAGATTACAGGCAGGAGCCACAGTGCCCGGTCCTAGTTCATTCAACTCCTAAATTACTTAAATCTTTACATAAGAATTCAATGTTTATATTTTGCTTTGTGTTTTGGTCTTCAACTTGCTTTCAATTATTGCATTTATATAAAATATATAATTTGTTCTATAGAAATTCTTGTCATTAAACAAGAGGTTGTAAATAAGACAGCAGGGGAAAAACACGGCGGTAAGAAGAATAAAGAACCTTCTGTTAGTGCCCTTCCCCCTATACCATCCTTATCATCCTCATCTTTTGAGGAAAAATACATCAGACTTAAAAATGCACAGAGAATCCTGTAATAAGCCCCATTTGTTTACGGTCAAGCTAAACAACTAGGACATCTCTTTCGTTCCGTAAGTCTCAGCTGACAACTCATCCTCTCTTTAGGCAGCCTTCACTGAACTCCACAGCCTGAGGGTGGCTGTTCCTCTCTGTGACTCCACAGCACTCAGTAGATCTTTCAATCATCTTGCTTACAAAACTGTAAGGTCACACGTCATTTTATTGTGCTTTGCTTCATTGTACTTTGCAGTTATTGTGGGTTTTTTTTTTTTTGTTTTTTTAACACTCTAAGGATTTGTGGCAATCCTGTTGAGGAGTCTATTGGTACCATTTTTCCAACAGCTTGTGCCCACTTTGTAGTTCTATGTCTCATTTAGGTATTTCTCCCAATATTTCAAGCTTTTTCATTATTATTGTATCTGTTATGGTGATGTGTGATCTTTGGTGTTACTATTATAATTGTTGTGGGGTGCCATGAACTACGCCCCTATGACAGCATACTTAATACGTGTGTTCTGACTGCTCCATGACTTGGCTGTTCCCATCTCTCTCCCTCTCCTCAGTCCTTTTTATTGCCTGAGACACAACAATATTGAAATGAGATCAATTAATAACCCTACAATGGCCTCTGTGTGTTTTGCATGTCTCGCACTTTAAATCAAAAGCTAGAAATGTTTAAGCTTAGTGAGGAAGGCATGCTGAAAGCCAAGATGGGCCAAAAGTTCAGCCTTTTGCACCAGTTAACCAAATTGCAAATGCAAAAAAACAATTATTGTAGGAAATTAAAAATGTCACTCCAGTGAACACATGAATGATAATGAAAACAAAACAGCCCTATTGCTGATATACAGAAAGTTTTTGTGGTCTGGATTTATGATCAAACCAGCTATAACATTCCCTTAAACCAAAGCCTCATCCAGAGCAAGGCCCTAACTCTCTTCAATTCTATGAAAGCTGAGAGAGGTGAGGAAGCGGCAGAGGTGGTTCATACAATTTAAGGGAGAAAATAATAAAACTGTGCAAAGGGAAGCAGCAAATATGCTGACAGAAAAGCTCAGCAAGTTATCCAGAAGATCTAGCTAAGATACATGATGAAGGTGGTTATACTAAACAACAGATTTTCAATGGAGACAAAACAGCCTTAAATTGGAAGAAGATGCCATCTAGAAATTTCACAGCTAGAGAGAGGTCAATGTCTGGCTTCAAAGCTTCAAAGAAAAGACTGACTCTCTTGATCAGGGCTAATGAAGCTGGAAGTTTAGGTTGAAGCCAATGCTCATATACCATTCCAAAAATCCTAAACCCTTAAAAATGATGATAAATCTACTCTGCCTTTGCTACATAAATGGAACAACAAAGCCTGGGGAAAGCACATCTGCTTACACTATGATTTGCTGAATATTTTAAGCCTACTGTTGGGACCTACTGGACAAAAACGAAAATTCCTTTCAAAATATTACTGCTCACTGGCCATGTACCTGGTACACTAAGAGCTCTAATGCAGTTGTACAAGGAGATTAATGTTGTTTTTAAACCTGCTAACACAACACCCATTGTGCAGCTCATGGATCAAAGAGTAATTTTGACTTCATATCTTATTGGAAAAACAAATTTTCTAAGGCTTTAGCTGTTATCAAAAGTGATTTCTCTGATTGGATCTGGGCAGAGTCAATTGAAAAGTTTCTGAAAAGGATTCACCATTCTAGATGTCATTAAGAACATTCATGATTCATGAGGGGAGGTCAAATATCAACATTTGCAACTTCATGGATGACTTTGAGGAGTTCAAGACTTCAGTGGAAGAAGCAACTGCAGATGTGGTAGAAAAAGCAAAAGAACTAAAGTGAGCCTAAAGATGTGGGTAAATTTCTGCAACCTCATAATAAAACATAAATGAATGAGGAGTTGCTGCTTTTTTTTTTTTTAACTCCTGAGCTCAAGTGATCCTCCCACATCGACCTCCCCAAAGTGCAGGGATTACAGGCGTGAGCCACCACACCCAGTCTGCGGAGTTGCTTCCTAAAGATGAGTAAAGAAAGCAGTTTCTTGAGATGGAATCTACTCCTGGTGAAGATGCTATGACACTGTCGAACAAACAACAAAGGATTTAGAATATTATGTAAATGTAAACTTAGTCGATAAAGCAGTGGCAGGTTTGAGAGGACTGACTCCCTTTTTGAAAGAAGTTCTCCTGTGGGTAAAATGCTATCAAACAGCAACAGATGCTACAGAGAAATCTTCCATGAAAGGACGTCAGTCAATGTGGCAAATTTCATTGTTGTCTTATTTTAAGAAATCATTACAGAGACCCCACCCAACCTTCAGTAACCACCACCCTGATCAGTCGGCAGCCATGAACATGGAGGCAAGGCATCTACCAGCAGAAAGATCACAGCTCTCTGACAGTTCAGAGGGTCGTTAGTATTTTTTTAGCAATAGGTATTTTTAAGTTAAGGTATGCATATTATTTTTAGGTATAATGCCTATGGCACACTTAATAGTCTACAGTACAGTGTAAACGTAACTTTTATACAGATGGAAAAACCAAAAAATGTGCTTGCTCTACTGAGGTATTCACTTCACCGCAGTGTCTGGAACTGAACTTGCAATATCTCTGAGGTATGCCTGTGTTTTGGTTTGTTAAGGCCTGGCTCCCCACAAGAGTATAAACTCCTTATGGGCGAGAATTACGTATTTTTATCTTTACATGTTAGCACCTAGCAGAGGCAGCATTCCGAGTAGAACATGTTGTAAATGGCAAATAAACCTTTTGGAGCCTTAGTCTGCAAAATGACGAGTGGGTTGTCATAATTCTATGGGACCAGGAGAATTAAAATGGTACGACAATGTTAATTAAAACGATGGTTTCGGATCCAATATATCTTTCTCACTGGAATATAAATGAACAAAAAAGGCACAAAATTAAAGAATAATAAAATATTTTATCCTAGAGAGAGTTCTATGGGTTTAGAAAACATGCATGACTAATATTATGGTAGAAAACCCACAAGATTTAAGCTATCTACCTATCAATCAATCAATCAATCAATCAGACAGAGTATCCCCTCTGCCACCCAGGCTGGAGGGCAGTGTTGTGATCTCGGCTCACTGTAACCTCTGCCTCCCAGGTTCAAGCAATTCTCCTGCCTCAGCTTCCCAAGTAGCTGGGACTACAGGCCTGCACCACCATGCTTGGCTAATTTTTGTATTTTTAGCAGACATGGGGTTTCGCTATGTTGCCCAGGCTGGTTTTTGAACTCCTGACCTCAAGTGAGCCACCCGCCTCGGCCCCCCAAAGTGCTGGAATTACCAGCGTGAGCCACCAGGCCTGGCAAAGCATTTTAAAAAACATACTTTTAGAGTATTTTCAAGTTTTTGTAAGATGATCTTTATTTTACCACTTGTTTATAAAGAAATGATCATACTAATTTGGTTTCCTTTAGTTGCTGTTTCCCAAGTCGAGGTTAGTAAGATCTGGTATGGATTTAGGTTATATCAAGAATGAGTATATGCTTCAAAATACCAGTTCCATCAAGCTTTTCATCATTTTTCTTTTCAAATTACCTCGCCTAGATAAAGATGAAAACCCAGTTAACATTAAAATACTACTTTGTTACATTTTCTTTTGATGGAGATATTAAGAAATGAAGTATCACATCAAAAGATTTAGTCTCTAAAACCAGACATTCCTTCTAAAAAAATAGTTACAATGAAATGGGCAAAGTAAGCCTTTATGCAAGAAAGGCTTTTTAATGTATTTATTTTTTTACAGTATCAACTACAATTAAGAAACTATTTCTCTGTGCCCATTTTACACATCAATCATTGAAGCAGATAATAATTGTATGCCAAAGAATTTCAGCCCTTTAAATGTGTGACAAAGATTAAATCAAACTGGTCAAAGCTATTCTTGGAATGATCTTTTAAACTTGAATCTGTGTTTGTTGAAGAGCTTCAAGTATGAACGTTCAACGAATATGGCTAAATAAAAACAGTATCTTAACATAAAGTGATTAATTACAATACATAAAAGTGAAATTCCCTTTTAAATAATTGAAACCTAAAAAACCAAAAACCAATTCAACAAAAGCAGCCATTACCCAAGTAGGTCTTGAATACTGATGCAAGATGACTCCACATGTCATTGCCATGGCTTTCGACTTTTTACCATATTAGCATGTTGCCATTAGTAGAAACATAACATTAAGAAACATCACTCCTTTGACCTAAGAGCTTCAGATCCACTCTTGCTTTGTGGCACAGGATTAAACCTTAATAACATTTCTCAGGTCTGAGAAGGCGAAAAAGTCATGCGGGTCCAGAAAAGACCTCACTTTGCTGTGAATGGATAAGACTTAGAAACCCAGTGTTCCAAAATGCATAGTAAGACACTCTTTTATTTAGGCATTTGTTTAGGTATTTGTTTTAAATATATGACGCATCAAATCAAATTTCCTTGTCTATAATTAGAAAATGGCAGATTTTTGGTATATATTTTATTCATTTGAACTAATGACTTAAACTAAACTTACAAACATCTTATTCTTCATCATACCAGATTACACAAATTTAAAGAACTTGTATCCAATTGGAAAAGCAGCTAAATTTTTATGAGCTGAAATCTATTTTCCTCTAATAATTTTGCCACTGGCTATTGTTTTCATAATAGTATGGCATGTAAAGTAATTCTCCAAACATGACAGAATTATAATTTAAAGGTTAGGAGGCAGTCGAAAAGCCATCTGCCTAATCAATCATCCTATCTGATGCTTAATCCCCTTTATAGCCCATTTGCTATCTCTGGTTATCTAGTTCATTTCTAAAAACCTCTAGTGACCACCAACTATCTTTCAAGGTGGTCTTTTGGAGACAGATGACTCTGGCTTCAAGTTCTTCTGGCTCTACCATTTACCAACTGTTTGATCTTGGGGAAGTTGGCTCCTCTGGAAAGTTTTATCATTATTAAATGTGCAAAAGCACTAATACCTATTTCATAGAGCCCCTGTGCTGAATAAATGCGGTAATGCTCACATAGCCTAGCCACAGAGTAGCTGCTCAGTAAGAGTGCCTCGCATAACTGCAACAGTATGAAATTCTGCCTTGCACTGAGCTATAATCTGTTGAGGTTTAGTCTGCCTATTGGTCTTTTTGGGGACACAGAAAACAAGGCTAATCCATCAGTTATCTTTCAAACATTCGAAAACTGCTGCCATGTTCCACTGACCAGGTTTATCACCTTGTTAAGGTCAAGATAAGATAGTTAAAACCCATTGTTGACAGGGGCTTAGCAAAGGGCAAACAAAGGAAGACAAATGTTCCTGGGGCCAGTATGTGGTGGGTGCTGCGGAGATGCAATTCTTTACAAATTCTTGACTGGGCAAAACAGTGTATAAAACCTCCTGGGAGCTCTTGTCACTGACCGTTGATTCCTACAAAGTGTATTATACATTTTAAAAGCCCTGCTTTGTCACAGGTGCTTTAAGCCATACTCACCCTTCCTCAAATGAAATACTAGGATAGAGTTGTCTTTGATTCTCCTCATGGGGTTGGTTAATACATTATTTATCCTCATTCCCATTTTACCAGGGCACTAAAGCTCAGAACAATAGAGTGGTTGGTTAATTGTCCAGTAAGTGGCTGATCCAAAACCACGTCAAGGTCTTCTGGAACACAATCTTTCCTATCATATTCAATTGCCACAGACTGTAACAAATGTGGATTTGAAAACTTTTGGGAAAGCACACATTTATGCAGCCCTCTGAGAATTCTGGATTACTTTTCCCATTCTAAAATTTTGTCTCTGCCAGTGTCAGTCTCTTGCTTTTATTAGGAAAGCCACAAAGCACTGTGGTTAAAAGAACAGTCTCTGGATTCCTGACTCTGCTATTCAGTAGTGGGTCATTTTGGTCGATTTACTTAACCGTTCCAAGGCTCAGTTTTTTCAGCTGTAAAAGAGGAATAATAATAGTAACTACCTTATGAAACTGTTGTATTAAATAAAAGGTATATGTAAAACACTTAGTATAAAATCTCATATTTTCTAAGCACTCAATGAATGTTAATTGTTTCATTATTCACAGACGAAGCTTCAGCCCAAAGAACTTTCTCAGACAAAATTTTTTCTGACTTACTAGTCAACCTATATAAAGCTCTTTGAGGGTTAGGATTGTCTTTTGTCTATATATATACATGTGTAGATATATACAGACATATATATGTCTATATATATATATATATCCTGAAAAACTAAAAAAAAAAAGCATTTGGATCTGTAAAATAATTTAATAATCTAGGTAATTAATTATTTCACTTATAATTTTGTGTGACAGGTTTACTTAAAGCAAAAAGTAATTTCACATACAAAAGATGACTATAATTTCTTCTTCCTTCCCTAAACCTTTTTCTTAAATAACCTGTTCCCAAACCACAGACCTGAGGAGAATGGATCAACACTGGGAACCTAACTAAAATAGACCAATCATTTCCTCTTGACATCTGGAATTCAGAGAGAGACAGAAAGCTTCATTTTAGAATGGACTTCATGAGGCCACGTTTCAGATTAGTGCCTAGAGGAGTCAGTATTCTGAGAGAAAACACTGGAGTAGGCAAATAGAGAGAAGCAGAGATGAGGGAGGCAAAACAAGGAGAGGGAAGGGACAGCAGCGAGGTGCTGAATGAATAGCTTTCCAGTTTCAGGAGGGGCAAAGTACTCCTATCACCGGGTTCCTGAAGAGTTTGCTGCATGCCTCTAACAAGTCCTCCTGTACCTGAGCTTTGTTGAGGGGGCACCACCGCTAAGACACTGCAGTGACATTATGTAAGACAAACTGCACATTTTAATCCACGGTCCTGAAGAACTCTGCAAACGTTCTTCTTTCTCCCTTTTCCTGTGGTGCCTTTACCTCACGTATGGTCAAAGAGCAACACGTGGCTCTGAATCTCAAACGGGGAAAGCTAACAGCACAAAGAGGTAAATAAGATGTCCAAGGTCATACTTACAGTTTGTAGGGGCAGAATCAACAACGGAATTTCGTATTTCTTATTCCGAGGGGCCTGCACTAACCAATAAACCAACTGCCTCCCTCGATGAAACTAAAGTATGCCAATTATCCAAACTGTGTAGGAAACGTTGACCAAAACAGGGGTTAATTGGACATTGGTTGTTTTAATTCCATAATCAGCTCTTTCCCTGAGCTACCCTGGGAGTGAATAACATATCTTTCGCAGGAATGGGAAGGAGGCCAGCACGGGCCATCTGGCTGAACATGTCCTTTCCTCAAGTTATCCCTGCAGCTGTGTGAAACTTACTGATGTTGAAGAACTTTACAGTTTAATTTGTTTTATCATGTTCCCTCTATTCTGTTAAAATTAAAAGTAGACAAATCTTTATGTTCATATTAGCCACGCAGTTTCCCTGACTCCAGAGTTATGGAATATACAGGAACATATATAGTCTGTGTGTGTGTGGAGGTGAGGAGGAGGGGAGCCTGAAATTTTTGGATGTCAAGAAAGATGTTTCATGTTCAAAAAGAACAATTCATTTAGACTAGGACCACTAGAAAAGAAACAAAAACTTGTTACTCTCTTCATATGAAAATGAAACTAAAATACTGGTCTTATTAATCATGAAAAAAAAATAAAAGAAACATGAAGGAGAACAGGTAGCTTATTTCCTTGCCCATTTTCTCCACTTCTCCTACTTTGTAAATTTGTAAATATGACAATAAACCTAGACTATTAAGTTGAAGAGTATTTCCCAATACTCTAGAATACTCTAGAGTCAGATGTGCATCCATCAAGTGGGTTTGAGTCACCATTCTAGTGCCACGAGCGTAAGAGCTGCTCCAGAAATTGAGCATGTATTTTCTCCCGCTCAATTCTCTCTTCCTGCCTCCCTCCACCCCTCCTCTTACACGGTTTACTTTCTTCTTTTCTCCATCTTTCAATTCTCAAGTTTGAATGTATTTCTACCTGTCTTACTCATGAACATTGCTGGCATTCAGATACTGACATAACGCCACCATATTCCTTATGCTGGGAACTGTGTACCGGGGAGGGATGGGGTGGTTACTTTTAAGCAATGCAAATACTAACGCCCAAGTCTGGGTCAGACTAGGGCTGTCCAAGCCCTAGATGATGAGCCTTGAGCAAGGCTGAAGAGACTTGAGTAAGGATGAGAATGAATGAATGTAAAAAGGCAGTGTAGAGGGCATGTCTTCACCCAACACTACGACTACTGATTAGAAGAAGGTAAGAGCCAGAGGGCAACAGTAAGAAACAGCCAAGAGGTAATGAAATCTTAAAAGAGATGCTGGTGTTCGAGCTGTATGTGTGAACAGACACAGAAAACGAATTCCTAAAGTGAAACTCTAACGCAAAGACTGGGTGGATGGTTATGTTGAAGCTGGCCAGCAAACAAAGACCAGATGGTTCCTCCTCAGAGGGCTAGATGGCAAAACATTAGATAAAGGGACCCTGATGCAGCTAACTTCTATCATTTCTAGCACCATATGCCCGTATTTATAATAATAAATGGACATAGCATCTAATAAGTAGCCATCACACTGCCTGCAAAGTTCATTAGTGAAGTTGAGTGGGAAGAAGGATTACCCTAGGTCAGGTAAGGCCAGTTGTACCTAAGAGCTCTATGTGCTTCTCTTGTTTCATTTGCTGCTGTCAACTATTAGGTTTCCACATGTCTCTGATTCTTCTTAAATAAACTCTGATGGCTCCTGGTCCTAGATTACAGCCCTGGCCCAAAATGTCTTGACAACAATTGCCTAAAGGAAGGAGTCAGGAACAACAATTATTCCATGGTG
Source organism: Mandrillus leucophaeus (assembly GCF_000951045.1). Classification (NCBI taxonomy): domain Eukaryota; kingdom Metazoa; phylum Chordata; class Mammalia; order Primates; family Cercopithecidae; genus Mandrillus; species Mandrillus leucophaeus. The sequence continues at coordinate 1,218,032 of NW_012107264.1, forward strand.
TGATGGCTAAGAAAAAGTGGCAAAAGATTGCACTGCTGTAGTTCTAACTACTTCTCACTTCATTTCTTTGTGCATATCATGTAACGTGCCTCTTCTTATTAACAGAACCTGGGCTCTGAGGGACTACTCTGAATCTGTCCATGCAAACCAATTTCTGGAACTCTGGGGCTATGAGATAATGAAGAAAGAAAACATGTTCTACGTGTTATTTTATCTTTGTTCCTCACTCTATTCATTTAAAAACAGAAAGCGCGACAAGATCCTCTTTGAGATTCTACTGCATTTTCCTGGGCTTTAGTTATTTTACCTCCTTATATTAAAGGCCTTTTTGAGAATGTTCTTAGTTCAGCTAAACATGATGACTCTGCCTTTCTTCCTCCGCTCTATCTTGTAGGACTGATGTTCCTTTCAGGCAGAAGCATGTATTTCCACTCCTGACACAGTAAGATGCCTTATTTCACCTCCCCATTACCCACAAAAAGGGAGACTTAAACTTCACTCCAGAATTTCTGCCATTGAGTTTCAGAGATTATCGTGGCCATAAAAAGGAAATAAAATTATTTGTATAAATAATACCAAATTTGCAAAAAGCAAATGGAATAAAATACTCTTCTATAGAAAGGAAGAAATAAAAGGAAACAAGGTCACTGTTCCATTCATTTTTCCCCACAATATTATTAATACCCAGGCATATGACAAAGATTTGTCAAAAGACTTCCTAATATTAAACTGGAAGGTGTCTAAGAATATTGTCTATTTACATCTGAGATCGCAAGAAACCTCATCCAGAATTAAAAAGCTGCTTTTCCTTTAATCTTTTTTTCTTTTTCCCCTTTCCCTGACCAATATTTTCTCCTCTATTCTAAACATTATATGCAGACTAAAGAAAGTCAGTCTTGTTTTGTTTTGTATGGTTTCAGACAGGTCTCACTCTGTTGCCCAGGCCAGAGTGCGGTGGTGTGACCATGACTCACTGCAGCCTGAAACTCCTGGGCTCAAGCGATCCTCCCACCTCAGCCTCCGGAATGGATGGGACTACAGTCACGTGCCACCATGCTTGGCTAATTTTACCTATTTATTTATTTATTGTAGAGATGGGGTCTTGAAATGTTGCCCAGGTTGGTCTTGAACTCCTGGGCTCAGGTGATCCCCCCACCAGGCCTCCCAAAGTGCTGGGATTATCGGTGTGAGCCACCAACCCCAGCACAGTCTACATTTGAAATAAACCACAGAAGCAAGGATATCACTTAAACAATGTAACTACCAATTCAGTGTGAGTGAATTTTGTAGTTTATAACATATTGATGAAAACCGTTAAGTGTCTACGTTCTGTTTACATAAGAGAATACTATTCAAGCTTTTAAAATAAAAAACTTAAACTATTCCCCTCACCCCCTAAAAAGTCTAACTATAAAGATGGGTTTGCTACAAAATAATTAGCAAAACTGATTTACCAAGTAAGATGTCCTCCCTCTTACTGCTCCCCCCCCCCCAAAATATGTATACTGTAGAATTACTCCTAGGAAGTGACACAAGTGGAAGAAAAAATACTCTTTCAATATGCTAAAAACATCTACAGTGCACTAAAAAACAGTCCCTAAATTTGGCAATACATTTCTTCCAAATATGTTATTCAATAACATAAACATTAGGAAGTAGGACTGGCTGTCCCATATGTTCAGAATAAAAGGGTTAAGCGGAGTCCTGCCTAACTAGCAAAGTGGAAGAACAAATGGTAAGATTAAGACATACACATACAAACATTAAAATCTAAATATCAGAACTAAATAAAAATTTACCTTGCATCTCTACTTTTAACTATATAATAAAAAATGGTCATTGGATAGCTGATACATATCCAATCTCAGCAAAATGATGACTGAGAAGGGATAAAAATGATTAAACCTTAAAATATCTGTTCAATAATCCATTTTTAGTTATCAAAAAAAAGGTGACATGAAAGGCACTTCTACAATTGCAAAGGGAAACCTTGTATTTTGCATGGCTATGTAGTTATACCTTTGTGTTATCAGTGGTGAGTCTGGAGATAAAAGATGATCACACATAACCAACTAAAATCGAGACCAGTAATGACAAAAAAAAATCAAGGCTGAGAAGCTTCCTATACTTGACTTCATAAACTATTTTACTGTATTGGTTACTCAGAGGACTAGATACCACTCCAATCCACAAATTGTCAACCTCAACAACTTAAATGTACGAGTCAGATTTTCCACAGTTCACTTCTGAAAGATCTTCATTGATACAAAAATCCCTTCCATATTCGTATGTAAAAGATACCATGAGCCTTAAAAACAGTAACACTGGGCCTCATCCATTTGGTATGTAACCTCGGGTTAAATGTGTCTGAGTCTCAATTTAACATGTATAACAACGTATTTAATGGAGCAGTTGTGAAAATTAAAGATGACAATGTCAGCCTGGGCAACACAGCAAGACCCCATCTCTATAAAAATAAAAAAATAAAAAAATAGCTGGGCATGGTGGCATGTGCCTGTGGTCCCTGCTTCTCGGGAGGCTGACACGGGAGGATCGCTTGATCCCAGGAAGTTGAGGCTGCAATGAGATGTGATCACGCCACTGTACTCCAGTCTGGGCAACAGAGAGAGATATGTCTCAAAAAAAAAAAAAAAAATGACAATGTATATACAACATTCAATCCAACAAAGGAGGTCCTTAAGAAATGTTAAGTCACCTTTTTCTTTCTTTGTATTACTTATATCTACAGTAGATATAGATCATGATTTATATAATTATTTTAATATAATCTTATATTAGGCAAAATCTGTCCTTCCAAAATCAAGCACTACAGTGGAAACTAAAGTAAGTAGTACTACTTTGAAAATGTTTTGATACTCAAGTATCTTAAACAATTTTCTGTATAACACCACGTACCAAGTGTCTGGTATTTCTAATTCCTGACAGATTCTGACATCTAGAGTTGGATCATGTATTTATACACTTTACTATGCCTTGGTACTTTCAATCATATGACACTGCTTAGTCACAATAAGCCTACTGATTCCTCTAACCTATTGTTTATAAAACCATCCATTAAAGGCAAATTGCAAGATTTTTTTTGGGGGGGGGCGTGGGGGTATGGACTGAGTCTTACTCTGTCACCCAGGCTGGAGTGCACTGGCACAATCTCAGCTTACTGCAACCTCCACCTTCCGAGTTCAAGTGATTCTCATGCCTCAGCCTCTCGAGTAGCTGGGATTACAGGGGTGCACCACCGCACCTGGCTAATTTTTGTATTTTTAGTAGAGACAAGGTTTTGCCATGTTGGCCAGGCTGTTCTTGAATGCCTGACCTCAAGTGATCCGCCTGCCTCAGCCTCCCAGAGTGCTGGGATTACACGCAAATTGCAAGATTTTTATGCTATACAGAGAGCTTTCTTGAGCACAGTCTAAACTTTTTATTATTTTCATTTAAGTAGAGAAAATAAAACTATTAGCTTACTGAAAAGGATCAGCCTTCTGAGTGATATGACATGGATCAACTTTAATTTCACTCAAGAAACGTAATTTTTAAAAATAAAAATTTTCATTGGAATTTCAAATCAACTTTGCTTTTTACAGTGAAAACCATTGTTGTCAACTGCAAACAATACACAACAGGCATTTTGTGAAGCTATTTCATTTCAAAGATACCTAAAAAAGTGGATAGCACACTGAAGCTAAGAGTACCAGCCTTAAAGTCAGGTGGCCAGGCTTTGAATCTTAGGTTCAGGCAGCAACATTTCTGAGATTCTAGGGATAATATTAACTATTTCACAGGGCTGTAAAAAAAAATTAAAGCACTTAACATTGTGTCTGCTGTCCTCTAAGTACTCAACAAATTCAAGTATTCTATAGCAAACAAACTTTATTTTTCCCTCTGAAGTAAAAGCAAAATCCTATACTCACCTGCCTTGTATTTTATCAGTACTACAAAATAAATCCAAAACCTTTTACCATCACTCGATAGCATAAGTAACAACAAAAACCCCAAAGAGTAATAATTATTCCAATTTCATACACATTAAATGATGGTATTGCAAATATAGCTTCTGATCCAAATAAAACAAATGGAAAATGGAACTCACATTCACACAGACAATTACATACATACTAAATAAAAGGAGTAACTAGATAAGCAGAAATCACAAGACATATGTCAAAGATCTGAGTTTTAGCCTAGAGACTGTCATTTGCTACCAGTATTAACCTTGGCAACTTGCATTTAATTACTTTAAGTCTCAGTTTCTTCATTTACAAAAGAGGGAGAAAGTGTCCTACTGCAGAGAATAGTTGGGAAGATTACAGGCTGGACTGTATGAGGAGGCTTCTTAAATCTGGGATACAAGGCCTCCTGAGAAATGTTCATGTAGGCCTATGGGATCTGAGATTGTCAGTAGCTTCCCATAAATCATCAATTACTTGAACCACAAAATATTATGAAATGTAGGTTTGTCAAAATGCTTCAAAATCTTTAAAGCTACAAATGATTTTAAAGTCGTGTTAAACTTCCACGAATTACAGTGTTCTGGGAGAATGAGAGATTTAATTTTGTAAGAATTTTAATATTTCATAAATATGGAAGAAAGAGAATTCTTATATATGTAAAACTAAACCACTGTCTATACCTACAGCCTAGGAAATTCTGTCAAACAAGACCGAGAAACTCACTGGTGATTAGAGAGACTATTTTTAATGTAAATTTGCCTGACAACTGTTGTGATAACTGGTTTAGCGCTCGCTCTCTCTCTCTCTCTGTGTATGTGTGTGTGTGTGTGTGTATGTGTGTATTACTGTACTCACTTCCTAACTGGCCCTCCTCCAACATATTTTCCACACTGCAGGCAATGCTCTTTGTAAAAGGTAAATCTCTTGGCTAAAAACTTATAATAGTTTTCTATTTCATTTAAGAATAAAGTCTGAATTCCTTTCTATGGTTTGGAAGACTGCATCAACTGGCTCCGGTGCATCTGACCAATGTTATCTCACATCATTTAGTCCTTTGCTCACTCATTACGCTCCAGCCAGGCGATGTCCAACAGAAATGTAATGGGAGCTACCAATATAACTTTAAATTTTCTAGTAGCCACACTTTTACAAAGTTGAAAAAAGGTAAAATTAATTTGAGTATATTTTATTCAACTCAACATACCATGGTATCAATATGAAATCACTATAAAATTCTTAAGATACTTTACATTCTTTTTGTAGTACTAAGTCCTTCCTCCAAGTTGGGGTGTATTTTACGCTTACAAACTACCTCCATTCAGAAAAGCTACAGGTGGCTTGTGGCTTGTAGCTTCTTCACTGGACAGTACAGCTCTAGCTACACAGACTTCCCCGGATCCCAGAACACCAACATTGCTCTCTGGTCTCTGGCATCTCTGTGTGTGGTTCTCTTTTTTGAGAAAGTTCTTTCTCGCTTTCTTATGGCTGGCTCCTTTGCCTCCTTCCCCAAACTCGGCTTAAATATCACCCGCTAAGATAAGTCTTTCCCAATGACTTCAGGCAAACCATCTCCCCACTTCTTCCCCAGCAGAACACCTCGGAGATCACAGTTGTCTTAGGACTTCTCTCATTCTGTCATTTTTTGTGCTTGCTTTCCTTGCTTTTTAAATATTTGTTTATCTCCTGTTTTCCACCACTAGACTGTAACTATTGCTCCACGAGAACAAGGACGACTTTTATTCTGTTCACCATGGGCACATCTGAGATACTGAATTTTTGCTAAATATAATAATTGCATGCCATTACTCTTAGTTGCTCTCTGACCACTTCTATACATAATATTCAGAAACAACTGGGAGCATAATATACACACAAGAAAACAACAAATATATATACAGTTATTTAAGTTATAAGCCAAATAAAGACACTTACAAGATATAATTGATTGAAAAATTCTTCTTATTTTCAAGTAAGATGCTTTTATAAAGATAAAAAAATCACTTTATTAAAAATTACAAGTACTATCCAATAAAAAATAAAACTTTACTTAAACTCAAACCAAATCATAAGGCATTTCGAATATTTCTCCCTTTCCTGCCTTCCTGAGAAAGGTACTGTGTTAATTGCTATTCATTTGGCATTCACACTTATAAAGTCAGATCACCCCACTCTCCTACAGATCTACAAAAAATCTTTAATTGCCAAGAAATTTTTACAATTAAAGGGAGAAAAAAGTCAGGAAACTATGAGTGATACTTGAAGGAAGATAAAGTTTGGTTAAGATTTAAACAAATTAAATTTTACCTTATCTGCTCTTAACTTTCATTTTCCAAATCATTTATTATAATTCTAAACTGAGATTCACAGTTCCTTCAGACACATGATACTTTCAAGAGGAAAGGTGATCACTGACAATTATGCAGTTTTTGATACATATTTTAATAAATTCAGTACAAATAAAAGTCACATAACCGATCATGACAAAGAATATACACTTTGGGAGAGGAAAAAATATGACTAAAGTCACAGACCATTATCTACGTTAAAATCTGAGAATAAATTAATAGGTAAAAAATAGAAATAAATAGTTGGATACAGCTCCCATATTATGGTTACCTAGTCAAGTCATCTGTTATTAACAGCAGGATAAAAAAATATATCAGTAGAGGACATGGCACACTTACACGTAGACACACAAACCCACAAAAATAATCATTATATATATTATTTATATTATCCTTGAATATATATAAAAATATATTTTTATATTTATATGTACACATTTATATATATATATACACACACACACACAATTTATCTATAATTTGTATATACTCCAGGTATTATACATTTGTCTTCTCATTTAATCCTCATAACCTAAAGAGGAAGACACTAAAATATTCCCCATTTTGCAGATGGGGAAACTGTGGTATAAAGAGGTGAAATAATTTGCTTGCAAACTTTGCCCAACTGTTGAACTAAAGAACCAGGCCTGGAGATTTATTTTCCAGTAATTGCAGGGAAAGGGTTAGGAACAGTTTAACCACCATTCCTATGACTTGTAAGCTTATAAACTTAATTTTGAGCATGAGACAGCCATGGCTCCAAACCACATCACTACTGTCTAGTAGTTTCTCCAGTATCTCTGTGTTTGGTCAGTTTGGCTTTCTGATCGTGTCTTTAGTTCCTTGTTCATTTCTCTACTGGAAATAAGACCAAGTCATGAACGTAGCCCATGTGGATGAAGACCTGACCCACCTATAGCTAAGTCTGTCAGCACCCTGAACTAGGCATGTGATTTTTGGATGGACCTTCTCAGTCTTTAACTTGAATATTTACCTGACATGTACTGCTGGGACCTATCTGCAAACCCCAGCTCCAACCCCACGAGTCTAATCTCTCCATGAACAATCTGAGTTAGAATATTTCTTGAATTTCTTGAAAAGTCAGCATTTAATTATCACTGAAGGAGGCAAGCATTGCCCTTTGGTGGTCTCCACATAGCAAGAGCCTCAACTGGCTGCCCTCCTCTGCAAAGTCATGACTATATTATTAAAGAAAACACTGCCACAGATATCAAATATCAACAGACTATATAATGTGTTTGTGACTGTGCTACGGTTGACCCTTGAACAACACTGGCTTGCACTGTGTGGGTCCACTTACAAGCAAATTTTCTTCCATCTCTGCCAATCCTGAGACAGCAAGACCAACTCCTTCGTCTACTTAATGTGAAGATGATGAGGATAAAGCCTTTATTATGATCTACTTCCACTTGGCAAAGAGTAAATATATTTTCTTTTCCTTATGGTTTTCTTCATGACATCTTCTTTCCTCTAGCTAACTTTATTATAAGAATATAGTATATAATACATATAACATATAAAATATATGTTAATCAACTGTTTTAATGTTATTGGTGAGGCTTCTGGTCAACAGTAGGCTATTAGTAGTTAAGTTTTGAGGAAGTCAAAAGTTAGATGCAAATGTTTTAACTGCACAGCGGCTGGAGACTCCTAATCCCCACATTGTTCAAGGGTCAACTGTATTCACAAGTTTATTTCAATATGAAACGAGAGAGAGAGAAAGAGAGAGAGAGAAAGAGAGGCAAGTTCTTGCTCTGTTGTCCAGGCTGGAGCGCAGTGATTCAATCACAGCTCACCCACAATCTTGAACTCTTGGGCTCAAGCAATCCTCTCGCCTCAACCTCCCAAGTAGCTAGGTAATTTTTAAATTTTTAGTAGTGATACGGTCTTACTAAGGTTGCCCAGACTGATCTTGAACTCCTGGGCTCAAGCAATCCTCCTACCTCCGCCTCCCAAACTGCTGGGCTTACAGGGGCCTTGAGCCACTGTGCCTGGCCACTAATTTTACAGAAAGTTTTCTTCTCAATTTTTGACACTTTACTGTGGCTACGGGAATAAAATGTGACTAATATAAACCTAACAATTACTATTTCAGAAGCATAAAACTGAACAAAGAGTTGATACCATGTTAAAAAAATAATCACTTTTTTAAAAGCTAGATGATTTGTGTTTTAGCCCTGGCTCAGGTCCTAAGCAGTTTTACAACAGTGGCTGAGTAGGAACTTGCCTAAAGCCCAGTGTTCTCATCAGGTAAATAAACTCTTTATAATAATTCCTAAGGTTCCCACTGCTCAAGAACTCCAGTCCAAGCCTAGCTAACACTGGATACCAAATACCACTGCACGCTCATTTACTGAACTTACGGATGTGTCACCCACATAAAGTTGTTCTCATGAATGTCTTCCATCTCATGGCTTAAATTAATAGTCATAATAACATATCAAATGTTTTTCTCTGTAATTTAATGGACCTAGATATATCTGACTAAAATTAACAGGTAACTTTGCTGGATGTTTAAAACAATTTGTTGATATTGGTTAAGAAGCATAATGTACCTAAACTGACAAGATGAAACTCTTAAGAATTAGATTTCACAGCTGAACAAAATTCAACAACACAGTAGATCTGCATATGAGGGAAAAGAACAGAGGCAACTTGAGGTGAAGAAGAACTCGAAGCACACATTTGGAAGAAGTACACTTTAAGACTCAGTCACTTGAATTACTCCGACTGAAAAACAATTCCATAAACACCATTCAGAGGTTGATTCTAAAACACTGAATTCCTGTTCCTTCAATACCTAGAGTACTTTCAAAAGAGCAACTGATGTAAAACCTCACTACAATGAGCACTGCACAAATTGAAACCATAAATAGCCAAGAGAGAAGAAAATAATCTAACAGGGTGGGTGAGAAGGGAGGGCGGTTGAGTATTCCTTATTCATGTGTTCAACAAATATTTATTAAGCAGTTATTATGTGCCAAGTACAGTGTTAAGCATTGTGGATACTCTGATAAACAAAATATAGTCCTTTCCCATTAAAACAATCTTCCACTCCATCAAAAAGTAAATATGAAAAGGGAAAAAAAAGGAAAATATCAATTTTCTCGACTTGGTATCCTCTTTTAACTTCCCCATCTTACTTGGCTAATTATTAACCATGTGTATGCCATGTATTTCTTTTGAGAAAGTGAAAGATTCTAAAATCTTCAAAATTTGTAAAGTAATTACAAAAGCAAAAACTATAAGTAAAAAGAGTTTAAGAGCATGTTTTATTCTGAAAAATAAAATATTCTGATTTTTAGTTCTATAGTTTACTTTTCCTCTACAATTTCTGATATGTTTTTTCAATAAGAAGAAAACTCACAAAACTAGGTGTACGAAAATACAGTACAATAATTTTGATGCCTATATCCAATTGAAACAAAATGTAATAGTCCGAATTGTATGAGGCAGTTCAAAAGTTCTTTGAAAACATCCCCTTTATAGATAATATGACCTCAAATAGTTCATTTTAATCAATGTTTTATGTCACAGAGTGATATATTTATTATTGACAGGTGCTTAAAAATGCTTCTTCACTTGGTCATTTTCTATAAAAGTATCTGCAAGCCAGTCTAGACCAATGTTTATAGCTTGTGATTATACAGATCTGTACCGGAATGTCTTCAGGACATACAATTACTGTACACAGCACACTTATTCACACATTTAAATGGAAGTGAAATGTAATCTAAAAAAGGTAAAGCTATATACTAGTTTCAAGAATACAAAAGTAAACAATAGGAAACAACTTTCATTTCATCAATGTATTAGTATGAGGTACTTCGCTTCCTCTCTCTCCTAAATCAAGTGTTCTGATTGTAATCGAGGATCAGAATGGGGACAGAAGAGGGAAAAGGGCACCTGCCGTTCACATGTGGCAAGAGGCTTGGACAAGAGGAATTTCTTTTCTCCCCTCGCAGTACAGATTTATACACAACTGAAAAAGTGCAGCTATGACCACATTTTAAGAATGCCTAAAAATGCCCAGGGGTCCAACTCCAATCACAGACATTTTAATCACTTGATAAAATATTAAAGCATTTATTCTTTTCAAATGAAGTAATTCCAAATATTCCAAACTGTACACCACAAGTCTCTATCGGAATAACATTCACAGAAAAAAAAAAAACTGTAAGAAATGTGCAATTTCCTTTTCTACAACAGAATAAACCATACAATGTTTATGTAAATCAAGCTAGCAAAAGAATAAGGTAAACAACACATTTTTTAATTTCCTTAATACAGCTGAAGGTGGTGTAGTGGCCACTCCACCTCTTTTCTTTTTTGAATGAAAATCTCTTTCCTGTCCTCTGCAACATGTTATGGAGGACCTTTAAGAATATAATGTACTGAAGCACAATTTAAAATAATTTACAATAATTTTCCAAACTATGTCCATAACCACCTCCACAACTGCTCCCACCTGATGGTTAAAATCTTACAGTATTAGCTTGAATTTCATCTCTGCCTCACATGTTTCAAGCAGGGAAGCAGATTTAGTGCCCCAGAACACTTTACAGGGTTTCATTATCAATCAGGTTATGTTCCCAGTGACGCTTTCAGTAAAATTATCTTATTCGAATGAACTCTCTCAGACTGAAGTAAACACAGCTGTAGCCCACTGCTCTCACATACTCTCCATTCATTTATTTCCTTTTTCTTTACTTAGACTTACAGCACGTGCCATAGAAAGAGTACATGTTAAATATTCCTGGAGTGTCACAATATGTAATACAATAAAACAGATTACAGCCCTACCTTTCTTTCACAGCAGTAGTGCCAAGCACAGGTACACCGGAGCAATCAATTTGTTCTGCAGACAGTAAGGCTTTCATAGAATACTAATGTAAAATCTCTTTTCTTTCTCCTTTGCCTTGACTCCCCAATGCCCAGGTCCCGACCAATACAAGGAGGAGGGCGGTATGTCTTCTGCTGAGATAACCACAACTACTAATCAAGTATACGTGTACAAGGGCACAGGATTAAACCTCCACCAAGCTTGAGTCAGGGTTTGAGAGCAGCTAAACACATGCACAGCATGGTCAAAATGAAACACACACACGCGCCCGCACACACACACGTGCCATGAAAATATAGATGTGTCTACTTCGGTGAACTAATTCATCACACTTTATCATGCCTCGTTTTTTTGGTTTTTTTTTTTTTTAATCTCAGGGGCATAAAATTACCTCCTGTTGAACTGAGGACTTAGATTCAAGTGCCCAATGATTGTTTTTCCAGAAATGAGAACCATGATCTTTGTATTCAACTGTTAACCATTTTTAAAACTAGGCATTTTTCTTAATTGTACTATCCAGTGCCGTTTTACATGAATTTATCATTTCAGGTATTAACATAGGGTTAATAGACTCGGCATGGATTCTGAAGATTTTACACTTAAAAATGTACTGTAATAGCTCAAGTCGACTTTCTCAAGAAAAGCATGTGCATTACCAGTAACAACACATACAACAGATTTTCATGTATCTTGAAGTATTTACATTATGAATAATCCCAAGCTATTTGAAAAATATTTTCAGGTCTCAAAAATTATTTAAAAAGTACCTTTAACACTTCATAATTATGGCCTCACGGTGGTATGGCTGATCTTATAAATCTAGAGTTCTGGGGTTCTTTTCAATTATACATTTTCACTTGGCTTATTTTTCTTTTATTCAAAATATGAAAAGCTATGCCAATCATTGAGTAGGGGAATGACAGACGTTGTTAAATGTTTTTTAACAACATACATTGCCACATTTTAATTTGCCTGCCTTAATTTTCAAACAACTCTTGAAAAGTATTGATAGTTAAGGGGCTGCAAACTAAGCAAAAATTAAGAACAAAATACTCATAATACTCAAAATACTGAAGAAACTTACTAGGAGGCATCCTACACCAATTGTTTTCATGTAAACAATTGTTCTAACACTGCTAAAATACATGTGTCTCCTTTTGCACTTTTTCTATTTCTTAAAAAAAAATCAGTAGGAACAATTAAGAAATACTAGGGACTCAATGAAAAGTATTGCAATAACGTTTAATCGATACTGATGCATTTGTCCTTGACACACTGACCATGTCATCAGGCTACTGTCATGTGATATCATGTCATTTCTCCACCTGGCTCATGACCTTGTCCTCTAAATGACCTAACGCTTCTCTCAAGTAGCAGGAGGCCCCTCCCCGCTGTCTCAGCAAGGTCGAACGGGTCAGCGTGTCCTCATCTATAATCCACCACCATTTGTCAGCAGGGAGGCTGGAGGAGGCAGGCTTGCTACAAGGGGAGAATGCCCAATTAGGCAGCTGTCACACAAAGCAGAGGCTGCAAAATTATCCCCTGTCAAAAGAAAGAGCAGCTGCGGGTGCCAATTACAGCAACCTTTCAACCCTTTAGGTACTGGAAACTACACAGAAGTAAATGAAGAACAATTAGTGATAACAAATCGATGAATTAGGACAGTAAATTAGAAATTACTAGCAGGTGAGCTTGGGTCATACATGACATTTAGGGCACACCAGACTCCAGGCAAGGGCAGGATGCTATGAATCACACTAACCATTTCCTTGCATATAGATTTCCCCTCCAATACTTTCTTTTTGCAAATCTGAAATCTTTAAAATACCCTTATCTAAAACTATGGATTTTCACGGACCCCAAAAATTGTTTCTCAATAGGAGAAAAATCCTTCTCTAGTTCATTCTAACTTGTTCTTACACAGTCCATCATGTTATTCCCTCAAACAGATTTCTTCAGTGCGGCCCACAAATCCAAAATATCAATTTAAATCATCACACTTAAAATATTGTACTTGTCCTGATTCTACTTCAGTCAAAAAGCAACTGGGTATAAATTCTGAGAAAATTGTTTTGCTAATATCATAATGTTGAAGGTAACTTTCTCTACACAATGTCATTTGGTGGACAAAAAAATAACTGCCACGTGTGCTTCTACACACAATATACATAAAGAAAATATCAACCACAAAATTACTCTTAGATTGTTCTGCTCCAATCCTGCAGAGGTGATACACATTCAGTCTCAAGCACAGAAAGCCAACGCACTTGGACTTTGTCCAACTAATGTATTTCGTAGTTAACATTCGCAGGCAGCGAAGGAGGAACATGGGGAAACAAGCCGCAAGAACGGGAGCAGATCCAATATGGCTACTGAGTGTTCATGGACATGGTCTCATTGTGCCTTAAAATGTCATGCGTGTTCAGAAACAACTTTCTTAAAGTTCATTTTTCACTAAGATTACTTTTTTTTTTCCCATAGAAAAAAGATGGTCTTCCTACACCAACTCTTTGAAAGCTGAAAAACCTGAATGATATGTGCTGTTATTTCTAAAGAGGCAGGAGAAAATTGCTCAACTAGACTTCCAAATCACAAATGGATAAAAGTGAGGAAGAGAGAAGGTGAGGCAATAAAGAAGCACTTTACTCACCCACCTCCAACACATTATAAATAAATCACAGTTGCCAGAGGGAAGAGTGTGTAATTCCTAGTTCCTAAGTCAAGCCATTTGATAATGCTTCTAGGAGATAGATGTCATGGGGAGAAAACATCTCCATTAAAAGTTTATCTGAGAATTTGATTTATAAATTATATTTCATCATTTTAAAACCGGGCATTTATAAATTCTCTGAAGTTTAGAATGCAACCCTCTAAAGTCAGACATACAGAATTCAAAGCAATGACAAGTAGATAGGAATGAAGGAGTTAATGCCTTTAGAATTCAGCTTCCATCATACATGGGTGACTATCTCTTTAAATAATTTAAATCCTCTCCATCAACTACAAAGCTGTTTTGAAGCCATTTAGCTTTGTTCTTTACATGTGTTCTAATTAAGAAACGACCTTGTCATCACACACACCAGAAATCCGGGATTATTTCCTACAGCAAAAATTCACAGAGCCCCCCCTAAAAGAGAAAAAGGGGGGTAAAAAAGACTTCTTCCTCAGTTCCTCACTAAAGGAAGTTGTTGGTTGGTTGAACGCTGAGGCAGTTTCACCGCATAATTTTTTTTGTTGTTGTTGAATGTCACAGGGCGGGTTAGTGTGACCTTGAGCTGCATCAGCAGCACAGCAAGGGTCGAGATGCCTGCAGGCGCCCTTGTACTGGATTTGCAAGACAAAAACCTTCAAACTGGCTGAAGGACATCTTAAATCTCTTCAAAGGTTTTCCGAACTAATCTGGGCTGCTCTTAGCAGGATCTGTGCCAGTGTGAGAAGCAAAATTAAAAACAAGGTCTTTGACAGGATGTTGTCTCCTCTTAACCCTTCCCAAGCAGAAGAGAACAAACCACCAGCATTCTGGAGAGAGGGTTTACCTAGAAGCATTCTTTCATAACAAATTATGTAAGCAGACAATCACAAAGAATGGGGCAGCTATTAGTTCCCAAAAGTAAACAACCCTTCCATTGTGCTTATTAAAGAATTCAGGTCGAATTCTTTCTGGACTATATTTCAGTGTAGCGAATGTAAAACTTAAAGCTCTATTTGTATCTTTCAGATTTGTAGCACAGTGATAAGTTAAGACTAAAAAATATTTCCATCAATATTTATCTCTAGAATTTTCATTTTTTAAAAAATATATGGTTTTAGTTGGTTAAGTCATAAACTTCATGCATACTGCATACAGCTTACTAAGATTACAGGGAAGGAAAATTACATTATTGCATGTTTACTAAATTTCTTATTCCCAACGTGATGAATTCATTCTTAAGACAGGAAAAAAAATCATTAGAACAGTGAAAGTGACACAAGTAAAACAAGGTAAGGTAATCTCGGTCTTGTTATAAAAACATCAGCATGACATTTGATGTTTTAGCATTACCAGGGCATGGGCCAAAAGAGAAAGTATTAATGCCAGTAGAGGGTGTTTGATTCCTCCCTGGCAATGCTCTCGAAATTCAATTTAGTAGCTAAAGTAGGCAAATTTTTAAATCACTACTCTAGAGCAACAAAAGGAAAAAGATGGATAAAATAGTCCTGGCTCTCAAGAAATAAATAGTCTGGTGGAACAAAGAGCTGTAATGTTTAAATCGCAATATATCCTAAAATCAGTGTGTCTCCATCTATAACATGCTGGTTTGTCACCATCAGATATAAGGTATGTCATGATTAGTTCTAAAGAGTATTTAGTGTAAGTATTCCGTGTCAGTACACAATTTAATAAGGTCTAAGAGGTTGCAAATTATTCCCTTTTAAAAAAACAGACTAAATAAATTCAAGATAACCTGGGTAATAACCACACTTTCACTCACTTGGATTCAGGTATGTTTTCCTAAACAGGACAGGAAAAGGACAGAGTAATAATACCTCATGAGTAAATAAGACCCGAGAGGGCACAGCGCTGGTGATTTTCTTCCTTAGACTCTGTGCCAAAGGAGAGAAAGTATACACTGTGCTAAATGCAATGACCGAAATATCTAAAAAGTGCTCTGGGAACACAGATAGGCTGTAACTAGGTTTTTTGGTTCATACGTGCACGTGCAGGTGGTGGTCAGTGATGGTTAAAAAATGAGTAAGGGCTAGCCAGGCAGAAGAGAACGGCAGCCATTCTAGGGTCCAGAAATAGCACTCAAAGGCAAGGAAGAGCTGAGTGTGACACAGGAAGCGTGGCAGTCCAATGGGAGTGGAGATTAGGCTGGAAATGCAACTGGGACCAAGGACTTCGAATCAAGGCCATGCCAAGAAGCTGGCCTTTATCTGGTGGGTTTCCTTACAAGCAATGGTATTATGAAAAGCATATTAGAAAAACAAAACCAGAAGCTATGGAGTTGTTGACAGCTTGGAGGGAAGAAGAAACTGTAGATTAGTCAGTGCACTACCATGGCCAAAATAAGGTAAAGGCAGGAGAATTGAAGAAAGAGACAGTTCTGGAAACAATGAAGGCTGCTTTGACTATTTAGAAAGCAATTTGTTTAACATAAACAGTGCTATAACATAGGGTGTTATTTCATAGCAACTTTATTAAATCAAAGATAAAAATGATAAAAATAATTACTATATCTCAAGCCTAGGTTTGATAAACACTGTGCTAAAAAATGATTTCTATAAAGTTTCAAAAAAGTAGTAATTCTTACAGGGGTGCTTTAAAGAGTCAGAATCAGATCCTGTTTGAAATCTGAATTCTGTACCTTTCAACTATCAAGTATTAGGTAAGGGTTTTGCTTACTAAGACAGTAATATGTACCTTTTCAGAACAGTGTGAGAGCGTATTTCCCTTGGCTATAAAACAGAGATGTCCGACTTAAATTATAGTGTGGTTCTTGGAGCTAAGAGTTCTATCCAACACTAATGGGGAAAAAAAATTAACTCAGCAAACATTTATTGAGTCTCGACTATGTTTAAGACACAGAATTAAAAAATAAAAACTACCCAACATTCTATCAGCTTCATGTTTTTAGATGATCACTCATAATGATATCAAGTCCCCAAATTCCAGCTTGCAAGACATCATCACACAATAAAAAGACTATGAGTAAAAAGAATATGAAGCTGTCAGTAAATCAAGTGTCGGAACTAGCAGCCATCTTGGTATTCCCATCCAGCTGAAAGGTACACAATGCATTCCCAGAACTCTCAGGGAAGACCCAGTACCAATGTAATTTGAAGAGAGTCGTCAAATACTGTAGAGACTGACTGTCCCGCTAAAACCTCAGAAAGAATTTAACAGAGTATCAGCCAAGGTAAGAGGGCAGGGAGTAAAACAGAACAGGAGTCACTAGGGCCAAGTAAATATCTGCTAGAGAGCAGACTGTACTCTCAGAAAAGGACCGCCAGCATCAGGGATCAGGTTGAGGCAAGTGGAGGGGAAGGTCACGCAAAGGAGAGAAGGAAAGACTTGAGGGGAAGCTTAGTCAATCCTGCAAAATAACACATCAACTTCATTTTGTGAAATTATTTTTTTAAATGACCAAACCTCTGAAACCTCTGGAGTTGGGTGAATCACCACAGAAGTATTAGAAGGTACACAAATCATAAAAAGGACTTGACAGTCAGGGTTATTGACAGGGCACAACTAGGAATGACCTTACCGAGTATCCACAAATAAAATGACTTCTCCTTGAGTAAGCATCTCTGTCTTACAGCTGCCAAGCCAACGCTGGCAATAAGTTCCAGCACATTCTAGGTCTAGACATTAATAGAAAAGTGGGTAATATGATATGCCGTGCAGTTATTAAAAAAAAACCTTATTAATCTACAAACACAAAAGCAAGGTTAACATTATTGGAATAGAAAAACAGAAGATTCTGTTCGCAATTAGACAAGTGAATTGCCATAACACAGCAGTTCTCAAAGGGTGGTCCAAGGATGCCAGGGGTCCCCATGACCCATTCAGGAGGCACACGAGGTAAAGACTACTTTCATAATACTAAATGTTATCTGGTTTTTGGTATCATTACTTCATAAGTATACAGTAGAGTTGTCTAGAGGCTATATATATGGAATGCATCCTTGTGTAACTCTTGTCTCAAATTTTTTCTCAGTTTAAATTTCTAATATGAT
This sequence comes from Mandrillus leucophaeus, assembly GCF_000951045.1. Classification (NCBI taxonomy): domain Eukaryota; kingdom Metazoa; phylum Chordata; class Mammalia; order Primates; family Cercopithecidae; genus Mandrillus; species Mandrillus leucophaeus. Next base: position 1,235,929 of record NW_012107264.1, read on the forward strand.
AAACATCAGTTGATATGAATCTCATAAATAAATCTCTCTTGGGTCCCTGATAATTTAAGAACATAAAGGTGTCCTGAGGCCAGGTGCGCTGGCTCACGCCTACAATCCCAGCACTTTGGGAGGCTGAGGTGGGCGGATCATGAGGTCAGGAGACTAAGACCATCCTGGCTAACATGGAGAAACTCCGTCTCTACTAAAAATATAAAAAATTAGCCAGGTGTGGTGGTGGGCGCCTGTAGTCCCAGCTACTCAGAAGGCTGAGGCAGGAGAAAGGTGTGAACCCGGGACGCGGAGCTTGCAGTGAGCCGAGACTCCACCACTGCACTCTGGCCTGGGCAAGACAGCGAGACTTCGTATGGGGGGGGGAAAAGAAAAGTGTCCTGAAAGCAAAAAGTTTGAGAGCTACTGCTAGTAATAGTTAAAAAATGCAATGCTGCTTTTCTGCAAACATAATCTCTTCTTTCTAATTTCAGGAATTTCCACTATAATTATGGTAGATAAATATGGTTCTCTGTGCAGAATGTCCCTAAGACCAAGATGAGGAAAGAAAAGAAAGAACTTTCTAAAAAGATGAGTAGACTAAGGAGGATATGAAAAATCTCCCATCTCTGTAGTCTCTATTATTCTGAATTTACCATACAAGAAGTAACAAATGTACAAATATTTATAAAGAAGCTGCTATGTTGTTAAGAGCTGAAGTTACAAGGATAATGAAGTGATAAACCAGCCCTTAGAGGGCTCATGATCTCATCAGGAAAAAACAGAATCAACAACGTAGTGAGATACTACTGAAAAGAAGGCATGGACAAAGTGGAGAAAGCACTGAAAGACATGATTTTTGGGAGAAGACTGAGTTATAAGGCAGGGAACACCGTTTTTAGTGAAGGTGCTCTACAGAGGCTGCATATGAACTGACTCTGGGGACAATCAAGGCTTTCCCAACAGGAAAAGAAGCTTCAGTATTCTTTAGAAAGTAGGAGGACCATCAGCCCAGTCCAGGAAGCACAATGGCACAGAGTATGTTCTAGAAACTTTAAGTAATCCCCTCCAAGAATAAAAATTGCCAGTAATGACAAACGTTTATAGAACATGACAAAATAATTTGATGGCATGTTCTATAAAAGTTACAGATAATCAAATTTAATGATGAAAGGTGTGGACTTAGATTTTGTAGTCTTTTTAAAAACTTCTAATCTGTCATAGAAGCTTTTTTAAAAGACAATATAAGTGGGTTACTAAAGAAAATAAAATGGAAACAGACAAATTATTGGCCTTTACTGCAGATATTTTGAGAACCACTAGCTTGGAGGATGGTCTACAAGATGGCAGGTGGGGAGGGGGTGCAGAGACGGGCAGCAACAGCAGGAGACAAAGTTTCAAGCTAGAAGCTTACATAGACTTTACTGTGAACAATTTTTTAATAAATAAATGCAAAAAGGAAGCAAACGAGGTTTGAAAATTACTCATATACCTCTAATCCAGAATGAAGAAGATCTAAATAAAATGCATAAGCTCTGATGTTAGAATCAAACAATTTTCAGATATGCAAACCGCAGGCCACACTGTTGAAGGGCAAATGTAGCAGAGAATTAAGGAGACTATCAGGTTCACAACAGTTAATTTCAGTGAAAAAAGACCTGAAGAAGAGAAAGTAAGAAGAGAAAGTGTATTGACAGTTTGATCAACACTTTTAAAATTATTTGGATTACTTCACTTGAAACCTTTCATGGAAGAGAAAAAAAATTCTGAGTTGATATGGAGGCTTAGAATACAGGAATTTTGTAAAATCTAAGTTGATATGGAGGCTTCGCATAGAGCGACTTTATAAAATCCGAGTTGATATGGAGGCTCAGTCTAGTACGGATCTTCCTCTCCAAACAACGTAAGTTATATCAATTAAGATACTGAGTAAAAGACTTAAAGAAAAGTCAATTCTTTAAAGATATCAAATTAAAAAAAAAAAAGTTAATTGTATTAATGTTTCCCACAGTAACAGTAAGCTAGGATTAAGGAAGGTCTATTACTTTTCCGTGTTTGTTATGCTATTGCAGTTGCTGCATGATGTTTGATCAGACAAGTAACACAAGCAAGCTGGAGTTTCAGGAAGACCTGGTGGCCGTGAAAGACTGGAGCAAGGACGTCAGTGAAGAGGCCAGCACAAGAGCTCCAGATGAGAAATGGTAAGACTCTGAAGTAAGATGGTTGGCTGTAAGAAAGGGAATTAAGAGTGGATGGAAGCAATGCTGGAAACTAATAATGATACATTTGAGCCAAGCATACAGATTTTCTTACCAGGGTTATCCACAAGGCCAGGAAAACACTAGTGAGAAGGACAAATTGGTTTACGGCAATTAATTCCAACTAAGACAACTTACCCACACTATAAATTGATCTTTGTTTCACCAGTATCATGTTCCTACTAAAAATCTGGTGTGAAAGTTTAAACACATTTTACAAAGACTTATTTCTTAAACAAATTTAAAAAAATGACTTTGAGGAATATTTTATGAAGTTGGAAAGGCATTTCATGTACACAATTAGCCTACTTTACCAACCTTGTAACCCAACTCATCAGTACTGGCCCTTTTTTAAAAACAATTTTATATACATACTTTATGTCTGACGTGAAAGTTTTAAACTCAAGACATCTATTCTACTAAAATAGTTGTCAAAAATTTAATCAAACTAGAAAAAAAGTACAGTAGAGAACTCTTCCTAGTGGAAAATCGTGACATATAACAATAAAAATTCCGTTAGAGAAAATAGTACATTCAAGTGTTTAAGCTAAATTGATTTACAGTCATTCAGTTAACACTACCCAAGATATTCCCTGTTTTGGTATCAGCAATTTCTATCAAAATTAGCTAATAAATGCTAGACACTGAGATAAACAGCACAGAAAGTACATAAAGTCCTATAAAATATAATAAAGGGTGAATTAATTTTGTTAGTTACTCCATATGATGATTGTATCTCTTTCAAAAGAAGGAGCTAACAAAAGGGCAAGAGAAACATGGCCTAAGACACTAAAAGGTTTTTGAAACACTTCATTCTTTATTTAGTTTGCAATATTCAATTAATTACATTCTTTTTCCTCCCAACCCTTATCTTTGAGCTTTCAGCCAAAAAAAATTACTATACTTACAAATATAACATGAGTGTTTTGCAGGGTATGACAAACTATAGTAAAAACCTCATAAAACATTAGTTTAGAATCCTCAACTTGTCAAATACTCATCTCCTGAGATATACCAGATCCTCCTTTTGGAGAGACAGTCCACTGGGTTAATGAAAGGCTTATTGAAAAAGACATTCTATACTTTGAACCAACATCTCTCAAGCTTATTTGACCATATAAGCTTGGTCTGTTCGTTCAAAAGGAAAACCTATTTAAAATAACACATTTCAGAAAAAACACATTTGACATAATCTTTAAAATCTAAAAACATTTAAAAATATGTGAAAGGAATATAGAAAATCACTACTAGTAATTTGCTTGTATACATTTTTAGTTTTCAAAGTTGTTCGCCATACATTATAATGTCTTTTTTTTTTTTTTGAGACGGAGTCTTTCTCTGTCGCCCAGGCTGGAGTACAGTGGCACAATCTTGGCTCACTGCAACCCCAACTGCTGAGTTAAGCGATTCCCCTGCCTCAGCCTCCTGAGTAACTGGGACTACAGGTGCGCACCACCATGCCTGGCTAATATTTGTATTTTTAGTAGAGACAGGGTTTCACCATATTGGTCAGGCTGGTCTTGAACTCCTGACCTCATGATCTGCCCACCTCAGCCTCCCAAAGTGCGGGGATTACAGGCATGAGCCACCATGCCTGGCCGTCTTTATTTTTTAATCTGGAAGAAAAACCTAAATTTGACAATTTTCTAAGAACAACTCATTGGCTGTGTATATTTACCAGACGGCTACCTATAATTTACTCATCCAACTCTTAGTTGGATCCAGTGAGCATTGCTTATCCTTCTGGTTACGTGGTAAAACAAAGGTGTTGAAAATTAAGAACAACAACAAACCAATTATATCTTGCGGGGGGGGTGGTCACAGGAATATGCATGATTATAATGTTAATTTTAACAAAATTAGAAGTTCAGAAGCGGGGTTCAATATCAACTGTTGCATCAAATGTAAAAGCAGATTTCAGACTACCAACCAGTGATTAACACCTAATTATATCTGAGTAACAATTTTAGTATTTACAAATAATTGCCCCGTTGATTTTAAATTCCAATTTAGAGGTGAAACAATATATGAATACATGAAAAGTGACTTGCAACCAAATAATTATTAGTAATTTTATGCAGTCTTTTAAAAAATAATGTTTTAAAGATTTTCTTGATGAAATTACAAGAAAAGCTAAGCATTTAAGTGGGTGATTAAAATAACTTCATTACTAGGTTTTCTGAACATTATCAGAATAGTGAAGACAAAGCAGTTAGGATTATCCTTGGGACAACCATATGAGGCCTACAGGTAAAGAGCAAATTTGGCTCAAAGTTGCCGTTCCATTTTGGAAACACTGTGGTCAGCTAAAACATAGTGAATTTCAGCACACTGTATCTGCTCCCTCTCTCTGACTAGTTTTTCAGTTAGCTAGATGAAACTGAACTATTCACAACTGATTATGAGAACAATAATCAATCATTATGCCTTCATCTAGTTCACTTGGATTTCTCCTTCCCAGAAATAAGCAGCATAAGGTCCAAGAGCTTAAGACATGACAAATTCATTTAGGTTGTAGCTATACTAGAAAACAGGAGTGTTAATCCAAGTAGAATTAACCACTCACTCATCGTCTTTTTTGTTGCTCTGCCCACCTACTTGTGTTAATTTAATCCAATTACTTTATCATTTCTCAGAAATGCTAATAATGCTCTTTCTTTTGTAAGAGGAATTTTACATAATTCCAAAAGTAATCACTGGCCTCTACTATAATAAACACACAGTAATCAAACATGCTTTCTATCTTTCCTCGAAACAGTAATTAACTTTTTATCTGAAATCAGGGATTGCTGTTTTAGGATTTGTATTAACTGTCCATTTTCTCTAGTTTTTGATCAATCAAATTAAGTATTATCAACAAAAATACTATTTCTTCTTTCAAGCTTCCCAGTTCCTCTCTCTAGAAGTAATCTACACACTGAATTCTCAAGAATATTTTTCTCAATTTCTCTTACGGCATTTAACCTCTTTTACTGTTTGATTACATTATTTATCTACATTTATTCTTTCCATATAAGTTCCTTAAAGGAAGGACTGTACCTCATTCATTTTTTAAACCACATTGCCTGATGAAATAACTTGCACAGATGAAGCAGATAATACACATTTTGAATTAGAAGCTAATTTATACCTGAGAAAGAACTGTCTGAAATACATTAAAGTCATAATGATTAAGCCTTAAGAACTCAGGAAAAAAATATTCTCACCGTCTGTCTCCAAGCTCTGAGCCTCTGCTTTCTGAGAAAGAAAACTGAGAAGGCTGTTGAAAAGTAGCCCTGATGTCATCCGGAGTCTTCAGATTCCCCGTTCTCCTTCAGTCAAGTATGCATCTTAACAAGAGGGAAAAGATAGTTTGGCATCTATTCCAAACCAGATTCTGGAACACCTTTTGATAAAGTTCAAGTTAGCCCATTACCTTTTCTTGTTCAAGTTCGATGCAAAAGTAGTCATTTGACAGAAAATATCAATTGTTTATGAATGCTGGTTCATTAACAGAAAGCAACAGATCTTTGCTTTCCAGATAATAATCGATAAAAGTAGCTGCTTCAACAAAATAAGCTGTGAAAAAGGTTTATAGTTGCTAGGATGTGTTTATTACCCTTGGTTAATTTCAAATTTCTTAGCGTGCTGTGCTAAATTAATTTACGTACAAAAAATTAGAAATCCTCCTAAAGGTGCATTTCTTAAAAAAAAAAAAAAAAAGAAAGAAAGAAAAGAAAAGAGTAGCTATAGTTTTTCTTTCTTTCTTTTTTTTTTTTTTTTGAGACGGAGGCGCGCTCTGTTCCCCAAACCGGAAGGAAGTGGCCAGATCTCAGCTCACTGCAAGCTCCGCCTCCGGGGTTTATGCCATTCTCCTGCCTCAGCCTCCCCAGTAGCTGGGACTGAAGGTGCCTGCCACCTCGCCCAGCTAGTTTTTTGTATTTTTTAGTAGAGACGGGGTTTCACCAGGTTAGTCAGGACGGTCTATAGTTTTTCTTATATGGAACTTTTTCAGTTTCGAAATACCAAGTATGTAATCTTTGCAGCAAAAAAAATTGGCAATAAATATCAAATGCCCTATATCCATAAAAAGATTTACACAACATGTCCACAGCAGACTGATTTTTAATAGTCAAAAACTGGAAACAACTGGAATGCCCATCATCAACAGGTGAATGATCATATGGTATATCCATACAATATAATTTTACTGCTCAGTATCAAAACAGAATACACACACACATGTGGAAAATAAACATGGATGGATCTCAAAATAATTACCCTGAGTGCAAAAAGCCAGACAAAAAGAAACATATTTTGTGTGTTTTCATTTGGGTGAAATTCCAGAAAATGCAAATTCATCTATTGTGAAAGAAAATAGATCAGTGGGGTTGCCTGGGGATGAAGGATGCCAAAGGGAGGGATTACAAAGAAATGCTATCTTAATTGTGATGATGGTTTCACAGGTGTACACATATGTCAAAACTTGTCAAATTGTATCTTAAATATGTGCAGTTTATTATTCATCAACTATACCTCGATAAAACTGTAACAAAAATTAAATGCCTTAACATGTTACATGTCCCTTCATGCAGCAATCCCATGTCTAAGATTTCTCCTAAATTTAAAAAATCATGGAGGATAGGTGTAAATATTTAGCCGTAAGGATGTTCAAAATACATACTATTATATTTGTGCAGTGCATTGTATACAGCCATAAAATGTCAAAATGAAAAAATAAGAAATAGTTAAATAAACTACAGTATATTACATCATGGAATATTATATAGTCATTAAAGTATTATACAAGAAAATTAAATTATATGAAATTATATACTATATTAAGTGATAAAAACAGGAAACAACATTATTTCAGCATAACTGAATTTTTGTTTTAAACAAAAGTAAATGCAGTAATTATTTCTGCATTTAGAGGTAATTATTATTTTTTCTTTTTGATTTGTATTTTCTAATTTCTCTACAGTAAATACATATTACTTTTCTAACAAACACCACAAATAAAATGATGCAAATAGGAAAAAACTAAAATTGTCCACTCCCTAATACAAGTACAAAAACTAAGAGGCAGTACACATTACAGATGTAGTTCTGAGCTATCGCACGGCCACCAGCGGCACCCTACCAAACAGCTGTGGGAAAGAGACAGGTCTGACACATAAAAGGGAGCATCACTAAGTGAGTAATGCTTTACCAGTTACAAAATGCTATCATGGACATGACTGTATTTGATCTTCACAACTCAGTGAAATCAGCAGAGATTCCATTTCACAGAGGAGCAACGGATGGTGAGCGGGGCTGGTTAAGTCATATGCCCCGAATTATAGACCTTGGACTCAATCAAACCTTGACTATAAATTCAGATAGGAATTGTACGAAGAGTGAGAAACAAACACTTGCCCTGATTATATATACCTAGAAGGATGTGATCACACATCAACTTAACAATAGCCATATTTGCAACTACATGAGTACTTCTATTAGAACGTGGTAGGGACCTTGGGAATTTCTTAAGTCTCCCATCTCCAATCTCTGAAGCAATACTCAAGGCACGCCCATCTTCCCGTTATCAACATTATCTACCAATTCACTGAAATTCCAGTAGAATTTAATTGTTCAGTTTTCAATTACCTTTTTTCCTTCTTGACAAAAAGATTATAATCTTTTATTTTACAGTTGGAACAATAAAGTAACCATAACTATATTTAAGAAAGCTGGCCGGGCATGATGGCTCACGCCTGAAATCCCAGCACTTTGGGAGGCTGAGGCGGGTGGATCATGAGGTCAGGAGATCGAGACCATCCTGGCTAACACGGTGAAACCCCATCTCTACTAAAAATACAATAAATTAGCTGGGCATGGTGGCAGACGCCTGTAGTACCAGCTACTCGGGAGGCTGAGGCAGGAGAATGGCATGAACCCAGGAGGCGGAGCTTGCAGTGAGTCAAGATTGCGCCACTGTACTCCAGCCTGGGTGACAGAGTGAGACTCTGTCTCGGGGGGAAAAAAAAGAAAGAAAGAAAGGAAAGAAAGAAAGAAGAATAAAAAAGAATGCTGCAAATAGTAATCTCCAAATTGATTACTGGAACTTCATTAAAATATGAACTTGTGGGCTAAATCTTTTTTTGGTCTAGGTTCATAGATATGAAACCCTACAAACTGGCATATTCTATAAAGAAAACTACCAACTCCTGAGAAGAGTAAAAGAGAATACCTTTAGAGGAACATTATTATTATCATTATTATTTTTATTTTTAGAGATGAGGATCTCGCTATGTTGCCCAGGCTGGTCTCAAACTCCTGGGTTCAAATGATCCTCCCAAATGAGCCTCCCAAGTAGCTAAGTGCACCACAGTGCCCACTTAGAGGAACATTATTAATGAACTGGTCATTATCTGTTGATGACACCATAAGGCATCCTTACAGCTCCTACTCTTACCAACACTCCCAGAACTAAAAGACTTAACAGGTAATGATAACTATAGTTTACTGAGCAATTACTATGTCTCAAACATAACAATCAGCCTTTTACAGACATAATCTTTAAAAAACACTATAAGGTGATTATTATTATCCCCAGTTTGTAGATGAGGAAGCTGGGTTTAAGTTACCCCAAGTCACAAAGCCAATAAGGGGCTGAGGTGGAATGCAAATCCTAATATTTTGGAAACAGACAGGGCCTTGGCAGTTCTCTGGAACATAAATTCTGATTTTTCTCTACTACTGTTCATCTACAATGGTCTCAATTCAGGTACTGCAAAACACTTGGCACTAGCATATCAACTTAATGAGCCTACATTTTCCATGTAAAAAGTTAAAAGTATTCCAAGCCCACAATTTGTATTTGATATTTTGTCACATTCTAGAATTGTTTATGTTAATGGTTGGTCTCTACTAAAACATTATTATACTCCTCCTTTTGAAACAAATATATGACCACACAAAAGATAAATTAAAAGAATATTTAAATAAAACCAACAAAAGTTAACACAAAATACACTACTCTAACATTAATACTCAAAGTTTTCCTATATTAATAAGTGGGTAAACTAGCCTTCAGTTCAAGTCAGTGAAACGGAATATGCCAGATGTGTTCTGAATCATGACAAAAGAAGCATGTCTAATTAATAAGAAAATTTTAAATAACTTCATCATATTATGAAACATTATACAATCTTTAAAATGCATGTTTTCAAACACATCTATTTTTTTTAATAATGTGGTAAAATTATCAGAATACAATGCTAAGAAAGCAAGATACTATTCATCTGAGTTGAACAAACTGCCAAACAAATTAGAAAGGCAGACGCTACGCTAGGTGCTGGAATTACAACATGAATAAGACAAACACAGTTCCCATGGGAAAGAGACAAGAAGGAAACAGAAAATAAAATAATTGAAGATTTCAAACAAAGCAAGAGGTAGAGAGGAAGCTACTTTACATAAAGTGATAAGGAAAAGCAAAAGCTTCTCTGAGAAAATGACATTTAAGCTGAGAAGGTCCTAGTCATACAAAGAATAAAGTGAAGAGAATTTCCAATAAAAGCAATAGCGTATGCAAAGGACGTGCCTGCTCAAGGAACTGAGAGATGACCAAAGTAGGTAGTAATGAGCAAGAAGAAAAATGGTAACAAATTAGGTCAGAGATATGAGCATAAAGTACGATCTCAAATATGTTTTTTAATGTGTTACCCCACACACATATACACACACCATACTGAAGGGACAGAGAACACAATGATAACAGTGATAATTCTAGATGGTAGGAAAAGGAGTTGGGGTTATTTTCCCTTAATATTTCCACATGCTCCAAAATAGGCTGCATAAACATTACAATGAGAAAAAATATGGCTAGAACTTCCAGTCCAGTGTTGAATAGAAGCGATGATGACAAACATTCATGCTTTGTCCCCATTTTACGGAGAAAAAAAATCCATCTTCCACGATTAATTATTATACTGCTATAGTATAATACAGCGGTTATTCCCTCCTCCCTGTGTGTAGTTTTTGAGTTTTGTTTGTTTGCTTTTATCACTGATATGTTGGATCCTGTCAAATGATTTTTCTGTATCTATCGAGATAATCATGTGAGTTTTTACTCTTTTATGTGGGTTTTTGGTCCTTTATTCTATTAATAATATACATTTTATTGTTTCAGTGTTAAAACAATCTTTCCTTTCTAAGGTAATTGCCTACAACTAATCTATCATACTAATGGTGAAAGACTGAGTGCTTTCCCCACCTAAGATCTGAAGAAGACAAGGATATCTGATGTTTACTCAGTGCAACAAATATAAAGACAGATAGATTGAAAAAGAAGTTAAAATTATCCTTATATGCAGGTAACATGATCTTGCTTGTCAAAATTCTAAGGACTCTACAAGAAGCCCACAATAATTAATAGAAAAGGTTTAGAAAGGTTTATGATAAGATCCACAATCAACTGCATTTCTTTTTTTTTTTTTTTTTTTGGAGACAGAATCTTGCTGTGTCGCCCTGCCTCAGCCTCCCAAGTAGCTGGGATTACAGGCATGTACCACCATGCCTGGCTAATTTTGTATTTTTAGTAGAGATGGGATTGCACTATGTTGGTTAGGCTGATCTCGAACTCCTGACCTCAGGTGACCACCCACGTCGACCTCCCAAAGTGCTGGGATGACAGGCATAAGCCACCACACCTGGCCATTAAATTTATTCTGAAGCTTTATTCTTTTTGTTACTCTTTTGACTGAATGGAATTTATTTTTGGATGGTTTGTTGCCAGTATATAAGAAATGCAGCCGGGCGCGGGGGCTCACGCCTGTAATCCCAGCACTTTGGGAAGCAGAGGCAGGAGTAAAACATACGCACTCAAAACTACAAAACACTGTTGAGGGAAATTAAAGAAGACTTGTTTACTGGAATGAAGATTCAGTTGATTGAAAGATTCAATATTACTAAGACGTCAATTCTCCCTACATTGATCTACCTAAATGCCATCGTAATCTTTTTCTAGAAATTGGTCCTAAAATACATATGAAAGTATAAAATACCAATAAAATTGAAACAACTATGAAAAAGTATGAAGCTGCAGGACTTAAACTTATCTAATCTCAAAGCATGCTATAAAGCTATATGGTAACCAATAGTGTTGATCCTGGCATAAAGATACACATATAGGTAATGGAACAGAATAGAATCCAGAATAAACTCCCATTCATAGTAATTTAATTTTCGACAAATATGCCACTGCAATTAAAATAATAGTCTTTTTAATACATGGTGCTGGTACAGCTAGATGTCCATATGTGAAAACAAATAAATAAGGGTAAACCTGTATCTCTGAACATACAAAAATAACAACTCAAAATGGATTAGAGCCTGAATTGTAAAAATTAAAACAGAACTTCTAGAAGAAGGAATAGGATAAATTCTTATGAACTTAAGTTACAGAAAGATTCCTTAAATAGGACAACAAAAGCACAATCCATTTCAAACAATGAAAAACGGAATGTCATCAAATTGAAAGACCATCCACAGAATGGAAGAAAATATTTGCAAATCATATAATTGATGAAGTACAGTATACAGCATATACTAAAACCCTTTGAAGTCAGCAATAAGATAAACTGGCCAATTTTTTTTTAATGGACTAAAGATTTAAAGGTACTTCACCCAAGAAGACATGAATGTTTAGTAAACACATAAAAAGATGCTCATTGTTTCTGTCAAAGACATGAAATATTAGTAAAATCACAATGAGATCACATGTCACACTCACTAGAATAGTTACATTTAAAAAAAAAAAAAGACTGAAAAAACTCGAAGGTTGCGGAGGACAGGAAGAAACTGAAACCCTCCTCCATTGCTGGTGAGAATGTAAAAACGGCATAACCACTTGAAAAACAGTTTGGTGGTTTTTCACAAGTTAAACATACATGAATGTATACCCTTGCAATGACTGACTAATTTTACACTGGAGTACCTAACCAAGAGAAATGAAAATATATGTACACAAAAAAATCTGTCTACAAATGGCAATATCAGCATCAATCATAATAGCCAAAAACTGTAAACAAACCAAATACCCACCCACTGGTAAAGTCAAGCATAAAGCGGGAACCAACAAAAAAGGGAATGAACTAATGATTCATAGAACCAAGGATGAACCTCAGAAACTTAATAGTGAAAGAAGCTAAATACAAAAGATATCTATATTGTATGATTCCAAAAAGATATCTATATTGTATGATTCCGTTTATATACGAAATGTCTTAAAAAGCTGAATTGTATGTAGAGAAAGCAGATCACCTCCTGGGGCAGGAGAAGACGCAGAGATTGGAAGTGGGAGTGAAGGACTCTGTGGACACGTGAAAATGTCCTAGCGCCGGACTGTGGTGATGGTTGCAACATCTGAGTGCATTGACTCAAAGCCTTCAAACTGAACACTTATACAGTGGATGAATTGCTTGATACATGTAAATTATACCGAAATAAAGTCATGAAAAATAAAAACAACATATTACATACAAAATCATAAATTGATTTAAAATGAGTCTAATGTACTGACAAAGGTCTAATATCCAGAGTTTACAAAGAGTTTAAACAAATTTACAAGAAAAAAAAACATTAAAAGATGGGCAAAGATATGAACAGACAGTTCTAAAAAGAAGACATTCATGCGGCCAGCAAATATATATATATATAT